>NC_141821.1:19463951-19775451 GCF_982586985.1 Callionymus lyra | reverse complement strand
GTATGTGTGTGTGTGAATGTGTGTGTGTGTGTGTGTGTGTGTTGTGTTTAAGCACCACCTAGTGCTTTAACGTGGCACCTCACCTGATCAGACTTTGCAAAGCATGAGCGATGGTCATTAACTGAGCTGTTTTAACAAGCGATACAATTTTAATAAAATACACACTCGCCATTTTATCAGTAATAAATACAATTAACAGTAAATGTCGTGATATTAAAGAATAACTTCTGTATGATAGTGTAACACAATTGATTTACTTTAAATCTACCAGCTCTGGAATATTTATATATATATTCAAATAATATGTATTATTTGAGGAAAAACTCTATACAAAATATTGTGGCCTTTTGACCTCAATAACTAAAAATGTTTAAAATCTTATATTATTGCACTAAAATCCAACACTTAGATTTAAGAAACTCACCCAACTTTTTTCTATTGATAAAGTAAAAAAACAAACTTCATAATATTTTTCACAATGTGTTATAAATAAGTTGTTTTTGTTTTGTTTTTTTTACAGCTGCTTCTAGTTATAAGTCATGTATTATTTTTGAAGGTTACAAAACATTTTCTTTATTTTCCAGTAGATGACACTTAAAAGTACAGAAATACTACAACTTAAACATGTAATTTTCTACATTAAAAAAAATAAGTTTGTTCATTGACATTATTCAAACTTTAAGTTAACCCTTTAGTTTTGTCTCGGGTTCAAGGTGACCCGAAGAGCCATAACAAATGTGGTTTGTTGTATCCCTTGTGTTGTGGAAATGTATTTATGGAAGCCAGGGAGGTCGTTCATCTTGACCCAGGCAACACAAGGGATACCACAAACACCTTGACCCTGAGATAACATGATGGTTGAATAGAGATAATGGAATACAACTTGAATACAACACATTTTTAAATGAGTCTAAAGTGACTCAACGATCCACTCGTTCGTCTGACACTCGCCACCGACGGATGAACCAGGAAGTGTGTCATAATCATGGCGCACACACGGCTTGGCAAACTTTCCCGCTCCTTTTTTTTTAATGTGCCCTTGAATACAGTTTTCTGTCAACACTTATCCATCGCAGTGGGTTTACTGCGCGTTAACACCACAGCCCCATCAAAGCCCTTCCAAACAGGCTGGTGACAATGATGTGAGCCTGTCGTGCTCGATCAAGGTAATTCAGTCTGAGCCCCCCCTGCCCACCCCCTTGTCCCACCCTGCACCCCCCCGTTGTCAGTCGAGCGCGCCGTGACCCCCGGGCCTTCAGATTCAGCTCCCCAGACCTGTTTATTTTTATCACAACAATGAAAATTAGCATGATGCTGAACGCCTATGCACACTGCACGCCTTCCAGGCTGGTTGTGTGTGATTGTGTGATCGGGCCATGTGTGTGTGTGTGTGTGTGTGTGCGTGTGTGTGGGCTGGAGTGACAGTGTCACCTTCTTATCACGAGGCCAGTGCTGTGTAGACAGGGAGATTTAGCTGAGAGATTGAGGGGGCTCGGTGGGTACCACAGTGCCGCCGTGACAGGTAGCACCAATTCAAGGATTATCAAAACAAAGATTCCATGAAACTGTCAGGGTGACTGAAGTGTCCCATGGCGCTTTGCGGGAGGAACGTCAAAATTACTGATCACGCCATTTCTCGCTGCCTCATTTGGTTGAGGTGTCAGTCTCATTTCATTCTCATGCAGATCGGCATCACCTGCTAAGTTTGTTTGGTATCTGTGGAAGTTGTTTACAATTCACAGGCTCATTTCAATTCATGTGGAGACAACAGTTGATCCTGAAGAAATGTGTTTATTTGCAATTACAGGATTTTGTTTATGCCAAAAAGTTTATGTTCCACAAATATTTCAAGCGAGTATTCAGAACCATGTGTGATATAAATAAGTGTTAATTCTACTCTGGTGGGAAACTCAGTAAAATTTTGCTTTTTGACTTTAAAAAGAGTAAAAAAAAGTGCAAATCTCGGCCTAGAAACCCCATTTGACATGAAACTAAGCACACAAGAATCACAGGAATAGCTAAATTCCAGAGTAAAAAGTTTCAAGTAGACACAGGAGCCATAAAATAAAACAATACAATTTAGTATAAAAAAAAAAAATAGAAAACACAATCAATGAAAGAGCAATTTCTCTCAAAATAACAAGGAGTCCAATATCTCAAGAGAAGTCCAAAGCCCAAACGTCCACTGAACCAGGGAATAAAACGGGATAAAAGAGATAGAAGGTGAACCTGGAAAAGAGAACAAAGAGGTTAAAACACTTGCAAGGAACAATCTACTTCTCACTGAAACAGGAAGCTGAAAATACTACATCCAAAGAGAACCTCGGAAGGAGAAACGCCGAACATAATCATTCATCTGTTTCACTGGTCTGGAGGCCGACGATCTACAATTGGCAATACTTTAGGTGGATGCTGATAAGCTCTAGTCGTGTTCCATAGGTCAGGTACATGTGGAGAGAAAGGGAGAAAACAGGAAGTAAACATACAAAATAAAAGGAAAGCATGAAACATAAGTGAATGACCAAACCTTCCCTAATCCAGACGGATCTACTGTACTTTACTCTAGTGATGTGCTGATGAAGCTTCGTGAAACAGTGTCATGTTGTTTAGAGGTCAGTAGGTGGCGCCATTAGTATAAAGATGATGTGATGTTTCATTAAAACAGTTGTTCAAAATAAAGGAAAATAGTGCATATGGCGCCATCTAGTGGATTCTGAAAATAATGACACTGCTTCATGAAGCTCCATCAGTCCATTACTACTTAACACCTTCAGAACACTTTCAGGCCAATTTCAACAATCCTGAACATAACAAAAAAATATACATATTTTTCCACGAAGCATCTCAATCCTCCACTAGCATCTAAATTGGATCATCAATGGTTTGTGAGACAATAATGGATGTATCACCTGATGCTGGGAGGAGGCAGCTGTTTACTCGCTCGTACTAACAAACACTGAGAGCATTCACACGTGTGACAGATAGCAGTGATGGAGGTGAAGTCTGATTAATTGCAAGGATGGGTGGGAGTCGACACAAATGCTACGCAGCCGCGCTCCGGCGGAGCCTCTGTGGCGTTGCGTGCCACTACAGAAGCCATTTGTCAACACATGCCGCATGACATTTATGTGCCTGCGTCTGTGGTCGCTATTTTGCAAAGTGGTGTTTTGTCATCGGTGAAAAATGGTTCCCTTGAATCAACTCTGGCGCCTAAATCTGAAGTTTGGGATTTCTGCTTCGCGGATCCAGCGCTAGGCGGAAGACTCAGGGAATATCCTGTTAGTCAGACGGAGTCTGATGAAAAACACATTCGTCTTTAATTGTTTTAATGCATGGAAACAATTGTTTAAACTCTCTCAGGAACCTGCAATTGCTTTTGACATTAATACCACAATCCATTAAGCACCGCCTGGCGAGTTTCAAGGATTTGACCTATTAGTACAAATTAAGAAAACAATGATAACAAAAACCTTTGCACAGCAGCTATTTGACATTTGGATTTCAAACACTGTTCAGATGTCTTCTCACGTGTAGCTGTGTGAATAGTTGACATTAATAATTAAATCATAAAACCATAAAAACAAGCAGAAATTGTTATTTTCGTTATAGAAAAATACGAATGGTTCATCCAAAATTCAAATTTCACTAATTTATTACTCACCATCATGTCAACTAAGGGTTGGGATTATTTAATATTAATCTGTTCCTTTTTAAAAAATATATATAAATAATCCCCTGGGACCACATGTGGCAGAGTAGAAAATAAGTGAAGATTTGGGTGAACTATCACTTTAAGACTCCTCTGTGGCCATTTGTGACATCCTGAAGAATTTCCAATATACATTTCTGAAAAATATACAGTATGAATTGAATATGCAGTATGTATAAAAAGCCCAAACCCTTAAATCATTAAATACATGTATTAAAAATGATTATGGATCAAATGTGTATGTATACATATACATTAAATGTTACAGTACATAGGAAATAATGAAGCAATACATTCAATATAAATATAAATATGAAATATAATTCCAGTGTAAGTACAGATCAATCTTAACTATAAGAGTCCAATGTATAAATAGTCTAGAGTGAAAAAGATGCATGCAGAATGATTGTGTATGAAAATGTACAATAATAATAATTTAAATTATTTCCTTTCGATCTATTTCCTTTATTTTTTATCTATGTTCTTTATACTCTCACTTATTTATTAGTTATTTTGTTTGCACTTGTTCTTGTTCTGTTTTTATGAAACCTTCTATGAACTGGAACCTAATTTCCCTCTGAAGATCCCCATATTAATAAAGTCTGTCTTATCTAATCTAAGACAAATAAAAATCTGAAGAATATGAAGAAACAATAGATAATTCATAGAATAAATAATCACGTCAAACACAAACACATCTAACCTTTGCTAGTTGTGTGGTTTCCTGTGATTGAACACAGTCTTGAGAGCTCTCACTCAATCCTGCACTGAACAACGCTCAGCATATCAGTGAAGATCCATTCAAACACGATTCAACATGAGACCGACTTGATAGACTTTGACATTTCGTACTCGTTCAAATGCGGTGAACAGCTCAACACTTCCTGCCAATGGCCCCTTGAACGACTCCAATGTTCCGTAATCCAAGGAAACGTGACTCGCTCTGCAGGCATCCTATTTGGATTTGGTCTCTCACTTATTCATGTTTGTTTCAGCGTAACAAGGATCATTTCTGGGTCTATTTTCTACTATCAAAGCTGAATATTTGATCTGATTGGTCATGGAAAAATGTTTTTTGTTTTTAAATGAAAATGCATCCAGGCTTTGGGCTTCTATTGTAGTTGGCATTTACAGTAGCTTCATCAGCCCGTCACTAATTCCCAGCCAGGATGTTCCTATGATGGTATTTAATGGCAGTATTACGATGTTTTTAGGGGGACGGAAATGACCACTAACATACTGTGAAAACATGTATGTTATCACAACATGCTAAAGCTTAGCTAAAGTCACTCTTATATCTTTCACTGAGCGTCTTTTCTTTCTCTTTCTTCCCTAATGCCGGTGAAGACAGTTCACCCTCAGGATAGAAGCGGCTATGTTTTCGCCTCTTCCGAAAAGCAAACGAGGGGAATTAACCAGTTGAAAGGTTATGTGGTGAGTCAACATTAGCTTTTCGGCTTACTTCAATCAATGAGACCTGTAATTATACGACGCAGCATAGCGCTGCTATTGGAGGAATCCTTGTCACTCCTTATCCTTGACTTTGACAAAAAAATAAACGTTTGGAACAACTCGGTTGATGAGATTCTCTTGTTTGAACTTGGAAGTTCAAATGTGTGTCAATAAGTAGTATTTACTTACATTTATTAAGTTCTGTAACAATTCAAATACAACATCCGACTGACAATAAAATAGGTTTTTTTTAGGTTCTATCATCTCTGCTATCTATTTTCTATCTAAATATTAGAGTAAATAGTACAGTACATGCAATGGTGTGCTATTTTGGAATACGTTTTGGTTCTCCTAAAAGTAACATTTTCTAAGGGATAAACAAGGTTGTGTTTTGATCTGATTCCATTTTAGTAAAATTAAAGTCTATTTTTTAAAACAAGAGTTTGTTCTTGGAATATCTCTGAGGAAGTCAAGCTTATTTAAACAACGCTTGAGTAGAAAACAACAAACCGACATAGAGTTTTAAAGAACCAAAAAAAAAAACCCATTACTCTCTGAATGAGATTCCTCTCGTCCTCCATTACCTCCTGTTGTGGCACATAGCTCATTAAATATCACTTTTCCATACCACTTGTCCCAGTAAATAAAGTTGCTGTTATTGGTGCATGTTGCCTTTCTCTCTCACTCTTTTCGCTCTCCTCCCTCACACTCTTCACTATTCAGAGGTAATTGAAAATGTGATCCATGAAGTCAGAAGTGCAATTTAACTCAAAGCCTAGCCATGTTAGCGCTTCCACTCGTAACAGGTCAAAGAATGAAATTAATTTTTAAAAGGCGACCCATGAAATTGCACTCATGATAGATGAGGTGTAAAAAAGCAATATTTTAATACATTTAGGGTTTTATATTTCCCGCACAACCCTTTGGAGCGGAAAATAAACAAATGTGAACAGAGATAGTGTTGGTTAAGATTTGCCCACAGTCTCTAAGGACGACTTTGGTAAACAAAAACTTGTATTTTCAAAGGGTATGAATTTAATATAATTCGTTTTTATTTATTAGTACCGGAGAACCAAAAAAAAGTTGTTCTCATTACTTCCAAATTAAACAGATTTCACAAATATACTTAAAACTTGTTAGGCTTTTACAGGGAGGTTTTTTTTGATGCAGTAAGTCCCTCATCATGACCATGTTTTGAATATATTACTTTATAAAGTTCTTAAAGTCTAAAGTCCCCGTCTAAAATCTCGGCAAAGGAGAGGTTACGAGTTCGGAGTCCATTATGACGTAATAATGGCTTCACTCCTCGAGCCAGCTGTAATCACTCCCTGCTTTGTTTATACAACGAGTCCATTTGAGGTGGAGACTTCTGGGGTTGACAACGTGCGGTGACAAACCTCGACGCTAGACCAATCAGACCAGGGTGGGTGTTGTTACTGTAAACAACATTTCATCTCCAGAAAAAAAGAAAAGAAAAATAGTTTTCAGTGGGCAGGGCTTAAGATAATTTTCTGATGTCAATATTTCAATGAAAATAGACTTTTGTACCAACAGAAACACACTGATGACACAATAGAGTCCAACATCACTTTAACAAACACTTAAATCCACGTATTTTTTTCCCCTTTAAAATAATGAGCATTTATTTTGATATTTTTTAACAATACCATTTTTAACTATCTTTTTACATCTTCTCTGGATACATGTATTTTTCCTTTGCTCAGCCCTGATGACCCATCTGCATTTTAATATCCACCTCTTCGAATGATGACCTTCATTTCAAAATAAAGATAAGGGCACCGTGAATTAATCTGAGAGAGGACTTGGTGGACTAAACTGGCTTTTGTTCCGGTCCATGTCCTCTGACCCACTTACACCTCCTCAAACCAAAGCCCTCCACCATCGGTCGCCGTTGTTTAAGATTAATGGCGTGATGTTGAAAACCTGCAGAGAAGTCGGATGTACGGTGGAAGTGCCAGTGAACATGACAAGATTCTGGAAGGCTGGAGAACTGGTGGGGCTCAGCATGACCTCACATCGTGTGCTTCCAAAAAAACATGGCAGGTCCAGGAGGACGAAAACCTTTCAGTGCGCAGGAAGAGAAAGAAAAAGAAGCTGCAGCTCATATTTCACTCTCTCCGAGCAGCAGACTTCTCTGTCTTTCACTCTTCCTGTCTCTCTTCTTCGGTGCCTCCAGGGTGAAAAGGCAAATTCTCAGGGTCTGAAAGTATGTGAGAAGACTTGGTTGGACAGAAGTTCAAGATGTCATAAGGGAGAAGTTGTGTTTCGACACGAAGCCTTGTTTGTGCTCATCAGCAAACCTGTCAGGAGGCCGTTTGATGTTGTATTTGGGTGAAGTCCTGGGGCGCCGTGTTTGTGTTTGCTTCCATATGGATTAGCTTCATATAACTCGGCCTTGCCGGAGATTATCCATCAATTGAAGATGCTTTAACTCTTATTTTTTTTTAATTCTTTTAAATTTAAAAAACTTTATTCAACCGAAGGTTTTTACTCACCGCGATGTGAACCCATGATTCAGACCAGTATGTAGGCTTTGAAAAAAAATCCCCTCGGGGGAAGGAAAGTTTTCACCGAGAGCTTAATATTTCCTCAAATGGCCGCCTGTACCTGCACCTGCATAATTGATGTGGTCCTCATGATCGGGCTAATGAGACTCACAGCTTAAACCTATCCAACAGCCACTAATTACAAATATGTATTATCCGCCGCAGCTTCAATTAGCATTAGAACAGAAGGTTAACGGGCCTTTAATATTCTCACGGACGGAGAGATTCAAGGTTAAAGACAATGGTCGTTTAACCTCTGCTGATCGAGAAGAAAGTTATTTTCCTCTCTTTAGTGTAGTTCGGAAATGTTGGTAGAATCTTAAAACATTGTGTCTTCATTTCATGCGACACATTTACAACATTCAGGAAAGACATTTTATTTTCTAGTCACGACTTGACTCATGAAAATGTGAATTTTAATAGAAAATATTTATTAAAGGTTCAGTTAAAATGGAACATGTAATAGATTGAAATATGGTGTATATACAATTTAGCTGGTTATGTGAGGAAATTACAAAAATGTTCAATTAAATCACATTTTAATGTGGCATCTACCAACACCTTTCAAATTCCTAATAGGGCTAAACAATGTGAATGCAGAATTGTGGACACGTGGCTGCAGTGATTAAGGTCTATGGAAGTTTATGCATCAATAAATTTGTTTTTCTGCCACGCACAACTGTATTTGGAGTAGCATCGAGTTTTGTTTTTCATAGTCATGATAAACACATTTTAAAATAAAAAAAAAACATTTTATGGTTTTCTAAAGCAGGGGTCCCCAAACATTTTTTGTACCCCAGACCGGTTAGATATCAGTGTCATGTCTTTATTTTGACGCACTTCCTGTTTGTTGTAGTTGTTTGAGGTTTGTTCAGAACCTGTTCAGCGCCTGTTGCTGCAACAGCTGCAGCTCATCAAGCAATCAATCTATCGACTGGAAAGTTTAAAGCCACCCCTTTTCCAGCAGCAGGCGCCAGATTATAATCCTCGCTACATGGTATGTCACGTTTGTATTCTCCTCTCGTTCGACTTTCTGGATTTGTTGTTTGTTTGTTTTAGTTGTTCATAGTTCGCCTCGTGCCTGTGCCTGCTTTTTGTCCTGTTTATTAGCGTGTGTGTTTTCCCTTGACCAACACTCTTTGTTTTTCAGCCTTCCTTAGTTTGTTCTCTGTTTGTGGTGCGCTTTATGTTATCTTGGATGATTCTGGACAATTCTTTGTGGGACTCTATTTTGGGATTTATTTTGTTATAGTTGTTTTCTGAATAAACATGTTTGTAAACTCACTTTGCTTGTTGTTTGGTGATTCCACTCCGCATTTGGGTCCGCCTCACAGTCAGGACTGTAACCACGGACCGACATTTAGATGAGAAAAAATTAAAAATACAATAGTGTGACCTGCAAAAATCTAAGAAAAACCTTTAAAAATGTGAATTAAATAACACCATAACGCTGAATCAGCAGGAGCTCTTGACTGGTTACAGCACAATGATCGTATTTGCATCAATGTATTTGATTGTATGCCTGACGATGGTGTACTTTATGTGTTTGTCTCCTAGCTTTTAGAGACTTTGTGGCAATGTGAGTCTGAATGAAGTCTCTGAAAGAGGGGTTTTGTTTCCAAAGTTTGTTTATAATAGTATTTCAGAGAAAATCTGTTTTTCTTTTTCTAAATGAAACATTTTTTAGGCAGTTTTAATACATCTTCTTCCTTTCCGGCTCAGTAACAAATGTCACTCGGACTAGTACCTGTCTTCGGATTAGGGATTTGGGCCCACTGTTTTAAAGTAAATTATTTGGATCTCAATAAAAAAATAAATTTTTATTCATGTATTTTGAAGTGTTTAGAGACACCAGCATGTTTTAAAATGAACAATCTGTCAATCATCCGGCCTTTTCTTCCACATTTTTTTCTCCAACACTCGTGCTGAGCAGGTGTGTGTGAGTGACGTCAGGTAACTTCGCTGTCAAACCTGCGAACTATGATTTCTGACTGACATCTCCTGAGGCTATGGGTGTCACTGGTGCATCATGGGGGAAGCTTCCTGCCTTTTTTTTAACATGTACTTGTCTGTCATGAGTCTTTATTGTTTTAACTTAAATTGAACCATTTGGCAAATGTTTCGTGCTGCGTTTGTTCGAGTCTCTCTCAGCAGCGTCGGAGATAAAAAAAAAGACATTTTTTAAATTGGGTCCTGCCCAAGTTCACCTCCTCCAGAATGTGTCTGACCATTGACAGGGGGATATGACGGGGGACTGTGTTGGCCTTTTGTCAGTGGCAGAGTCCACAGAGCAGGGTCTGGGACTCAGAAACTGGGCTTCGAGCCCATAGCCTGAAGGCTGGTAGGCCCAGCACTGTGCCCGCTGGCCTAGACCCGCCTCAGCACCACACAGTCTATACCATCCCAACCCTGTTCAGCCCCCTCCTCTGTGTGGCCTCCCTGCACCTCCACCAGCTGCGCTTTTCTGGCTCCAGCTGCTAGGTGTGTATGTACCCCCCCCCCCCCCCCCCACACACACCCTCATTCCACTTCTTGTTTTTTCCATTTTCTCATTTTGACTTTTACTTGTTTTCATATTCTCTTATTTCTATCCTTCTAGTTTGTTGCTTTTTTTTTTTCTTCCCTCTATTCCTGCTGCCTCGCATCCTTCGCTCCCTCCCCTGCCAGACACAAGGGTTGTAATAGTGCCCAGCAATTACTGAGTTGGCATGTGCTGCATTGTTTACTCACAGTCCTATTCCTACTGGACTTTATTAAAACACCATCTGCCGTCAACTCTGGAATGGTTGAGAGGTGGTGAGGAGGAGATGGAAGAGGAAGGCGATTGGAGAAATGTGATAGTTTTGGCTGGAGTACACGGGAGGAAAAATGCTGGACCAGCAGCGAGCGTGGGCCGCCACGGCAGTCTCTCGTCAGATGGATGTTGACGGACAGAAGAAGGTAAACATGAAAGTGTTGCAGGCTGAAGGTCTGATCACGGGAGCAAACTGCAGCTCAACATCCCAGCAAACTGTTGGGATGTTAATGCACAGTAAATCAACATTTATTTTTAACTGCAAACAGACGTTAAATATGTTAACATATGTTAATATATTGTCACTGTTCTGAGGGGCTCCCAAGCCAAAATAAGGGGGCAGAAAAAAGTGTCACTAAATAGTAGTGATGTGCTGATGAAGCTTCATGAAACAGTGTCATTATTTTCAGAGTCCACTAAATGCCGTCTCTGCAATATTTTTCTTTGTTTTGAACAACTGTTCTAATGAAACATAACATTATTTTTAACTGATGGCGCCACCTACTGACCTCTAAAAACATGACACTGTTTCATGAAGCTCATCACTAGTGGATACACCACTTTAGGGAGCATATAAAAGAAAAAAATAATTCATATGATTTCTGTTCTATTGATTATTATTGTCTGAAAGGTTTTATTTAAAAAGAAAAGAGGGTAAAGAAGCATTTTTCATTAGAAGAGTTGTTCAAAACAAAGTAAAATAGTGCAGAGATCGCCATCTAGTGGACTTAGAAAATAATGACACTCCTTCATGAAGCTTCATCAGACCATCACTACTTTTAAAATAGTAAAAAATAAGTGAAAAACAAACTAAGATTTATTTTTACTGTTTTTATCCGAAGGTTAGTACATGAATATAATGCAGAAATTAAAGTGGGGGAACCCCTGCTTTACCTTTTAAATTTGTAGGTATTTTTAATTGTGTATTGCTATTGATCGTTCAAGCGCTTTGTGACCCTGGTCTAGAGAGGCGCTTTACAAATAATTATTATTTACTACAAGGTTTGGGTTGCAGCTGAGGAAGGGAGCAGCTTGATCATACAAGTATATTTAAAAGGTATTTAAAGTAAAATGTATTATTTTATTATTTAAAAATGTTCTCAAAAATGATTTAGTTGTAACTAACAAACAAATATTTAGCATTGAACCCAAGTTATTTTTCAATACAAAACATTTCCAAACAATCTTTCTCATGTCGTCAGAATATAGCCAAAGGGCTGCGAGTGTCCAGGTCTGTTTTACATCCTTGTCAAGCAAGTCATATATTATCATCCGTGAAACGGAGCTGCTCAGGTGCTAAGCGAGGGAATAACATAATGACATAGAATACCTATAATCACTAATCACTCTCAACCCTTGTAATTATTGTCATTGACAGTTATTTCATTACCTCTAAACGTCATTTTCATCGCCATTGATTGGTTAAGACGTGGAGAAGAGGCGGGCAGCAGCCCTTTGACAAACCATCAATTACTCAACTTGTGTAAGTGTGTTATTTGTGTGAGTGTGTGTGTGTGTGTGTGTGCATGTGTGGGTGGTTACCGTCCAATTATTGTGACATCATTTGATAACTCGGTTCAAGGACCAGGCAAGAGCCTCTTTGTTTTTTAAATTAGTTGAAGGAATTACACAAACATCTTTTTCCTTTTTTATCTTTTAAAATGTAATCGAAACTTTATTATTGGCTTTAAATACATCATTTGTTTGCGATAATGAGTGGGGAAAAAATCATTACAAAATATCTCTAAATCAGGGAGGGGAATTGTATTTCCTCTGGGGCCACATTTGATACCTTGGTTTTTATAAAGGGCCATCAAGCCGAAATAAGGAAGGAACAAATAAAGTTTAGCTAAGGTTTTGATTTCATATTTTATTTTTATTTTAAGATTATATATTTCGTATATTTTTAAAATAAAATACATCAAATGCAAAACAAGTTACTATGCAATATTCTTTGTTATTATTATTAATTTAATCTATAATTATTTTAAACATTTTATTTAAAATATTATATAAAAGTAGTAAAAAAAAGTATAAAACAAAAACACATAAAAACTAGAAAAGAGGAGAAAAAAAATATTGAAACAAAGAACTTTAAGAAGATGTATGTAAATAAAAGATTCATTTATTCTTTAAAAAAGAAAAAAACCTTTGAACCAATTATAGATTTAACACCTTTATTCAACCTGTGTCAACTGAGAAAATAATCACTAGTTAACGGTGTGGACACAATGTATATTAGATGTTTAAAAAAAAAAGAGGGGGAAGTCACATAAATACTTAAATAAATGCACCATTCATTTGTCAGTTAAATCACTATCATAACTAAATCAACAATTAGGTCACGGCCTCTAGAATGGTACGTTCAGCACATCCACCCGGAGTAACCTGAGGGCACAGAGGCTGAAACCTCTGACTTGAGCGAGTTCCAAAAATACAGCTGAAGGACGAACCGTGGAGTCCGCGGAACTTGTGTCTGTAATGCGCGTGTGTGTGTGTGTACATGTGTGTGTCGCACCACACATGCAGACCCTCTGACGGTGCCCTCAGCTGGAAGGGAGTATGGGGGTCATGGGGTCAGACCAAAGTTCATTAAAGCCCTCCATCTCTCAGCCTCTCCAGACGCCAGCACCCCGCTGTCAACAGCACACAGGAAGACAAAGTGAGGGATTATTGTCATTTATTTTAACGCTCCTTATCATGCATAATGTATAATGCATGAATGCCATGTTACAACCGTGTTTCTGCCGTTTGTTTTTGGAGAAAGATTTTTTTTTAAAGCGATACTCTGATGTCCACATTGCACTTTACGAAGCACTTTAATAGTTTGTCTAACGAAGGTTTGTGGATCCACCTGCTGCTTATACTGTTGCGTTCTCCGGACCCCCCCACCAGGAGCGGGGTACGGTAACTGCACCATTAAACGGGAAAGGTGTCACCCGCTTGTGTACAGTAGAGTCTAGTTATCCTTAATGAGAGTGAAATCACTGTCTCTTAAAACAACGCACACTGTTTTATTGGTGCGTTCAAAGCAAACATCCGCCGCCACGACAGGATGGAGCGCTCGAACACTTCCTCTTCTGCTGGTTCATTTCACTTCCTCTAATAATGCTTTTTATTTATTGCTGCGGTCGCCATGGATAAGGTGCATGACGGAGGATAAACAAAGACATCTGGGTCAACGCTAATTAAAATGCTTACATCAAGGTACATTTTAAGGTGATTGTAAATGCTATATGAGTTAGCGTTAGCACGAACACTTGCAAGTTAATGTAGGTCAGTTGCATTTTAAGAAAACACACTTGAGCTTGATTCAACTCTGACTAGTATTGACAGAGATAAGTCCAAATAAGTTTAATGATTAACTTGCAAAAAAATAACTTAAAGTAATAGTTCCCACAAAAATTCAAATTTAACTAATTTTCTACTCGTGTCAACTTAGAGTTTGAATTATTTTCAGAGTAATCTTTTCCTTATTAGAGTTATAGACAAAAATGTTTGTTCATTTTAATGTAGCGACTGGGGCTCAGTCATCTTCATCGTCATCTTCCTCCAAAAAGACACTTTAAAACATCCAAATACCTCGGTACTGCTCGTCTGTAACGCCCATCTTGTATCGAAGCATCAATAAGAGTAATTGTTCCGAAATAGGTTGATATTTTTAGCTCTTTTGTGGCAGAAATTAAAAAAATTAAAAGCGATATGAACAGAAAGTCTTCTGGGTAAATAGTGTGAGCGATTCCAAAGCCGATAAAGTCTAATGTCTACCCGTTGATCTTTAAACTTATTCTACCAACATGCTTATAATAAAGATTTATTTAATTGTTTCCGGAACAATTTTACTCGTTGAGGCCTGGATTCAAGATGGACGAGCACCTTTGAGGTATTTGGATGTTTTTAAGTGTCTGTTTGTCCAAGCAAGGTTATTATCTAATGCTTTCAGAGTAAAATTCAATGGAAAAAAAAAGCAATACAAAAAAATATTTAAGTCTTAACCAATAAACCACTGTGTTTTGTATATATATATTAAAAATGTGTTTGGTAATGTAATTTTTACTTATTTTTTACAGTTAATATCATTTTTTTTAATGCATTTTCTTTACACATTGAATTTTACAAGGAATTTATGGATTAATTGAATAAAACAGTGCTATTTTTATTTTATTTTAATGCAAGTCTGTTTCTTATGGTGTTTAAATATATAAGTGTTAGAAAGTCATATTCAAAGTCAGATGGCTCACATTTACTGCCGTAAAGAGGCAACCGATGTGTCACGAAACGGTACATTTGTTGCCAATGATGCGATGCCATCCTGGACGAGTCAAGCTGCACCTCTCAGATGATGACGCCACCGACGCATCTGACGACCAGATTCCCTATTGCTTCCACTAAATCCTGTCATTTCCACCGGGATACAATGAAGCGATCGTAAATATAACTGGGGCAGAGCGTCTCACACCGTGTCAGCGTTTGTTTTCCAGCGTTGACGGAGAGAGGCCAGCTGAGGATGCGTCTTCCAAAGCGACCCGTTACTCCCTCCCTCGGCCCTGCCTCCTACAAGCACCCTTTGTGTCGCCTAAATGGAACTGGATGCACCCCTTTAACTTTGATTTCCATTTTTCATTGTCCACCTATTGACGGGGAGGGTGACTCCATCTGTGCCTGCCTTGCGTGGTGCCACCATTTGAAAAGGCATATGCTCCGTGTAAGAGGGCTGAAGAATAGATGGAGGAAATAATGATATACATGGCGAGACTAGCTAAGAATAGGAGACTCCGCTCAGACCCTGTTGTATATTCAGGAGGGCAGACTTTATCACAGAGAGACCCCTTGGTGAACTGATGGGGTTTTAAAGTGTGATCAAGCTGCTCCCTTCCTCAGCTGCAACCCAAACCTTGTAGTAAATAATAATTATTTGTGAAGCGCCTCTAGACCAGGGTCACAAAGCGCTTGAACGATCAAAAGCAATACATAGTTAAAAATACCTACAAATTAAAAAACTTTAAAAGGCCAAGAAACATGCGACAAACACAGGAGTCCCAGAAAGGAAAAAGCCTGAACAAATAAAAATGTCTTAAGATGCTTTTGAAGGAGTCAGTAGATCATCAAACACAGAGGGAGAGGAAGATCGTTCCAAAGCTTAGGAGCAACAGTCTGGAAGGATTTCTCTCCTCTGGTCTGGAAGCTTGTTCAGGAACCATCAGTAGATTCTGATCCACAGACCTCAGAGCCCGAGCTGGGGTGTAAGGCTGGATCAGATCACTGATGTAAGGAGAAGCCCAACCATGAATATTTTTGAAAGTAAGAACCAGAATTTTAAAAATGGATCCTGAAAGTAACTGGCAGCCAATGAAGAGTTTTAAGGATCTGGGGAAATGTGAGTTCTTCTACTAGAGCGAGTCAGAATTCTCGCTGCAGAGTTTTGTATCAACTGCAGGTAAGACAGCTCCTTCTTGTTCAGACGCTAAAATATTCTTCATGTCAGGACACCACCGTCACCACGACAGAAGCGCTTCCGAACCATTGATAACTGTTAACTAAGGTTAGATGCCGGGTCAGTTTACACTTGGATATGTGCAATATGCTGAGAAAACAGCCCCTTGTGTTCATTCTCCCCCCCTTGAGATGGTATCTCGCCATGTGATAACACCACTTAAGATCTCATACAGTAACACACATTAAGTCATTTCCCTCTGCAAACAAGTGGAGGAGGGACGCGCGGGTGAGTAAACCCCGAAACTCGATATTAGATCACGATTTAGCTGGTGTTTTCCATTCATTCACCTCGGCACTAAATGTTCTCACATTTTTGGAATTATTTTCATCTCGGAGTAAAAAAAAAAAAGTAATTTAGCCGAAAGAAAGGAGCGCCACGCAGGGCGGAGAGCTCACGGCTTTATTCACGACTCAATCACTTACTTCATCCATTCATCGACTCTTTCTCCGTGTCCATCAACCTTATCCTAATCCCTCTACATCCCTCTGCTCTTTCCTTAACACTCGAAGACGCCCACCGCTCGCTCGCTCCTGCTCCGGCTCAGTTGGAAGGCTCTATCGATTACAAGCCTGTCGTACAAAACGATCTAATAGAGGGTCAGCTTTAATGTGTGGGGTGTCGAGAGGAGGGGGCTTATAAAGCTGTACACAGCCCCTCTTTCACCCGCTCTTCTGTCCCCTCATCCCTCCTACCGAGCTCCACCTTGTCCCTCTTAGTCCCCCTTTCATCGGGGAGTGGAGGCCATGAAAATCCGCTTCTGTCCTTTTTTTTTTTTTTTTTACGAGACCCAACCACCGGCTGCAGCGGCGGCCCATGTGCGAGGGTATTTAGTGGGGGGTTGAAAGCTGAAAGGAAAAGCACTTGAATCAAAACGTGGATGTAGAAGGGGGGGAGGCGGGGCGAGGGGTTATGGTGGGGGGGGGGGGGGGTCCAGTGAACAGAAGGAACCCTCTCAGGAGGGGTGCTGAGGCCCTGGCTCGTTTTATAGACTCCCCTGAAAGAACGTGATTACAGATCATTATCCAATTGAAGCAGATTGATGGGCCGGGGTCAAAGTAATATAGCTCATAGTGGCTGGGGCGAAAAAAAAAAGAAAAAAAAAAGGGGAGGGTAGATAGTAAAGGACGGAGGGCAGCGCTGAAGTGTGGGGGTGAGCCGGGGAGGGTTTTTCAGACAGGGCGAAGATGGTATAATGACCTAATTGTCACAAAGGATCAGAGAGTACAGGGAGGAGGGGGCGACTATAGGAGGAGGAAGAGTGAGACTTGTCCAATAAAAAAGACTGAGGCTTCTCTTGTCCGGGATCCGCTCGCTAGAACAACAGGTGCTGATTGCTAGATTAGTTCTGTCGCTCCGAGGGGGGGCTTTTGAGAGGACCTTCATTTTTGGCGGGAGATAGAATTTGCCGTGTCATCGTTTGAATCTATAGAATGGAACGGTTTTCACTTACTTACCAGAAAATAAGTTGTTTATGATCTAGAACATTTGTCGACTTGTAAACAGTCTATATGGATATATTTTCCAAAAGTTGATTTCATGCTATGATTTTCAAACCAGGATTAATAGTAAATAAATATATTCAATATATAATCGTGTTATCCTCCTAAACTAAATGCAAATACTTTTATTATTAAATACATTTTTGTGCATCAATAGTTGTGTATTTCTGTATGGTGTTTCTCTGTATGCAGATGATGGTGTGTTTTCTTCTTATTAATTATATTTTTATTATACTGCTTAACCCTTGTGTTATCTCAGGGTCAGGGTGACCCGAGGCCAGAAAACAAATGTGTTTGGGGTGTCCCTTGTGTTATCTCTGCTCAAGGCTACCGGGATGCCAGAAAACAAATGTGTGTGTGGTATCCCTTGTGTTGTCTCTTGGTCAAGGTGAACAACCTCTCTGGCTTCCATAAATACATTTGCAGTGGTAGAGGTCGTTCACCTTGACACAGAAACATTTGTTTTCGGGCCTCCAGGTCACCTTGACCGTAAGATAAAGCAAGGGTTAACTGATAGCATTGTGTGCTTGATTTATATGTTTAAATGCATTGTGTGTTTATATAAGGTTAAAAAACTCCTGTTAGCAAACATTTACCAAAACTGATTCTTCATGAAACAGTTTCATGTTGTTTAGAGGTCAGTAGGTGGCGCCATCAGTTAAAAAAACAAAGTGATGTTTCACTAGAACAGTTGTTCAAAACAAAGGAAAATAGTGTAGAGACCGCCATCTAGTGGACTCTGAAAAATAATGACACTGCTTCATGAAGCTTCATCAGACCATCACTAGTTATCGGACATATTTAGAAATAATAATTCAGGCATCAACATATACTGTAAATTGCTAAAATAATAAACATATGTAGAATTTCTGAACTTATTATAATTATTAAAAACAAAATGAACAGGGATAGGTAAAAACTAAGACAGATTTGGGATTAACAACTTAATTAAAAAAATAACAGATATTAAAAACATCGTTATAATTCACTAAATTACTTTCAGATCATCACTCGTAAACAGTGTAGTAGGTCAATCGCTGCTCTGAGCTCAACTACGTGAGTCATTATCAGCCAATGGTTCTGACCTTTCCACGGAGATAAGGGAGTTGTAACAATATCATCACACTCGCATGATATTCATCTGAATCCGCTTCCTAAACTCCTTTGATTCCTTCAGTGTATATTATAACTGAATTGCTGGACAGTGCGCGAGACTCAAGTGCCGAACACAGACACACAACTGAAGATGCCATAGGAAGGTATGTCATCGCATTTCATGTCCCGTCCATGAATCTGATTCATTCATTAATGGTTTGTTTGGCCGGGAAGCGTTCTGAAGATGGTGCCAGTCGCCCCGGAATTCTTCAAACAAGAAGCATCTTCATGAACAATAGCGCACTTATGGGTCATGTTTATATCACTGAAAGGCTGTTTTATATTAGCTGAGAGGAACTGGCTAAATGTTCCCGGCTTTCAAGTCGAAAAAGGCTTTGAAACTTTTCAAAAATTTCTGATCGTTTGGGGATATTTTTAACACAATGTAAAGGATCGAATGAAGCGTGTCAGTTTGACTAAACGTTCTGTACATTTGCCCGGCTCGCATTTCATGGATTGAACAACGGAGTATTAAAGACGGCACCGCTCCGTGATGATGCAGTAAAACTTGGAATGTCCTGTAGATCTAATAAATACTTCATGGCTCATTTTTGGAGAAACCGCCGAGGTCCAAAATGTCGCCTCACGACAGTATGTGTATGTGTTCCTTGATGGATACTAATGATGTTGATAGCCTTCAAATATACATTAAATACATTTAATTATAGCATTGAGGCTTTGAAAAATATGTTGAAACATAGCAAAAATTGAAGTGATACATACTGTTAAATAGATTTCATTATAGTTATCATTACTATAAAGGTTATTTGGCTTAAAAATATTGTTTTAACCTCAATATCCATTCATATAAATTAAAAATGTCAATAGTTTTCAGTTTAATTGTTCTTCTCAGCTTGCTTAATTCTTTTTAATCCAGCTGCATGTGATGCTAAATGTTATAAACCAACGTCTCTGAATGTCTTGATGAAACAATGTGTGAATTAATTATAACAATTGAGAACTTGAATACGTGCATTTTATCATTTTACGGTACCTAAATATTATTTATTTCTGCAGAACTATAGCTTTATAACTAAATCTGGCAGCAGAAGAGTAAGTCAATGGAACAGGGATTGTTGTAAAGTTGATTCAAATAGAAAATAATTAAGGCAAAAATATAGAAAGGGAAACTAATGACAGTTACAATCCAACATGATAGAGAAGTTCCCAAAAACCTAACAAAAGTATTTTGCAGTAATCACACAATTACAGTAGTATTTTAAAACCTTAATCCTGATTATTTCCTAGAACACTATATTTAAAAAGACACATTAAAGTGGACAATAAACAAAAAAATAGTCCTACGGGGCGAAGATTTAAGTGTCCTTCTGGAGGTGGACAAAATGTCTCAGTTGAATTAAAAATCTGCAAACACAAGACCATTTGGACAAAACAGGCTTTTTAAAAGCTCAGTCTGCTCAGAGACGTGCTTCCTCTGTTTTCTTGCCAGTCTGGGAACTGACACTGAGCAGACTGACCTATGATTACAATCTCCGAGAGGGGATGGAGTGCGTGTCAGCACGTGCAGCATCTGCATCTGCGGGCCTGAGTGTGTGTGTGTGTGTGTGTGTCTATAAAAACACAATTGAAATGTCTACTCTCAAGTGTGTTGTGGATGCAGCGTGTTGTTCTCAAGTCTGTGACTCAACCGGGTTTCCAACACACTCCAGGTGGACCTTGTCGAGGTTGCCTGAGAAGAAGAGAACACTTTGAGTTGGAGGCAATTTAGCAAGAATATGTAGAAAAAAAAACAAAGATCTCACTGCAGAATGACGACGGCTCAGGGCCTCACCCTAGACTCGCTTCAATCAGGAGATGGAAAAATGAAAATACAAAAAAAGAAAAATATACAGTCGCAAGAAACAAGATTTTTAAATGAAACTGCCCCATGTTTCTTAAGGATCGTTGGTAAATTTAAATAAGAGCTTTAACTGCTGCAGTTCATTTTGGGACTAGTAGTTATTTATTAATTAATTAATGAGAAGTTATTTTTAATTTGACTGATTTAATTTAAGTATAATTGCATTTTACTCCTTTCACTAAATATATCATCTCTATACACACATGGTTCACTAGTTTTTTATGTTAAACAGCTGCTTTAGAGTCATATTTTTTTTATTTATTTTTTTTTTTATTTTTATTGTCATATTATTTAAAGTGCCAACAGTGAACAGTAGTGATGAAGCTTCATGAAACAGAGTCATAATGTTTAGAGGTCAGTAGGTGGCACTATTTGTTTTTAAATGATGTGATTTTTCATCACAACAGTTTTTCATCAAAACGAAGGGAAATAGTGCAGAGACCGCCATCTAATGGGCTTTGAATATAATGACACAGTTTCATGAAGCTTCATCAGACCATCACTAGAGAACAAAAGTTTAAAAATTTAATAAATTTTTTTCATTCAGTTAGTATAACCTGTAGTGTACCAGACACCCTAATGTATGTTTAAGAATATAATGTTAGGAATATGTTGGATTTAAAAACATTACCAATACAATTGTACGGTTTCTTTAATTTAATAAATACACCGAATGGGATAAAGTTTAAAGATTAGTAATACATTTCCAATCTTTTAACAATCATTATCTTTCAACCAACTACAGTATTAAACTGCAAATATCAGGTTAGGAATCTAACTTAACACTTTTATTTAAAGAAAGAATACAAATCAGATCTGGTTTAAAGTCACACGTTTTACTTGTACAATCAGATAGAAAAAGAATACAGAACTTATTTCGGGCCTACTTGAATTCTAGCCGTAGCATAGAGCTGTTGTTGTTTGTCGCCAATAATTATCCTACTCAAAAGGTTTCAACCAAACACAAACTTCAATGAGTCAATTATCGCTCAAGGTCGATTATTTCTTTCCCACACAAGCAGTGATACGAGAGTCAGTGAGAGAATATTACTAAAAGTGGTTAACCCTTGTGTTACCTCAGGGTCAAGGTGATCCAAAAGGCCAGAAAACAAATGTATTCATGTTATCCCTTTTGTTTTCTCAGGGTCAAGGTGATCTTAAAGGCCAGAAAACAAATGTGTTTGTGTTATCCCTTTTGTTTTCTCAGGGTCAAGGTGATCCAAAAGGCCATAAAACAAATGTGTCTGTGATATCCCTTGTGTTATCTCTAGGTCAAGGTGACCTAAAGGCCTGGAAACAAATATGCTTGTGTTATCCCTTGAGTTGTCTCTGTTGTTGACACTGAGATAACACAGGGGTTAAGTAAATTAGAAAACCAAACTTCGACTCGGGATGTTTTCTATCAGCATTTTCTTGTTTTCTTTTTCCTTTCAAAATAAACAAAATAGAAAAAAAAATCTGTTTGAGACGTTGATTAGTTTTGTAATTGAATTGCGTTTCTCCGATTTCTTCCCTTATCTCAGAACAGATGAATCAGGTAAAAAGTGTAACAGAACAAACAAAGAGTGGCCACAAAAGTAAACGTGTTGTCTTTGAAGGCAGCTCTAGTGTATCTACAGCGACCTGTGCGCTAAACCTAGTTACAGGCAACACGGAGAAGAAGCCCCGACTCCCTCTGTTACACATAGTCAGATAATTGGAAATGCGAGGGCATTAACTCCAACGGGATTAAGAAGGGGAATTAAATATGTTAATCCCCAAAAATAGGTAAATAGCCTGAGTGATACAATAACCAATTTCTAGGGTTTTCCTCCCCCGAGGACACGTCTGCCTTTGAACGCAACACGCTCACACTTCTTTGTGCACGGCACCGACGTGGAAAAGAACGATTCCGGGAGGAAAAGAGTCTGAAAGTTCTCCAAGGTCATGCCTGTGGTGTTTTTTCGCGGGCCCCGTGGCTGACTCTTGAACCTGCTCTCACAGGTCTTTGTTCCAGAGATCATTACCTCCACTCGACGCCGCTCCCCTCCCGAGACCGCTTTGTCGCCATGTGTTCATCTGCCTTGTAATTATAGCACGGTCCTGAGTGTCACGGTTTAAGGACTCGCGAGTGTCGAGGGACGGAGTGTCATATTGTGCCGCGACGCTCCGGCGTTTTTGTGCGTCGGATATGCGAGTCGAATCAAAAAATTAGAATTGAAAGAACTGCACTTTTACTCTTAAAAAAAAAAGAGTCGCGGCGTCGCCGTCGGAGTTTGGAAATTCGAAGAGCTACTGTACTCGTCCGGGGACATGAAACGAGTGCGTATAAAAAGAGTGCACTCGATACAGATGTATACGCCACCAAACCAGGGATGTGTGTGTTGAGGCACAAATCAAGTTAAAGTTGCCGACCGACTTCAAAGAACTTTGGTACGCACAATTATTGAGGGAACAAAAAAAAAAAAACAAGCCCAGAGTCAATCGCCTATCTGTGTTTCCTGTGTGTCCAAAATGAATCTCACGGGGGGAAAGAAAATAGGAGAAAGAAAGCATTAGAAGAGAGAAGTCAATCACGGAAGAATGCAAGGCTGTAATACGGCACAGTCAAATTCAATAAAGTCATTATTCAGGGCTTAGCCGGAGCATTTTTTCCTAGATATTCCTTTCTCCGTCTCTCCTGCCTTGGCTTTGGCTACAGGGCGAGCCAGGGTTGCATCAATACTTTCATTTAGCAGCATTTTTTCACTGCAAAGACGGAAAAAAAAAGACCTCCATCACGACACACGACACCTAACAGATCAAGGATGATGGCGACGAAACAAACAGCAAATAAAGGGTCAGGTTCGACTCTCACACTCTTTTCACCCGAGAATAAAATGTTTCTTATCTCGTTCCGACTGAAGGAGAGAAACCACACACAGTCCGAGCTGCACTTATCAGTCATTAGGCATTTAAATGTTTGCCCAGAGAGAAATTAGATTTGTGAGGAGTTAAGAAGACACTCGCTTATTAACAAGTGCTCCGAGCTTTCGTCCCAGTCAAGTGGATTATGCGGCGGCGTGCTTATAGATGCTATAAATCATGATTGCACAATATTAGCGTATTAAAAAAAGAAATAACATTAATGAGTGCATGGATTGGTTCACTAACATCAGACGTAAACATGGTATACTGCTGTTCTTTGAAGGTCTTGTTTGAAAGAAACATAATCTGAAAAATAAAAATATACTCTTCTTATTATTCTTCTATTATTATTATTATTATTATTATTATTATTATTAATAAGACATCAGTGTCAGAAGTAATTGTTTGACATACCAGAAAACATATCTAAAAAATTAAAATATACTCTTATTATTATTATTATTATATTATTATTATTATTATTATTATTATTATTATTATTATTATTATTATTATTATTATTATTATTATTATTATTATTATAAGAGATCAGAGTCAGAAGTAATTGTTTGACATACCAGAAAACATATCTAAAAAATTAAAATATACTCTTATTATTATTATTATTATTATTATATTATCATTATTATTATTATTATTATTATTATAAGAGATCAGTGTCAGAAGTAATTGTTTTACATACCAAAAAAAATATTAAAAAAAAGAAGAAATATTCTGTTTTATAATAATAATAATAATAATAATAATAATAATAACAATAACAATAATAATTAAAAATAATAAAACCTATTAAAAGTACTTGTTAATATTATTTGTATTATCTTACATCATCAGTGTCACAAGGTGCTTCACATACAACATGTAAAAATGGCGCAGTACTCAAAAAACAGCCCGATAGTAACACAACATATAAACAAATATGATAAAAAATATATAAATATATATACAGTATATTGACTACATTTCAAACTACACTCACTACACACAAGGAATTTTCCTCCTGAATTTTTATTTGCCCTGAATTTGTCCCAGATTAAAAGTGACTGCCGTTAACAATGGGTCACCGAACGTGATTGGCTGTTTATTTTCTTTAACGTCGTGGACGAAGATGTTGGAAAACTGACAAAAGGTGCAAACTTTTCCTCGCCTCTTCTATCATCATTTGAAACGACGCGTTGTAACGACTGCGCTAATACATGTGGTGTAACATTGATCTAAGAGTAAGTGTTGCGTATCCGTTTAAAAAAAAAAAAAAAAAAACTCTAAACACCACTTCGCACATCACTTGGGGCTCCGTCGTTTGCCAGTGGAGCAAATTGCAGAGCATTTACCGAGCTTTTATTAGCTTCACAAAACAAGATCCCGAGCTCTAGATGTGGCTGAAGAGTATTAATTTAGGGAAATGAACACAGGGGTTGCGGTCCTGACAGGAAATACTGCGCCAGGGACTGGGGGGAGAGGGTGTTGTTGGTGCAGTGTGTGAGTCGGTTAGTACGTAGGAGGAAATAACTAAACAATTATGACCTCATTTAATCGTCTCTCTGGCTCTCAGGCACAGATCTGAGAGAAGGGCCCCGGTTTAACTCACCTCCGAACATGGGAGCGTTTGGCTTAAGTGTTTCCTGTTGCAATAAAAACATACGTCAAGTAGACGAGAAGCTCCGTCTAGAGCAGGTTTAGTTTGAGAGTGAGCGTATGAGGTTTTTTTTTTTTTTTGTTCTGGGGGGTTATTGTGCGACACAAAAGCGAATGTCCCCCCTGATGAGAGTTTGGGAAGTTGCTACATGGTCATAGCCACCGGCACAAGCGGGCAAAAGGGGGCTCCGAGTGCTAATTTTATTCATTTACCTCCCTCTCTGGATAATTGTCGCTGTCAAGCAGCCACGGCTTGATAAAGGATTTCACACCGCTGCAAACAGTTGCACGGCCACTTTAGGATCGTCGAAGATGCTTGGATTAATCACCTGCTTCACCGTCTGTGTTGGTGTGAGTTGTTCTTGCAGACTGTCGCATACAAGAGCTTTCAAGCATAGCTATAGTTCCAGCGGAGATGGATGATAAACAAATATTCAACTTGTATTAATCATACTATCTGTAACACAGCGCTAACAAGATTTGAAGTACAATCTCTCCAAAATTCTACATTCAAATGATATGACATTTTATTATATGATTATTATTCTACTATTTGATTATTAAAACATTTTGGAAACTGTCATTTTCAATTATTTTAAACCTATTTATTGGGAGACACTCTTAATCATTTTTAAACAATGAATGATAAAAAAAAAGATGAACAATCGGGCATTTAAAACATTTCAAACCGTGAAAATGAAGGCAGACACTTGCACTGATGCTCTTAATTTGAAAGCCAGAAGTTGATTTCCTGGGGAATTGACCCGCAGAGTTTAGCGATAACTTTTCAAATTAAAGTGCGGCTCATGATCGGAGAAACCCGAACAACTGATGGATTAACAGCTTGTACGATGTTGTTAAGTTTACGACGACTCGACCACTCGCTGTTGTTTCTATCTGTGTGAGTAGAGATGCTTCTGATTGGTTAATATTTCCTGGTGGCTTCAGTGATTGGCTAGATATACCCAAAAATGACCAAAGTTTATTATCATTAAAAACAAATTGCAGCCCTGGTAACATGCAGCAAGATCTCATCATATTTATCTATGTTCTTTAAATTGCACTTTGTCACCCCTTGCACTTTATTCTTTTTATATGCACTTTATTTTCCACTTCCATCCATCCATCCATCCATCCATCCATCCATCCATCCATCCATCCATCCATCCATCCATCCATCCATCCATCCATCCATCCATCCATCCATCTATTTGACTGTGCCATTGTCTTCTGATCATTTATCCATAAAACAAGATGTTTGCTGAGTTTAAACGTGTGGTTAACTATCAAAGTAAAAACAGCAAATTAAAAAGAATTTAATGGGAACTTTAAACCACATCAAATGTTCTCCTTTTAAAGTGTTCATCTCATAGTTTGGCTTTTATTTTTCTGTTTGTTTTTTCTTGTCAGATACTAAAATAAACGTTGCATATAATTCTATTGTTTAATCTGCGGTTTATTTTTGTGGATTCTAGCAGAGGTACGTGTTGGGAGAAGTGATGGATAAACCAGCAGATAGTTTAGATTTACCAGCTGACATTACCAAAGTAACCTTGAAGGGGCCATTTGTGGCCCTTGAGAAGATTTATTTAACCTGGGGATTTGCTAACCTGTATTATTGAACCAGGGGGAGTAGGAAAAACAACATTTTTACTATTAAAAAAAATCATAAATATCACACTTGTACAGCTGAGTATAAGATCAAACAATTACTTACTTACATTACATTATTTATTTGTTTACTAGGAGAATCAAGTCTTATAAAATTACTTTTATTTAGAGATTAAAGTCGTACAAAATACTTTATTACAAGATTAAAGTTGTAGGAAAATACTTTATTAGTAAGTAAGTAAGTAAGTCATTTTTATTTGTACAGCGTTTTTCCAGACCAGATTTAAGTCGTACAAAATACTTTTCCTTGATTTTCTGGAACTCCTGTTGTGTTATCAGAATCAAGTCTTATTAAATTACTTTTATTACGACATTAAAGACATAAGAAAATAATTCAGTACGAGATTAAAGCCGTTGGAAAATAAATTATTACGAGATTAAAGTTTTAGGAAAATACTTTAAAACAAGATTAAAGTTGTAGTAAAATACTTTATTACAAGATTAAAGTCGTACAAAATACTTTATTGCGAGAATAAAGTCGTACAAAATTCTTTATTACGAGATTAAAGCTGTAGGAAAATACCCTATTACGAGAAAGTTGAACAAACATTTATTTTTCTGGGACTTTAATCTTGTAATAAAGTATTTTGTACGACTTTATTCCACTAATGAAGTATTTTACGACGATGTTTATCTAGTAATAAACTACTTTATATGACTTAAATCTCGTAGCAGTAAATAAATGTTTTTTTGAGTGGCCCTATTACTCTGTTGTACACTAGCCCTTTTTGACACAAAAAATCACAAAGTGAAGCTGAAGAGTGTCAATGATTATTCCTAATCCGTTTACTTTTCTAAATATATGGCTGCTTTATATTTCAAACTTCGGAATAAGATAGATCTTGTTATGATGTTACTGTTCACATTTGGCCCTCACTCGTTTTTACTTTATCAAATTTGACCCCCTCCGAAAAAACATGTTACTCTCTCCTTTTACTGGCTCCTTATGTAACATGCTTTTTTTTTTTCTTCCTCTCTCTTTATCAAGAGGGTCGAATAAGTTGAACCCCCCCCCCCCCTTTTATCACCCTTCTATTAATACTCCCTATTTGTTCTTCTTTTCAGTGTGGACATGGGATGTGTCTGTGTGTGTTTGACGCACAGAGATGACTGTATTGTCATGCTCGAGTGGGCAAATGCACTGAGTGGACGAGAAGAAATCTCCTCTTACTTTGCCACTATCTGACTCTGCACTTAGACATAGAGGTCATGTTGTCGAGGGTAAAAAAAAAAAAAAGTGAGATAGTGAGAGTGGTTTTCGGTGACATGAACAATTCCTGTGACGGATATATTTGGTGTAGGGATGAGTCCGAGCTATAGGGAAAAGTGGGCCTGTTGGCAAATACCTTGTCACTTTCATCATCACCATCTGGTTCTATGATGCAGGAGAGTCTCAGTGCTGTAGAAAAATGATTTACTTTCAAAGAAACGAGGGCCTGTAAGTGATGCACGTTGTTACTGAAGTACCATCATGTTTTAATACTAACCAATGACAATGTGTCAATTCTCTGGTTCTTCCCACACTGGCCTTGTGGCGGCGCTTCCCTAGAATTATGCTGATTTTCTATTTATGTTCTGGGAATTCAATGCAGACTATATTGGAAAGTTGTGTCAGGAGATGATACATCTTTAAGCTCAACCTGTTTTTGTCAATTTTGGTACGTATTTTAAGCCGGAAGAAAAAACACATTTTTATCCGGCAACGAAATATTCGATGTGAAAGACGGGAATTCATGGAAAAAAAGTGTTGAGAATAAATGGGCATGACAACTGGGAGTGTAAGAAAATATTGATACAATTATATATTGGGATAGTTTTATTGCTAATATTGTATCAATGTTATTATTTAATTTTTTTAATAACCTTTGGAATACCATTTCATTTTAATTCAAAGCTATGTCATGGTTTATGTTTCTATAGGGTGTGTATAAAAGAAAATCATTCCATGTTTTATTTTACAATTAACACTTATATTCACAGCGTTAATTCATTTGTGTGCTGCAAATAAATCTCTTGCCACTAGTTGGCAACATTCGTCATTTCCTCCGTGCCAATGTAACAACAGAACTGGTGAAATGGCAGCAATGAATGAAAAAGAAAGAATACACAAGTCCTGCAGATTTTAAAGCTGATGTTTGGACTCGTTTTGGCTTCAAAACAAAGTTTAGAGTTAAAAAGAAACCGGATATTGCATGTTAATGCACTTCATTGTGCATAGTTGATATAAGTTTACATTGTTTGTTCATATTTTGAGAAGTACTTTCACATTTGATTATTTTCCCATTTCCTTGTTGTAAAAGCCAGAAAAAGTGTTGTTATTTTAAAAGAAACAATATATCTTTGTTCTTACAGTATCACAATGTATCGCAAGATATCGTATCGTCACACATGTATCGTGATACGTATCGTATCGCCAGATTCTTCACAATTCACAGGGACAAAACGAGACGATAAAAAAGAAACATGTGCAGGTTTGTTGTCCGGCTTTATCTAATGTTACATTTCAGTTCAGTTGGGGACAGATAACTTGCTTTAGCCTGGACCCTCCACTTCTGGTGTAAACAACACGAGCGGAAACATTTTCCAAACGTAACAGCAAACGTAGCTAGCTCACATCTCGTCTACTTTGGACCCTTTTGAGAGAGTCATCCTATAAACCATACACTTCTTCTGTCTCACGTGGTCACTCATCTCTTGGGCTTTTATCCGTCTAATTACTGGAGTCGTTTTTTTGTTGTGCCGTCGTTTCGTGGAGATGATTCAGCGGGTGGAAAACGCTGCTCTTTGATCTGAGCGCAGAAGGAGGTGGTGGAAGAAGTGACGTGGAGAGTTGAAGGGCAGTTGCGTCTCCCTGCCTGGAATGAATGGTATGGAGCAGCGGCGGCGGCTATTCATGCGTGTGCTCCTTTACCTCCTTTTTCTATTCCTCAGCCGCTCAGTCCAGGCTGATCCCATGTTGGAGGTTTTTTTCTTTTTCCCCAACGCTCACAGAGGAATACTCAAGAGTGGGGGAAACGGATAGCGGGCTTATAGATCAAAAAGGGGGGACGCGTCAGAGAAAAGGACGAAGAAGAAGAAGAAGGAAAAAGGAGCTAGAGGAGAGACCGGAGCAGGAGTCGAGTGGCTGGAGTCGCGGAGCACTGCAGCGTGAAATAAGGGAGAGGAGCAGCTGAACCAGAAAGTACCCAGGCTGCTCATTACAAAGGCCCAGGCCCGACTTCTAGCCTGCACACACTCTGACACACTCACACGAGAGCGGAGACACGCGAGACGCAGCGAAGATTGAGCATGAAACGCTTTAGCAGACAATAATTAAGTCAGAATCTTTAGATCATGCATAACAAAAGGCTCTTTTTAAAATGATATGGCAGGAGAAAGTACAAATATTCTACATTTAATAGTCGTCTGACATTGAGTTCAGGTTATTTTTTTGTTGTCTGCTATTTATATGCATGTTATAAAATTATAAAAATACAATTAATTTAACCATAATTTGGGGTTTTTTAAAGTTTGCTTCTTGTCACTGCACAGATTTCTGTTTTACTTAAATTCAAATAAAATATAAAAAAAAAGGTCAAATAGATAAAAGTTAGGCTTTGTTGAGTTTTTTTTACCGTGAGATGACTGAGAAATTGTATTAATGTTCTGTACTTTATTAAGTCGAGAAAGAGGGAAACTAAAAATAATAAGAAGCCATATATAGACGATGATATATAGAGATGTTTTTATAAAGCAATTCATATTAAAAAAATATATATTTACTATTATGTTATGCAAGAATCGAAGGAACTTAAATTCAATTACGTTTTTAGATGATAAATGATTTGGTTATTACTTTAGTTATATCATATTTAAAAATGAAGTGAATTTGATTTAATAATTGATAATAATTTTATGTTAATAAATGATGGATACACAAAACTGCAAGTGTTTTTATCCATTTTTCCCTGTAGAAAAAGTCAAAATGTCAGATGGCAGTGGTGGGACAAGTTCATTTGTGAATCACATATTTAAAAAAAATGTAATAAAAAATGCAGTTTATTCCGACAGTAAATAATTCGGTCAATATAAAAAAAGTTGAATCTTAAACTTTGACTGCTAATGTATGCAAATACATTTGGAAGAAAAACTGGTCGATAGTTGCCAGAAGCAAATAATATTGAAAAATGTTGCACTTGTTGAAAAGTTTTTGGACTTTTTGGATAATCGTGATCATCAGCATGTGTTTGATTTAGATTCAGCCTGAATTATATTATCTGTACTTACTGTTTTTTGTAAACAATGCAATTGTCAAATGACATATGTTGACCATCATATTGTACATAAACTATGTTGATGTTTTTATCTACTAGTTCACGTTCAGAATGAACATTACATAAACATTCTGTTTTATTATCTTTATTGTATGTCTGATAATATAAGTTTATGTGTTGAGCACACAGTGGTATAACCTCTTAACAAATATCTTTAAGACAAAAGGTGTACAACTGAATTATATATAAACTTGATGAAAACAACCCTATAAACTAAAATAAAAACGCAAGAATAAAAGTTTAAATTAAATATGTTTTCTTTTTTCCTAACTTTGTAGTGCCGCTAACATCAAACATAAATTAATAAAAAGGTAATAGTGATCTATTTTTTCCTATTCACGTAAATCCTATTAAATAAGAATGTAAACAATATATATATTTTTAATTTGTGAACAAATATATGTACTTTATTATCTAAATAATACAACAATATAATTCACCCTATTAGGTATATTACTTTGCAGGTTCTCACTAGTCTTCCTTTTTTATTATCTTTATTATTTTTGAGCTTTAAACCGAAGCAGCTGCTGATCGTCTCCCAACCCCCACTCGTGGACGTATATTCTGTGAAATACTGCCATCTCTTGGTGATTTATGTCACTGCAACTAGAGACAGCCCCAGTAACCAATGAATAAGCGTGTTTTCCTATTTTTATAACGCAGCTTTTTGACTTCAAATACCCCTTGGAGTGACTGTCTATTTTTTATTTGCTAATGTATTTTTAAAAATACATTTAAAGTAATTTCTGGCTTCTAATTTAATTTTATAATAATCCTATTTGAGTCTGTGTTTACAACATAATTACATTATGTTATTACATATTCAAAAGGTTGTATTTGTATACAGAGAACATTTTTAATTAGATTATAAAAACTATGTAGTACACACCCAAACATTTCTGTCTCTCTCTCAATATGTTTCCTATTGTAACTTTTTATTTTAAATATACTGTATATATATATAGGTGTTTTATATACATGTTTTAAAGCATGAATCTTTGCCATTTTCTTTTAACTTTCTTTTAACATCTAGTTGAGCTGTAACGGGACAGTTACCATGGAGAACATGATGAACGGATAAAAGAAAAGAACATTCACACATGTCATCATATTGTTTTTTAAAATGTGAATATGCTTAATTGTTTGTTTGTGCCAAGAGGAAGTCATTAATAGTAACTAGTAACTAGCTATGAAAAAAGGACAGGTCAGCATTTTTATGAACCCGGATCAGAAAAGTTCAAGAGCAGATATGGACGTCGTGTACTTGACTTCATGTTTAGTGGAGGAGTAATTTAATACTCCCCAGCCAGTGCTCTGGACTGTTTCCACGGGAAAACCGTTGTGTTTCACACAATGTATTTTCCCAAACGAACAGGTTGTTCATCACAAGGTCTGTTGATCTTAAACACACACACACGCACACACACTGTCCTGGGAACATCGGAGCGTGAAAACAAACATTTTCACTTAACAGCTAATCCCTCTCCTCTTTTCCTCTCAGTCCTTCTGATCCAACAACTCGCTTGTCCAACTTTCTTCTCTCAATTTGTCCATTTGTTGGTGTAGCTGAGCGAGAGCCAGGCCGTCTGCTTAGTGGAAAATGTCAGATGTTTTTATTTGATTCTGTAATATGTTCGACGAGCCCTGGCGTGGTAGTGCTGCTCTCTCTCTTCTGCTGTGTTTGGACCGACTACTGTTTCCACTTAAACCTCCTTTTGAGCTTCATTGTTTCCTCTTTCCTCGTTTCCTCCCAACCAACACTGCAACAATTAACAACTAAAAGAACACAAACTTGTTTTATCCAACAGATTGTTTTTTTGGTGACTTTAGCCTTAAGAATTCAATTTATTTGGGGGACACATTGTACACTGTGTTCGCCATTGTGCCAAACAAAGGAAATTAAGAAAATAATATTAAAATATATAGATATATATAGATATATATATATATATCTACATATATATTTAAATATATATAAAGTTTATTTTAGAATGTCCTGCAGATCCGTTCCCTATATATATATATATATATATATATACACTTTCTCCTTAGAAATATATAAGAAACCCCAGAATGTATATATATCTACATATATATATCTATATATATATAGATATATATATTTATGACACTCTAAAATAAACTTTCTTTAATTTATTTGCAAATTTATAGATTTAAAATTCATTTTATCAAAAAGATTCTAAGGAAAAACAACATTTCATATTTTATTTATGCTGAAAATATAATACATCAGATACAACAAAGTGATGATAATATATTAAAATAAAATAACTTGTGTAATATTACATTTCATATAAAGTTAATTCAATAATATGATAGATAATCCCTACAATTAAAAAATAAATAAATAAATAAAAAGAACAGTTAAAAATACATCAATATTTTTTAATTCATATTTTAAACAACTATGTAGATTTAAATCAGTAAAATATGTACTCAGCCATAAGCATTTCTAAATGGTGAGCTGTACAGTATTATTTTGAGCTCATGATGGATTCAGGGGGCCACGTACACTCGGCCCAGGTCTGCTGAAGACAGAGGTCGTGCCTTCCTGCTACTCAAAACTAACAAAGGTTCACGGATTCAAAGCAGTCGCTCATAGAACAAGGTCTTGTAAATGCACTTTGATTGAGGTTCCTATGACTACACACACCTCCCCACGCACTTCCTTCACCCCTCTCCAGCTCCCTCGATCCCCTGTGCGGTGTCATTGCACAGCGCTAAGTAAATACGTGCTCTTTATGTTCCTCATTGCCTTTCAATATTTGGCAGCGTGGCAGCAGGGGATGGAAATGTGTGTGTCTGCTAAATGTCAGCGGGTAAAAGGGCTTGAGTTGAGAGCGCCACGCATCATGAAGCACCTGCTGCAGAGACGAGCAGCAGGGGAGGAGGGGGGGGTCTTTCTTTATCTCAGTTTGATCCCGAATGAAAAAACATCACGCAGACATCAACAATCGAACTCCTCTAACTCTATTTTTCTTCAATCCCATCACACTGATGTTACAGGAAAAACCTCACCTTGGATTGTTAATATTAAACTAATGTTCTACTTTTACTGAAACCTATTAAGACATTTTAAAGACATTTTTCTTTTTTTATTTTCCGTTTATTTGCAGACTTGTGAAAACATGTGACCTTTTGAGCTCAAATGAACTAAGGTTAACTTCCACTTGATAGATTGACATGCGGCCCTCGGACTGTTTGTTTGTGGCCCTTACGAGGCCGAACTAGACGACCCCTCACAACTAAAACACAATTTTATTTAATGAAACATATAACAACAGATTACCAAGCTTCTGTGGAATCTTTATTTTTTTTTTATTTCTCTTTTTTTGTGAGTAATCTTTATTTAAATTAAATAAAAAAATATTTTGTTGTAGCTTTATTTCTTCTTACTATTGGCTGTAAAGCCCCTAATAAAGTCCCAGTATATAATGTTGCCGCTGAGGAAATTGAATCGTCTACTCCTGGGTTAGTGGTTGGTATTAAAAAGTACAAATGGATTCAAAGCTATGATATTCAAAACACTGAGAATATCTTCCCATTCATTCTGTTCCTGTAGACCCTTACAAGTTAATTTTTAATGACTACTTGCAACAAAAACTATTATGGCAATTTTGGTAAAAAAAAACAAAAAACAATCTGCACATTGATATTATATAGTAATAAATACGTTTTTTTGGAAATCTATCTTCCATATATTAAATAGGTTATAAAGCTTGAAATATAAATAAAACAATTGAATTTGTTTATAATAACAATAACAATAATCAAAACAATAGTTATAATAATAATAAATATAACAATAAAAATAATAATAATAGTATCCTTTATACTTGCACTTTGTCATTCCTTGAACTTTGTTCTTTTGTTTGCACTTTATTCTTGTTTTTTATGGAATTATCGTCTGCTATGAACTGGAAACGTAATTCCTCAAAGGAGATCTCCAGAGGGATTAATAAAGTCTATCTGATCCAACCTAACTTATAATAAAAAAATGAATAACAATATTAATAATAACAATAGCAATAACAATAATAATAATGATGGTAACGCTGGTTAATTTGTCTGAAACTAAATTTGAAGTTAATACGTTGACATTAGTTCAAATTGTAGAGTGTATTCTTCAGTGTATTGCTTTAAAAACATAATCTTAACAATAAATTATTATTTAAATAAATGTATCGGCCACAACGTTAAGTACAGCAGCTGTTTAGAGGGTTAAATAAAACCTGGCAACCCACAAAACGGCAATAACCTAGTGAGCTGCTAATTCAAGATGGCCGACGAGTGACGCCGTTGTGAAGAAAGTGTGTTCCTTCCTACAGCATCTTCAGCCAACGTTGCAACCGTGTACGTGGAGAAACCACTGACCTCCCATGAATGAAGAAGACACGTGATGGAATGATGTCACGTTACCAACTGACTGGAAGTGGAGCTGACAGGCGTTGCCGCCATTGAAACTGTAAAACGACACATGGAATAAGCGGAGCGGCCATCACGCCCTGTTAAAACCTGCGAGAAACCAGACGCGGTGCTCCCCTCTTTACTCGCGACCATGTGGGCAAAAAGTCCGAGCAAAAACAATTGCCAGGCGCAGGAAGTAGGTCCGGGGTTATGCACGACATCAAATAACGTGGAATAATCTGGTGAGCGTGAGCGGCCCTGGGAAGTATCTTTGCCCTTAAGGGACCAAAAAGTGGACAGGAAGCCCTGAAGAGCTTCTGCAGGCCATGCTTTCCTCCTCCTCCTCCTCCTCCTCCTCCTCCTCCACGCCATTTGGCCTTTTTTCTTGTGTGTGTGTGTGTGTGTGTGTGTGTGTGTCTGCATCCTGTCCTTGTTGTCTGTCACTGGCTGCACCATTGGAGGCAGCTGATGTTATCTCAGAGCTTATTGTGGAAGCTCCTGCTGCGAATAATCAAAGACAGCTGTTTGGAAAATACCAGAGATGCCTAATAAGATGCACTGGCGTCCTGGACTCACTCTTTTAGAGGTGAAATAGAATGTGTCTCAGTAATTTTAGACAGAAGCGACAACAACCATTGTTGGATTTCATCCTTTTTTATTTATTCCCCATCGTTGCTTTTATTCCCCTTTGTTGAGTGTCCAGTGGCTTCAAGAGTAGAGAAAACAAGTTTAGAAGCTGAAATGTTTCTCGCCGTCCTCACCTACGATCGCACCGTCCGAGTCATCGGCGGAGGAAAAAGGACTCGCACAACGACTCCGCCTGCACACTGAGGCCACTGTTGAGGGTTTTTTCTTTTTTTTTTTGTTGATTGTGTTTTGTTTGAACAAGTCAGTGAATGAACGGCAACATCGTGGGATGATTGTGCCTCTCTTTGCATATCTTGCCGATCACGGAGTCCCAGCAGATCTTGGCCAAACACCGGGCCGGGCCAAACAAATCTGTCCGTCACCGCGAGGTCAGGAGTCTTAATTAGGGGTCCTGACTCTCCGTCCGCGGCTCCCAGCCCCAGCGTCAGCCGCCGCCTGATTGGTATAAATCTAGTTTTTCTAAGCCTTGAAGGTTGGCAAAGAGGGTCAGCTACTTGCCCCGGCGGTGATTTGCTTGTACCTTTTAAAGGCCATTGATTACGTTATTAGAAAGGGAACATTTTTGGACAAGCGTGGAGGACTTGATAAGTGGTGGGAACTTTTGTGGGTCCAGTTCAGGACTGTTTGGGTCGGCCTTCTGGATTGGGGTTCTAAGATTGTGGCTCTACAAGTGACTCGTTGTAAAGAAAACTCAAGGTTCTTTTTGACGATCACAAGAAGGGAATCTACATCTAATAGATAGTTAGTGCAAATCTGGGTAGAATACCTGGTGGTGGCGTCAGGACTGCAGACTGAGGTCAAAAATAATACTATACAACTGTAGAAGTGTTTTTAATGACTATCGTTACTAGATTTTTTACACTTTTTTGTCTCTCTTTATGTTTTTTTTATTTTCTTGAAAATTGATATCAACTTTTAAAGTTGAATTGTTAATATAATTATGTGTTTTATTTTCAATTGTATTTTTTTGATACATGCTCTTTTTTTTAGAATCTTTAAGTAAAATTCATTAAAAAAGAAAATGGAATAATATACAGTCAGATTAAAATAAATCCTTATTTAAAAAAAAAGGTTTTTTATCTCTTCTTACTTTTTGCTTGACGGCCCCTTATAATACTGTATTTACTACTTGGTCTAATGTATATGGAAGGTCCTACAGTCACCTCCTCATGTTCCGCTGTGTGATTTGTGTTTTTTTTTTTCTTCTTGTTTTTGGTCAGCAGTAAACTTTGAAACACCAGGTGCTAATTCACTTTGTTAAAAGAAGCTTCATAAATACAATATTATATTATTATTATATTTATTATACTATTTATTTATATATTATTTGTTTTGGCTGGATTTATGCAGCATAATGAATGCCAAACATTATACACGACAAACTCGGCGTGCAAAGACTAACTTAAAAAAAAAAAGAATAATCAAATATACATATATATATACATACATTACTTTTTTGTTTTTTACATACTCTACATAACATTAAGCTAATCTGAAAAAGCTACAATTTTTAAAAACAATATGATAAAACTAATGTAAAATAAAAAATGATGTTAAGTTTCATTAGAAAAGTTGTTCAAAACAAAGGAAAATAGTGCAGAGACCGCCATCTAGTGGACTCTGAAAATAATGACACTGATTCATGAAGCTTCAACAGACCATCAGTAGATAGAAGGGATGGTTTGAAAAGCATTTGGGAAAAAAAAGAAATCAATCAAAATAATACAATTAAAGAAGAAAGGGAAACATTTTAAACATTTTTAACATGTTTTTATATCTTGAGATAAATAATAATAAAATATATAAAATAAAACTGTAGCTGTTAGACTTCTTATGAGGACCACAAAAGAGGATCAAAGAGCCGAAATATGGTATTAAAACTTGAAAAATAAATAAATAAAGAAAATAAGTTCAGAATAGAATGAACATAAATATAACAATAATATAAACGTATTTATGAACCTTTTAAAATATTCTTAATAACATTTCTAAGTTAATATTTTAAAGGGGCAAGAAATATTCACAGAAAGAAATAATAATAATACATTTTATTTAAAAGTGCATTTCAGGAGAATCAAGTTCACTTCACAGTAAAATCACATAATACAATAAAAATCACACAATACAATAAAAACCAGATGGTGAAGGATAAAGACATCATAAAACAAGGTGGTAACAGTAAGTACAAAGAAATAATAGTTAAAGTAATATGTTAATATAACAATAAATACAAAATAATAGCTTGTTTGGTTGAACAAAGTAAAGTAAATAAAAAATGTTTTAAAGTTCTTAACAAGGATTTAAATAATTTAATGAAGATAAATAAAATAAAAAACAAGTGAAAAAAAAAGACTAGTAGAAAACAATCCTCATGAAGACAAATGGAGAATCAAATTGCTAAGCTAACCTCACATTAGACAGATTGCGCTTTGTTTGTGTTCCAGTAAGTGTGTTAAAGAAGGGTCGGCACATGAACTCACACTGTGAGGCCACATGTAGAAAAACAAAATAAACTGCAGGGGAAGGAAGTGGTTACCATTAACAAGCAACCAATAAGAAGATTAAATGTAAAACGCCAGCACTGATAATTGATGTGTTCCAATGTGTGTGTGTGTGTGTGTGTGTGTGTGTGTGTGTGTGTGTGTGTGTGTGTGTGTGTGTGTGTGTGTGTGTGTGTGTGTGTGTGTGTGTGTCGACATAATTGATCCCAGAGCTGCAGCATAACTCTATGAGTTGATTAGCAAACGTCTTTACTGTAGAAAGTTGTCACTAATCATGCAACAGCGAAGCAATTAGGATAAATGGAGACAGAAATGAACACAAGAAAGAAGTCGGAGCTACAGCCGGAGCGTTTGCATCGTTCGTCAAGTACTGAGGGACGATGTGACTTTTATACGTCGTGTTTTGAAGCTACGGCGGCGTTCACGACACAACATGATAGAATGATCTACAATCGAACGATGCTATCATCGGCAATATCCTGATGATTCAAACTAAAATAATTGTGTTGCCTTTAAACTAATTATTCTCTCGACTTGACCCAGTTTCAAACTTTTAACTTAAATAAAAATGATTTTTTTGAAGGAAGTTCTGAATAAAAAAATAGCTGTTGTTTTTATCTTTACATCCGTCAATCAAGTTTTGGGGTAAGTTGTTCTAATTGTAACAGACTAAGTAGAATTCTATCAGTATCATTTTAGAGCTAATTTGTATGGAGCGAGTGCTGACGGTAGAATGATGTACGGGACTGTACTTCACTCTGAAAAGGCAGAAGACAACCTGGAACGGGGAAATCTGGAACATGAAATATAGTCAACATTTTAGAGAAGTATATGGCTCTGTCGGGTCTTTAGATCTGTACTCACTGTGACTTTACACCACTGATCCGGACACACACTTTTGTCGATGGTTGGTGAAATGAAACACTCCTTTTCAGAGTGTTTGATTCATTTTTAACTGAGGATTCTGGACAATAAAGATACAGGAAGACATTTTTTGTGGTATTTGCTAGTGAAATATTATTCTATTTTGATATATATTAGAAGATCAAAGGGCAACTAATGTAAAAACCCAACTCTCCTGACTCACTCACATGTTTCAAATGTTGAAGTCTTTCTCCCCAAGATGCAGTAAATCCCTCATCATGACCATGCTTTGAACGTATTAGTTTATAAAGTTCTCCCCCGTCTGAAATCTGGGCGAACAAGAGGTTAAGAGAGCACAGTCCATTATGACGTTATAATGGCTTCACTCCATCTGCAGAAGCGAAGAATGCCCTGCCTTGTTTATACAACGAGTGCCTTGGAGTTTGAGACTTCCGGGATTGATGAGGATAGGACCAATCACAGCAGAGTAGGCGTGGTTATGGTTAACAAGATTTCATCTCCAGAAAAACAATGTGTTTTCTGTGGGCGGGGCTTAAGACCATTTTGTAATTTCAATATTTCAATGAAAAGAGAGTTTTGTACAAACAGACACTGATGAGTACAATAGAGTCCAACATCACTTTAAGACACACTTAAATCAACACATTAGTCGCCATTTGTAGTCGACCCGACATACAACAATATAACGGCTCCGTCTGGATTCCCGCAAACCACATTTTACATTAAACGATAGAGCTTCAAATCCAGTATTTCGTGGAGTCTTATAAATGCAAATTTTTTACTATTGGGTCAATTGTTTTTTTGTGATCCTTAGAATGTGTAAAGAAAGCAAATTGAAGTTAAGTTATTACACAAAAATACTCAACTTCAAGTAATAACAACAAATGCTGAAAATAAGAATACATAAATAACATCGATTTTAAAATACATTTAAGTAATTATTACATAAAATAGGGCGCAGTGGTTAGCGTGGTCGCCTCACAGTATGAAGGTTGCTGGTTCGCTTCCAGGCAGAGCCAACTTATGACCTTTCTGTGTGGAGTTTGCATGTTCTCCCACGTGTTGCGTGGGTTTACTCGCGGCACTCTGGTTTCCTCCCACAGTCCAAAAAAATACAGAGGTTGATTGAGAACTTGGGGAAATTGTCCATAGGTATGAGTGTGTGTGTGAATGGTTTTCTGTCTTTGTGTGTCCTGCAACAAATTGGCATCCTGTCCAGGGTGTCCCCTGCGTCTTGCCCAATGAAACTGGGATAGTCTCCCCGCGACCCCGATGAGGGATAAAGCGGTAGAAAATGAGTAATATAGTTCCTAGTAGAGATTTGACCTAAACACCTTTTTTATTTTACTTTCAAATTATCTGTGTTTTCCTTCTTAATCCATCCATTTTATCTAAAAAGATCTGTTTATTTTTATTTAACGTTTTATTTATCTGCGTTTTGTGGATAAATAGGGTTTCATAAAAAAAGAAAAAAATGTTTAAAACATTGTTTAGTTTTTTCATCTCTGAATGAAGCTACCTGGAAAGACTTGATGAATTAAAAATGGATTGAATGAAAGTAAAACTAACTCATTTGTGTCCCATTGGTTGTCCTCAGAAGTTGATTCTCGTTCATGAGCACGACTTTCCAAGAAGAGACGACGGACAATTTCAACCGTCTCACCATTTCCCTGGATATTTGAATTCCACAGTAATCTGAAGGAAAAAAAAGACGTCTTTTCGTTTTTCATCCTCCTCATTTTTGTCAAACATTGAAAGGGAAACTACAATACCACTCGCATTTCAACTTTTCATGTAAACCGCATCAATTAAGATCCTTTATCGAGTGATTTTTTTTTTCTTTTGAGAGACGCCTACATCCAGCAGGCGAGGAGCTTTAGTGCTCGACGACGACGACAAACAAATTCTCTGTTCTCCAGTGTCAACAAGATGCTTTTCTCTTCTGATAAACAAGCAGAGAGCGAAGCTATTCTGCTGCTTTTAACATGCTGCCACTTCCAATGTTGTGTTCGGGTGACAGAAGCCCAAGGCAAAGTTAGAAAGCACTAAATATACACCATTATTGTTAATAGATTGAACCAAATCCAAGACACTCACAGCTTATCTATTGAGACGCTGTCAAACAGGAACAATACGTGCCATCTCTGCTGGCGTGCACTCAACAGGACTGCGTTCACCTTAATGCTGCCGCGGAAAGGGGAACCGACCGAAATCAGACGAAATGTGGATAAAAATAAATATAGGATGCCGATAACCTCGGGGTAAGGCAATTGGATTCAGCATCTGTGCACTGTAGATCCTAAACCCCGAGTCCAAAGACTGTTGCAGGCTCTGTGAACGGGTATGGATAGTGTCGGAATGTTAATGGTTTTCCGATAATTATCGCTATCTGTGTTCTGTAATCCATCATCGGGAGCAGTTATAAACACAAAATGTACATCTGTTTATTTTCCCGCTGACAGGCGCGGCGAGCTCTGCGCATGAAAAAAGTTGATAGTGCGGCAGAAGTTTGCAGAGAAAGGTCCGAAGAGGAGAACATCTGAGGTCATCTCCGCTGCGAACCGTGACGGGCGTCCCGGTGATACGGCGTTTTCGTGGGTGGAGCTCGGGCGGCGACGGACAAATACGAAGAGGTTTAACGTCCGCACGAGGACAAATATCGGAAATAGTCGGGAAACGGCGGAAATGGGGATAAACATGCAGACGTAACACCCCTCGGAGAAAAAGGTACGTTTGTTTAAAAACAGAATTTTTCTAACATCAGATCAAAGATACTCGTTGCTGTGCTCGCAATTTAACTTAACTTATGTATTTGTGACAATGTTTGACATAAAGTTGACCACATATTAGTTTTGACATATTGAAATGTTATACTGGGTCAATTAAAGTGAGTCGATTATTCAATTATATTAAGAAATGAGTCACTTTATCCTCATTCATGAAGTTTTTTTTTGAAGTTGCTTTAAAAATAACTAAGCAACAAAGTTAATAAAAGTCAAATATTTAGCTCAGAAACCCATATTTATTCAAAACATGCAGATAAATTAAACTTACAAATACAAATATACAGATAATTTAAGCTAAAAATATAAATAAGTGGTGAAACATTGAAAGTTTTTAGACCCAACGCTCAACTAAAAACCTTTTTCTTTTTTTTTTTATTATTTACATTTTAAAATGTCAATAGATTTGAACATTTGAATGTATTTTTTATTATTACTCGAATTTGGAAATACTAGTTTAGTATCCTTGTGTAATAAATTAAATTTGTGTTTTAGTTGAATCATTTGAATTATTTTGTAACACATAAAAATAAATATAAATCCAATTTAATCTTAAATTGTGTAAAGAATTACAAAAACAGAAATTGATTCAATTCCATCCAAAAACACAAATATAGATAGATTTTAATTAAATAAACATTTTTAATTTAATAAAAGACAAATTACAGACACACACAAAGCTGTAAAATTTTTAGTTCTTAAATAACATTTAAAGTAATTTGAAGATTTAAATTGAAGTAGTTTTCATCGATGCAGTAATTCTATTTATATTTAAAAATACAAAAAACATTTCTTTAAGTAATTATTATTGAGCATGGGTTATTTTTTTTTTTAGAGAAACACGTTTAAAGTTTTCAGTTAAAGTTTGAAAAGTCTTACACTCACAAACGAAACAAAATCCTGCTACATTTTTTGATCTCTAACTAAACAGTTCATTCTTGACATCCTACTGTGAGGAGGCTCGGCTGGTGTGAGCCACACTGTGGCCGCTTCGACGGCAGCGACGCGATGTCAGGTCAGCAGCGATGAAGACAAGCAGATCAATCAACTGATGAATGACAGATGAGTTTATAGACAGAAAGCTAATTAGAGCCGTTGGGGTCACAGCGAAGAGTGAGGCCAGACGGATGATTCCGGCCCTAAAACAGAACCTACTTCACGCTAAACTCAGGGTAGCAGAAGTGAAATAATGATGGATTCATTCAAGTTTTCTATGAGTGTCAATATGTTCATAAAATGGACATGTAATTTTTTATTTTTGTTTCAAACTGATTAAAACAAGTAAACTATTTAAATGAACAGGTAAGTGTAAATTATTTTTTATTCACATTAGATTAAAAAAAATATAAATATATATACAGTATATATAAATATTAAATATTTACCCCTGTGTTTTCTCAGGGTCAAGGAGACCAGAAGGCCTGAAACTTGTGTTAACCTCAGATAACACAAGGGTCAAAAAGGAAAAATGTGAAACAAAAATATTTACAATAATGTATATATGTGTCATTGTAGAATGTATAATGGGCGTAGTTATTTATTAATAAATATATAATATATAGTACATGTTAACTAATCTTTTTTTTTTTTTCAGTCTGAATGACCAACAAAAACGAAAGAATTGTCAGCGTTTATTTTAAAGATAATACAAATTAGATAAAATGACGTTTACATACTTGTGGCAGTGATCATTACTCAAATTAAACAGATTATAGATAAATATAGAAGAATTATAGCTGTATACAGCTAGTTAACTCTTGTGTTATATCTGGGTCAAGGTGACCCGAAGGCCTCCACCACTGGATATCTATCATTCCTCTGTTATATCCAGACTTCACGAGACTGGGACGTGGCCAAAATTTGTGAAGACTTGGAGAAGCTGACCAATGAGAATGAAAGACAATTTTGATCTGCTGTTGAAATATTAACTAACACTGATTCAAGAGTAGATCTGTGATTTAATTTCTTCTGCTGTAGTAACATGATATGTTAAAACGACATAGATATCAATAATCTATCAAACCAAGGTGTCTTAAATACTTATTTAAGATATGATCATATCTGTGATTTATTATGTTCCGCTGTTGTAATACGTTATTTGAAATCGTCATTCACAACAATAATTTTGTCATACAAAGTGAATCAAGCACTGATTCAAAAGATGATTATATCTGTGATTTCATTTTTTTTGTCTCTATAAATACTTCTAGCAATACATATACAGATAAGCTTCGGCTTCACCCGCTGTTCCCTTTCGGGACATGCATGTAATATGTGATCTATGATGAAATGTGATGACGTGTGATCTAAACTGTGATGCCCGAAATAAACAATTCATTCATTCATTCATGCATTCATTCATTAATTCATGGAAGCACATTTGTTCCGTGGCCTTCGTTTCATCTTGACCCTGAGATAACATGTGGGTCGAAAAGGGAAAAAACATTTCCAATCAAAATAATGTCATGGTAGAAATAATAATGGATATCGTTCTTTATGAATAAGTATATAACATACAGGTACGTGGTATTTTATCTTAACAGTCAATTTAACATCCACAAAAAAATCAGAATATTCATATTCATTAAAATGACAGGTGTGTAAAAAACATATGCAGTGGTGGAGGTCGTTCACCTTGACCCAGAGACAACACAAAGGATACCATGAACACATTTGTTTTTTTGGGCCTTCGGGATCATCTTGACCCAGAGATAACACAAGGTATATCATAAACACATTTGTTTTTCGGGCTTCGGATCATCTTGACCCTGAGATAACACAAGGTATAACATGAACACATTTGTTTTCGGGCCTTCGGGATCATCTTGACCCTGAGATAACACAAGGTATACCATAAACACATTTGTTTTCGGGCCTTTGGGTCACCTTGACCCACAGATAACACAAGGTATACCATAAACACATTTGTTTTCGGGCCTTTGGGTCATCTTGACACTGAGATAACACAAGGTATACCATAAACACATTTGTTTCCGGGCCTTCGGGATCATCTTGACCCTGAGATAACACAAGGTATACCATAAACACATTTGTTTCCGGGCCTTCGGGATCATCTTGACCCTGAGATAACACAAGGTATACCATAAACACATTTGTTTTCAGGCCTTCGGATCATCTTGACCCAGAGATAACACAAAGTATACCATAAACACATTTGTTTTCGGGCCTTCGGGATCATCTTGACCCAGAGATAACACAAGGTATAACATAAACACATTTGTTTTCGGGCCTTTGGGTCACCTTGACCCTGAGATAACACAAGGTATACCATAAACACATTTGTTTTCAGGTCTTCAGCTCATCTTGACCCAGAGATAACAAAAGGTATACCATAAACACATTTGTTTCCGGGCCTTGAGGTCACCTTGACCCACAGATAACACAAAGGATACCACAAACACATTTGTTTTCGGGCCTTCGGGTCACCGTGACCCAGAGACGACACAAGGGTTGAGCAAAACATGCAATAGAGCCTCAGACTAAAATCATTTTGAAAAAGAAAAGTTGAAAGTTCAAGCATCACTCTCTTCTGCTGATTTATCCAGACTTGTGAACACGGAACAATTGGAGGAGGCCACGGGCAGACCCGGGGCGTGATGAAGGATCTCCCCCCTGCAACCAGGAAAATAACGTGTTGGACGTCCATGGACGTACAAATGAGTGACACATGTCTGCTGTGAGAGGAGAAAACATCTGTACTTATAATGGCAGCTCCTCATTTCTGCTGGAATTATGGCGCTTAATACCTCGACTGGCTTTGATCCTCATGCCAGCAGCGATAATAAAGCTCCTTACGATCGTGGAAGAGACTCCACGTCCCTCGCAGTCGGAGGCTTCTCCTCTGGAGGTGCGTCGAGAGGTTTCGTCCTCTCATTCTGTGATTCCCTCCGAGAGCCACGTGTAATGCAAGATAATGCAATTACATGGACATGTTGGAGAGACGCTTCAGCGTTTCAGCCGCACTTGCATTGTCCTGCCTGACGCTCACACCTCCCCGCACTGTAAGCGCTCGATGCATTAGCGTTGATTATCACACCCACTCGCTGAACGACCGGCTGAACGCATCCCCACCGAACGGCGTGTGAATAAACACATCGCAGCCGATGTGCGGCAACTGCTTACAACCCGTAATTGATTTGTTAAAACGACTGTGTCTTCTTCCTTTTCATTAATCACACGGAGCCTTGTTTGAACGGAACAATGTGGTGAGTAATGATATTGATGAAGTCTCATCTCCGTCTTGGGAAATGGAAATATGAAGCTAAACGGAGCAGATGCTTCATAATGGCGGAATTAAGTGATTAGAATAATCGCCTTTGTGCAAATAATCTCAAACGGCAAACACCCACAGACGATTGTGGCGCCCCGGAAACAGGCGGGATCATTGTTGCCGCTTCAGCTAATTTCCCATAATCCACTCTGATAAGGCCCCATGGTCCTCGTCTACCTATGCGGCGCATGCGATGCACATTAGTCAATTAATAGTGTGTTAAACGATGCAGGTTCCACTCAATTGAGCATCTCTCGGGGAAAAAAATCCTGCAACATGCTCGATTGAAAACTGCTATACTTGTATCGCTGTCAATTATTTGTAGCGGGAACATAACAAAAGAAAAATGATCTCATTATGAACATCGGAAGCTCCTCACATACAGAAGGAACTTCTGCTACATTAGCGGACGGGAAGTCAATTAGAATTTATCAGCGGTACGTTCAAAAAACAAGGGGAATATCATATTTAAAATGGATATACTGTAATTAATACTAAATATACTTTAAATAATAACTTGATATTTTAAATTGTTTTAAAAAATGTTTTCCATCATTTTAGGTTTTTCAATAATGTAAAAATAAACGACATCAATTTTAACATGTCATAATTAAATAAAGAATTATTGGGAAAATATATCATATCAAGTATAACGTCTCTCTGCTCCCCGTCTCTGGAACTCATTACCACCAGAACATGGACCCATTTGACCGGTTCAAAAATCAACCTACATCTGTTTAAAATGCCACCTCATGTCATTTTCTACATCTTTTCTGCAATTTATTCACTTTTCACTCCTGCTGATTTTTATGTTTTAATGTGTTTTAATGATGTTTTAATGTGTTTTATTGTGGTTTTTAAAGTGTATGTGTATGTGTGGTGTCAAGAAAGACACCTTAAAAAAAAGTAACATCATGATTATTATTGTTTATTATTAGTATGGTTATGTTTCTTATTATTATTACTAGTAGTATAAATAGTGTTTGTTGTTGTTGTCAATAATAATAATAATTTCTGCTGACTGACTACTAGTTCTTGGACTAGGTAATGGTGTATATTTACGAATATCCATTTTAAAATCCAGTTTTCTTTTGTCCGACTTGTTAATTTTGCATGTATAATCTAAAAAAAAAAAAAAGTTGTCGAAGACAAAATAAAATAATACTTTATTTCCAATGTTCCTCTCACTACAACTGTTGGGTCTGGATATCTGTTGATGGTCTGATGAAGCTTCATGAAGCAGTGTCATTATTTTCAGAGTCCACAAGATGGCAATCTCTGCACTATTATCCTTTATTTTGAACAACTGTCCTTATGAAACATCACTTAATTTTTAAACTGATGCACCACCTACTGACCTCTAAACAACATTACCCTGTTTCATGAAGCTTCACCAGCACATTACTACACTACACTTAACTTTTTCCATGAACTAACCAAGATACAATGTTTACGTTGAAGTCGCTTCATGAATCATAAACATATGAATCACATTGTCTCTTCCCTGAACACCATTAATGGCATGTTAACATTCTAAATTTCATAATCATTTGAATGAAAGTATTAACTGGTTGGACTTTCTTATATATTAACCTCTATCATAATTGCACCATACTGATGGGTTGATGAGGTTTTGCGATACACTTGATATGTTAAAAAAAAAAAAGGATCCGAGGAGTAACCAGTTTATTAGACTCTACAATAAGAACACAGCCAGATAATCGTCTAACTGCACCTTTCTTGTTATTTTTGTAGATATGATTGTGTATATAATATAGTGCAGATTTATTTCTATTTCTTCTATTTAGATTTTTTCTTTTCTTTTTAATATTTTATTACTGGGTGTTTTATTTTTCTTCTGGTATATTGCTCTTGCTGTTTGTTAAAAAGAATTTCCCCTCGCGGGACAATAAAGGGATTCTGATTCTGATTCTGAGTTAATTTTTAAAGATTATAGAGCAGAATGTGTATCTAAAGGCACTGTATCATGAAACCTCATTAGCTGTTTCATGAAACCCCGATAGTGATGATTGTAACTTGTAATTATTGATGGTCTGATGAAGCTTCACGATGCAGTGTCATTATTTTTAAAGTCCACTAGATGCCGGTCTTTGCTCTATTTTAAACAACTGTTCTAATGAATCATAACTTCATTATTAAACTAATGGCGCCACCTACTGACCTCTAAACCGCATGACACTGTTTCATGAAGCTTTACCAGCACATCACTAGTTTTAATTAGATTAATACTTATTGAGTGTTGGAGAAGGATCAAAACAATGATAAAGGCAATAAAATTAATTAAAAAAAGAGATCTTTCATTTGATCTGACAGGTTAAATGATTGACCCAAAGAAGACACAAATATGAAGCCTTGATATTTCAGCCTCTGAGGATTCCCACAGGAGTGAAGGGGAGAAAATGACCTCCTATTATTCGACCCCCAGTCCAGGCCTTGCTTCCTGACAGGGGTATTAAAACAAAATAAATAAGCCATTAAGACGCAGGCTAGAGCAATTGAAACTCTATTAATGTGACAGACAGGGTGAGGCAGCTCTGACAAGAGAGCCGGTGGTCAGAGAGAGAGAGAGAGCAGGAGTGGACACGAGAACGTCCGGAAATAAAAACAATGGTTCCAGGTTACTGTGGTTCTTCTCCTCCAAGACTCGTCCTCGTAACATGCAGCGGTCATTTGCCATTTGCATTGTTGACCGAGTGTTGGTGGCAGCTCGGCCACATAAATGTTGCATAGGTTCATTTCTCATTACTTTGGCTGTTAGACGGGACGCGGGGTGATGGATCGTGGCCTCGACTGGACCTCATTTGGTTGATGTATCGCCCGTGAGGAGGTGATCGTACAAAGACACAGAGACAAACACAAAGGATCGCTCCCACTCTACACTATTTGTGCTTTTTTTCTCATTAGGAGTCCATTTCAGAAGAAACCAATAATATTTAAAGCTAAACTAATGTGTTGATTTAAGTGTGTCTTAAATAAATGTTGGACTCTATTGTATCATCAATATGTGTTTGTACGAAACTCTCCTTTCATTGAAATATTACATTAAAAAATTATCTTAAGCCCTGCCCACTGATAACACTTTATTTTTCTGATTAAATCCTGTTGACCAAAACCACACCTGCTCTGCTGTGATTGGTCAAACATCAAGGTTTTTCGCTGGCCGTCATCAATCCCGGAAATCTATACCTCCAAGGGACTCGTTGTATAAACAAAGCAGGGCATGATTACAGGTGGCTGGAGGAGGACTGAAGCCGTTATTATGTCATAATGGACTCTCTCGTAACCTCTTGTTTGCCCAGATTTTAGACAAACTTTATAAAGTAATAAAGTTCAAAACATGGTCTTGATGAGAGACTTACTGCATCTTGGAGAGGAAGACTTCAACATTTTTGATGAGTTGCGCTTTAACAAGTTCATCTTCATCCCTCCCGTCGCCCTTTATTTTTTACGCGTACCGGGTCATCCTGACCCGGAGGCCACACATGGGGTTAAATGTCACCATATCAACATGAAAATTAATCTACTTTGACTGTGAGACAACCATTTTGGGGGCTACATAAAATGACTTGGCGTTTAAACATAATTAAATGAATAAAACAAACAAACAAAAAAAAAAATACTATTAAATCACATTTTTTTTAGACTTTAAACTGTTTGAACATTGTGCTTTGAAGAAAAAACAATAAATAAGAACGTAATGAGTGGACGTAAGGGTACAACATTTGACGGAGGTGTGTGTTCATTATTAAAGTGCTTCTTCTTTCTATCATTTTGAGAATAAATTTCAAGAGAATAAAAAAAATAAAGTTTGTTTGATGAATCATATGAAAAATCACACTGTGAGTTTTTTTTTTAATTGAGTGTTTCATTCCCATTTGTGGCGGCGGGCGCTGCCACAAAACAAATGACGGGGGGGTATTAGTGGTTATTTGAAATTTGGTCGGAGTGCTCCTTCACCTGTCTCTAGTTATTGATATATTCATTACAGCGCCCGACTCGCTTTCTCGGGTATCAACTTCTCTTGACAGCGGAACCCGTTGACATCAGTCAATGAGTCACTTCACAATTATGATTGTTGATGGTCCATGACACCAACTTGGAAGGGATGTCATTATAGGAACATTAAAGTGATAGGCAGGGATGCTGTGGGGTGGAAGACCGGGATGCTGCTGCTGCCCCCCCACCATACCCCCCGACCCCCACCAGCACATCCAACAACACTGATCATTGCGTGTCAAACTGGAAGATTATTCAGTAAATGTAAAACTAAGAAATAAACTAGTGATGCACAGCAAGAATGCTGGTCATGTTGATATTTCTTTATTTAAAAGATCAAAAAAATGTCTTTTAAGTCTTTTTAATTCATTCATTTGTATATTAATTCCCTGGTGAGTAAAAACAAAAAGACCGTTTGCAGTAATAATCGCTAATGTGATTAAAAAAAAGAAGAGGATTTTGTTTTGTAATCTTGTCAAATGATTTAACAAATTCAAGTTTGTGTTTTATGTCATCTCTCCACGGGGTGTCTGGCAGGCGTCTGAAGTCCTTTGGAAGATGGACTCATTTATTCATTTTATTTTTTTCCAAATAGTTCCCGTCAATACAGTGCGAGCTCCTGCGCTCACACGGAAACACACACACACACACACACACACACACACACACACACACACACACACACACACACATGTGGCCGGCCTTGTTGCCATAGCAGGCTAATGGGTTGCAGTAACAGCAGATTTGATTGCCTGCCCATCGCTGAAGTGAAGAAGAGGAGACAGGACTAAATGAAACTCCATCCATCTTAATGAAACACAATTATTTTCCACTTATTAATCATTGGAAAATCAATATGTCTCTTCTCCGCCCGGTGTCGGCTGGATTTGTCATCCGGGGCTGAGCTGCGATGTATCATCCTCTGACGCCGAGACAGTCATGGGTTCAGTCACCTGTGTCCTTTAGAAGGGAGGAGGTATTGAGACATTGACCGATACAGAAGTGGCTATCGAATGAATCGTGGAAGACGGAAAGATTCGGAGGGGAGGAGAAATGGAGTGGGAATTACTAATAAATGGAAGAGACAGAGGGATGAAGGGCTGATCACTCTTCCCTGCGCTCTAAAACAAATGGGAACTCATTAGTGGCTGTTGGTGATTGCACATTTCTCCAGGAAGATCAATTTACTAAACACATTGTTTATTGGCTCCTTATTAAAGTCTAAGGTCTGGTATTGATGTGCAGCGTAAACAAGGGGCTGAAATGTGTCTAAATCAAATCAGATATGATAATTTCTGTAAAATGCAAATGACTATTACAACCTTAATTACAATGGTTGTTTCTAAGTGTTTCTCAATGTATGACTTTTGCATTGTCTGTAAAAATATAACAACTATAGAGTTAAAGAGCTCATACAATCTACTGTCTAAACTGGCTCGCTATATTACCTTGAGTACTTCCTCGAGTACTTCAGAGTACTTAAACGGCTTGTTATTCTTTAAACATGTGCCACAAACAAGCAAGGCAAGTTTTTTTGTTTTTTTTTCGTTAAGGCTTCAATACATGTTACAAATGAGCAGTATGGAGATATTTGGATTTTTTGGTTTGGAAGTTTGAGCTCCAGTTGCCACATTAAAATAAACATAATTTGTTGTCTTAAACTCTATGAATGAACAGATTACTCTGAAAATAATCCCAACCTTCGTCAATTTAAAAGTGTGAATTTAATATTGAAAATGCGAGCTGTTTCTATCAGGTTGAAACACCGGAAGATTTTTAATAGCTGTTCAAGAAGAGTATTGAATTGGGCTAAAGTCATTAAAAACATAATGAAACATTAAAGATCGTTCAGGAATATGTGAAGGATTGACCTGCAATTGCAGTTTCTACGGGGATGTCTAAGAAATGTCAGATTAAAAAAATCCAAGAAAGCACTTGGTTGCATTCAAATGCCCCCAAATGCATTTGTTTCATTATTTATTGCTAATGTCTTGTAAATTAACCCTTAACTATTGATGGGTTGATGAAGCTTCATGAAGCACTGTTGTTATAGATGTCACTAGATGGCGGTCTCTGCACCATTTCACTTTGTTTTAAACAACTGTTCTGATGGAACATCACATCATTTTAAAACTGATGGCGCCACCTACTGACCTCTGAACAATATGACACTGTTTCATGAAGCTTCATCAGCACATCATTACTTTTAACCCTTGTGTTGTCTCTGGGTCAAGGTGAACAACTCCACCACTAATCAAGGAAACTTGACTTTTCTTTTTTTTGTATCATTCTGGGGCATTCATTTTGAAACCAGACTAATATGAACAAATGTTTTGTCTTGAGTTAATTACAAAGTGAATTACACACCCATAGTATAAATAATGATCCATTTTAATAGATCCATATCTATTTATCTTGTCTAATAATTTTTTAAAAAACACTTCAACTAACGATGACACACTTTTCTCAGAAATTGGAGACACTGCTTAGCGTAGTACCTCGCACTTGGGCTAGAGGCAGAGTTTAGGATTAAAGAAATCAAAGGTCAGACATCTGTGATTTCTGGATTGACTTTCATGTTGATGCATTAACAATGCTTTTGAAATCGATCCAACAGCCGACACCAAATTGTTTTCCCAATTAGCAAGATATCCCCCAATCTCCTGGAGGGTATTCTGAAAAAATGTCCCAAAATTCTGGGTTAAGTAAATGAAATTATGAACTCAAGAAAAATACTTTTTATTATTATTATTAACCTTAAATGTCTTATATGCTTTTCAAGTGTTTTTATTTTGAACTTATTTGGAGTAAAGTCATATTTTTATTATTTATCATTTAATTTTAAAGTCAGTGTAAATGCCGGAAAAAATATAGGATTTTCCACATTCATATCTCTCTAGTATCTTCAATGAAAGACTTGAATAAAGCCGGTGACATCTTTATGTCTATGAATAAATAGCACGAGCACAGAACACTGCCCTGTTACAGAGAGAATTGTGTGCATATAAAAGCAAAAAGAAGAATCCAAATCACTCATAAGTAAGTTCGACCAACTCTAGGAGCATAAAGCAAACTTATGTGTATCTCTCTTGTTTTTCTCCTGAGAAGAGGAATGAAATCCATCAATCTGCCAGTCATCAATTTTATTGCCAGTTCTGTCCTCCACGGCCACCTCCAAACCCCAAAAGGAAGGCTTTTGGTGCCGCTTTGAAAAATCGTCCTGAGAAAAAATGATTCCGACCGACTCAACCCTTTGTTTTCCCTCTCAATAAAGCAAGCGACAAGGCGGGCACTTGATGTACGAGCGCGGTGGGCGCCTGGGCGTGCAGCAGAGTGCATAAGCAAAGCCATGTTTCACAGCAAACACAGTGTTCTTTACAGTCGGCGCGCCACCCCGGATGAGAAGAGAATGTTCCACAGCACATAAATGCTTCAGGTCAATACTTGATTTGCTCCGGCATGTTGTTAAGTTGCGGCGCCCGGTCGTGGGGCGGGGATGAATGAGGGGACCAGGAAACTGGACCCAGAGGTGGCTGGTTGTTGGAGGGACGCCGGGATATTTACATGAGGAGCCCCCCTTGAGTTTTGAACATCGCTTCCCCGGCCTTCAAGTGAGTGAGATGGGAGTGAAATATTAGATTGGAGCTGGTGAACATGATGTTAATATCGAAGATAAATGTAAAACGTAATATCCCATGTGACTTTCGGCATCAGAAATAGACATTATAAATGTAATGCAGAACGACAATTAAGGATGCATGTGGTGGAGCCGTCTTTAAACATACCCCTGAGCAAGTTATCTTGTCCCCACCTGGAGGGACATGCCTCACTTCCTGAATTTGCATCTGTTCCAGTGGGAATATTTGCCCTTTGACTTTAGCGTTGTAAGAAAATATCAATATAACAATATATCCTAGAATTTCTTTTCATTATACTGTATCAATACTTAACAGTTTGTTGTGTTTTGTTGGCTTTCAAATCATGTTTATTTTGTGGTTTCTTTTTTTGTAATATATATACTTTATATATATATTTACATGGAAATTTGTGTTGCATTTACTCTTGGCAGCACTTCCTCGGCAGCTAGAGCAAAAATGAAATCCCACAAGATCACAGTGATGACTGAGGACGAGAGGATACAGTCGACTCCTGCATCTTTTAAAGCCGATGTTTTGACACCTTTTGGTTTCAAAACAAATTAAAGCAGTTACAACTAGTAATGATCAGATGAAGCTTCATGAAACAGTGTCATTTTGTTTAGAGGTCAGTAGGTGGCGCCATCAGTTTAAAAATAAGTGTTTCACTCATTATGACAGTTGTTCAAAACACTGTAAGTTCTGCAACACCAGAGTCAAGTACTCGACAATACTACAACTATATCCTTGTTACTACAGTAATATACTGTGTATTTGCTCCTGTATCGGGATACGTATCGTATCGACAGATTCTTTCCAATACACACCGGTATTTGAAATATTCATGGTTGACTGGGATCTGAGTGTGACAAGTAGTGATGGTCTGATGAAGCTTCATGAAGCAGTATCATTATTTTCAGAGTCCACTAGATCTCTGTATTGAAGTACTTTGTTTTGAACAACTGTTCTAATGAAACATCACCCCATTTTTAAACTGATGGTGCCACCTATTGACCTCTCAATAATATGACACTGTTTCATGAAGCTTCATCAGAACACCACTACTATAAAGTGAAGAAAATGCTATAATTAAAAGTAGCTTAAAGAGATATACATGCAGATACACCCTCTGCACACTGCTAGGACTGTCTGGGTTAATATGTCAAAGAGACTTTTATTGCTAAATTAGAATTTAAAATATAATTTACACATTATTATTATTGAGTTCGTCCTGCAACAAGACTGTCTTCTGGAGGAAACTATTAATTTGTGGCGTTGGCTTGTGAAGCTTTTATTTTCTCCTCTGGCCTTTTTTTTCTTCTTTTTACTTAAACACAGCTTGTCTCGCAGGCAGGCGTAAACCCAGCGCAGGATCCTGTTTTTATCGCGGCGCTAATCCCGAGCCCCTGGGTCCCCTTGCCACATTGACCAGATGAAAGGCCCTGCCCAGATGTTTACAGCCTGTGAAAGTGGCAGGGAGCTGGTGTCGGATGCTGGCACAGTGCGCCAACAGACACAAAACAAGGCCGTAAAGCCACACGCTGCTCATGTCGGGCTTTAGGAAGCATGAGGGAAGAAAGGGTGTTAAAACGACAAGCGTGTTCTGCCGCTCACAACTGTAAGGGCTTGATGTATGTGCTGTGAATTCGACAAAAGACAGGCGAGGTGTAAATTCCATGGCGAGATGTTGATTCGTTGAGCTCAGAGCAAATTTTATTGGACGTGGAACTTTTATCACACTTTTCCAGACAGTTTTCACACGCTGACTTATAGGTGTACAAATATATGGCAATTACTTTTCATCATTATTTAGAACATCTTTCATGTCATGGAAAAAGTAAATGCTTGAAAGAAAGAAACTTAAATTAATCTTTATTTGACGTTAAACTAAACCTGTATATAGTAGTCAAATTAAATGTTATAAGGTTTGCATCAGTTAGTAAATAATAGTCATTAATAATAACAGTAGAAGTATATTATAATATAAGTAAAATGTAAATATAAGTCATTCAAGATTAAGTGACTTCAAATAAAATATTTTGGATACTGACATTACTCAGTAAATAATAGATAATAGGTATATAATCAGAAATTCTGTGTAAAGTAAACTGTTTAAGATAATCCATTTGCAAATCAAGGTAAAATCAGACTATGAAAGGTAAAAAAAAGTCCTAATTTCCTATTTTTCTATCAGTTATTTAATTCAAAGTGGTGAAGTGTAACTGTCATCCAAGTACAAGGAAATAAGGGATATGTTCTATTGTCTTATAAGTACTGTATGTTCTTTAAATATTTGTCTTTGATTCAAGTGTGTGTGCCAGTACAAAGAGAACATCCAAACACACTAGAATCAAACCAACAACCTTCGTGCTGTGAGGCTGTAGCACGAACCACAGCTTAAACATGAAGTAGTGCTAACAAAACAGCCTTATGTCTTAAATATACTGCTACTACGATTCCTTTTCGTTTTACTTGAACTTCAAGTATTTGAAGTGAATAGATGATGTTTTTTTTATGTTATACTTAATATCCTTTTCTTCATGGCATTTCCTTTGATCTATTTTCTTTATATTTGCACGTTGTCATCCCTTGCTCTTTGTTCTTTTAATTTGGACTTGTTCTTGATTTTATAAAACTATCTTCTGCTGTGTGGAAACCAAATTTCTCAAAGGAGATCTTCAGAATTTCAAAATAAAAGTCCTTCCTGCTGCCCGTCCGTACATCCATCCTTCCATCCATCCATCCATCCATCCATCCATCCATCCATCCATCCATCCATCCATCCATCCATCCATCCATCCATCCATCCATCCATCCATCCATCCATCCATCCATCCATCCATCCATCCATCCATCCATCCATCCATCCATCCATCCATCCATCCATCCATCCATCTCTCTTATTTTGCTGGTTTTAAAGGACAGTTGTTGGCATTGTAACTTTATATTTCCTGTCAAAACATCATCCCAAAATCAATTCCAAACTTTCCCTTCAAAATGTGTGTAAATGTCTGAATAAAACATTCCCCAAAAAAATTAATTCAAGGCCCCAAAAATCCCCTGACCTCGAGATCAAGGGTTTCAATTATGTTTTACTATTTCTTGGTGAATATTCCAAACAAGATGAGGCGTCCACAACCTTATTAACCTTGGAGCGATTGACCAGATCTGCTGCTAGAATATTTGAGCAAAGTTTGGCCTGAGGGACATTTTTGTTAAGCACTGAATTATGTAGATGTTGCCTCATTATTGGAATAATGTGTTGTGTACAACAGAATGCTAATAAATGTCTTGCGGAGTGTTCCTATGAATCCGAGGAAAGAAGCGTTCCCCCCTTCAGCCCAATTAGGAACCTTTGTAAATGAACGTGCGGCATGTAGCAGCTAACGCCGCGCCGGCTTCGCGACTTAATCGGGATTGAGCGCGGTGTCCGTTGATTGGGTTAAGCACAGTCATCATGTGTCTTGTCACTTTGTGAAGACAGTGGCCGATAAAATCCATGGAACGGAATTAGATTGTCATTGATGTGTCAGAGAGATCGTGAGAACAACAGATCGATGACAAGAGTCGCAGCGAAGATGTGGCGCCAGATAAATGAACGAAAAAAACAATCCAGTGGGGAAAAGTTTGAGAAGTCACGCTCAAACCTATGTGTCTTTTACCAACACACACACACACACACACACACAGGTCTACACTCACACTTTAGCTCGGAGCGATCTCAACACACTCAGAGTCAGCGAGGAAGAGAGAGAGAGAAGCCAAACCAATTCCAATACAGCACTAATGGGCCACATCATGCCAATACAATAAATAATGGCCCTTTCAGCTCAGTCAATAGTGAGTAAATGAAAATTTAACCTTTCATTAAATGTGGTCATATTATTCCCCCCACTTGCTTCCCAGCTCTATTTCCCTCCTGACGCTTTTTATTGTGTAGAAAAACCAACACAAATATGAAAAAAAAAACTGAAGAAATGGCAACAACCTCATTTGTAATTCAATGTTATTAAAACACAAGCAAACATTCCATCTCTGATCTCTACGTCGTTGTCATGGTAGCAAAGATAAATCATTTTAACTGGTCGCTAAATGTTTTAAAAAATAAAATAATTTATGATTTAGCATTTCAAATGTGCTTGGCCATTTAGTACATCCAATGTAGCCCTCCATTTATCAATTTAAAATACACAATATTTATTATTGTAAAAAGTTTTTGGAAAAATTCACACAATCTGTCGCTACTTTTTTGAAGATAAGAGCTTTTATTTAGAAGTTCAGAATGAGATACTTCTCAGTTTGACACTGTCACATTTGGCCCCTGCATGTTTTCATATATACAAATGTGGCCCTCGTCGAAGACGTTTGGACTTCGGACATCCCTGACTTTAACAATATATGATATTTTCAATTGTAGAATTTAGACTGACAAGAATTGTTGTGTACTGAGATGACATTACATTTTGAATAGGTTGGTGAGGCCTCATGACACTGCATCAGCTGTATCATGATACAGTGTCTTTATTTTGAAAGGCCACTAGATGGCACTCTTCGCTTTATCATCTACTAATTCAATGTAACCTGGCATCATTTTAAAACTGAGAGCGACATCTAGTGGCCTCTCAAATTGTATCATGATAGAGCATCACTGTCTCGTGAAGCCTCATAAACTTATCACTGAAAACATTGAAACACAGGAATATAAAATACACCAACCATTAAATATGTGTGATACCTTTTAGCTCAGCTCTCTCCATTAAAGTAATTTGTTCCAGAAAGACTTGTGTTTGTAACTTAAATTTATTTGTAAGTAGAATTTTTGAAGAAAAACAAGCGATACAGACAGGAATTTCACAGGTAAATATCACTTCTAGAGTGCGTACAGTCTACTGTCTACACTCGAACCGCTCACCATATATACCTGAATTTTTTTTGGGACGAAGATAAAGGTGAAGACAACTGAGCTCCAGTTGCTTCATTCAAATGAAAAAACATTTTTGTCTACAACTCTAAAAAGGAACAGATTACTTGAAAATAATCCCAATTCACACTTTAATATTGAAGAGGTTGATTTCCAAACTGTAGCTACCGAAGTACAAAAACGAACAAGATTACAATGCTGAGGAAAATAATGACCAAATGTAACTATCCATATCGTAAAAAGGCCCATTGTTTTCAAGGTTTACATTGACTTTCTGTAGGTTTCATTCTTTTTTAAGCTCTTGAAAGTTTGACCACCCAAACATCGGATCATAAAAACCAAAAGCCCTACAAAAGTCTCCTCAAGTTGTACAAGAACTCGTTAAACACGTCCACGTGAGAATAAAATCACCCACTAATTTCATAGAAGTAGGGTGCTACGTTTGACTGAAAGCAGAGTTCTGGTATGTTTTATACCTGTTTCTAATCCCGACTGACTTCTGCAGGCTGTACTCTGGTATTATTGGGGAGAGGAAGCGATAAGTCTCTGGGCATCCTGTCTGGAAGAAGATGAAAAGGCTCTGGGCCGGTCCTCCGCTGTGGCCAACCTAGCCTCTTAATTAATTAGCGCTCGCAGGAGAAACCAGGCCACGGGGGAGACCAGGGACCCCCAGAGGACTGGACAAGGTGATAATGTTCTGAAGGGGGAGACCCAGTCTTGTGAGCTCAACTCAGTAGTTGAGACTTTCCAGGTTCTAATGTGAGAAAAACAGGGAGAATGTTGAATTGTTAAGTTGTTTCATGAAGAAAGTAAATACAGAATGAATTGTAATAATGGAAGAGCATCTTTCTGGACATATTTAATGATGGTTTGATGAAGCTTCATGAAGCAGTGTCATTATTTTCTGAGGCCACGCCATCTTGTGGGCTTTCAAAATAATGGCAGTTTTTCATGAAGCTTCATTAGCATATCACAATACACATTAATGTACAAGTTGTTTATAATGGCAGGTAATTGTTGCAGTTTTTACAGAAAATGTTAAAAGGGTAGTGGGTCTGTTATTTAGTGTTAGGATGATGAAGCTTCATGAAACATGTGTGTGAAAGTTCAGATTTCAATTGACTCAACTTGTCATGACAAGCTTGCATGACATTTAAAACTTCTAATTGTATTTTTTATGTTGAGTATTTATATCCTCTATTTAGTATATGTTTAGAACATATTTGGGTAGTGATGTGCTAATGAAGCTTCATGAAACAGTGTCATGTTGTTTAGAGGTCAGTAGGTGGCATCATTAGTTTAAAAAAGGTTTGATGTTTTATTAGAACAGTTGTTTAAAACAAATGAAAATAGTGCAGAGACCGCCATCTAGTGGAATTTTAATATAATGACACTGTTTCATGAAGCTTCAGACCATCACTGCAGTTTTTTTATTAGCAAAGAATACTGATGATTGAATAGAAAATGTTACACAAACAAAAATCAATACAACAGGATATTCTAATGAAATATCACATCTTAATTTTTTAACTGATGGCGCCACCTAAAGAGCTCTAAAAACATGACACTGTTTCATGAAGCTTCACCAGCACATCACTACATTAATTATTAATTTGCACAAATATAGAAGGCAAGGAGGAAAGTGTAACTGAAATAGCCGTTGGCAGTGGACAAATAGAGAAATAAAGACAGTAACTAATCAAGAATTGAAACATTATCACAAGTTTGGACATGAATTAAACCACTTATGTTGTATTTCTGACAACATATCATATACAACCAGACACACATGCGCAAATGTCGATATACATTCATATACACAAAGCTTAGTTTATTGAAGTTTTGATTGTAAATGTTGTACAATTTAAAAATACATTTAAAAAAAGTCTCTTTAATTCTGTCTCCAAACTGTTCAGTCGATCTGATTTAAATGACAACCAGGACAATGAATGTGGCATCACACTCCAACGGGGATTGAATCTAAATGAAATTTCTACATGTTGTCGTGTGTGTGTGTGTGAGTGTGTGTGTTCAAACTTTGCTGTCTTTCTTTCTGTGTCTCCAGTAATGAGCATGTGCACCTTCTCAGCCCGCGGCCTTCATACACAATTTAGCCAGAAAGCCATAGCTGATCATGATTTAGCTTTTGACACAGCTCGCCTGGAGGCAGGCGCGAGGAGGGGAGGGGGACTAATACAGATATCTGACTCGGAGACCACGATGAAGGGAAGGAGAGCGCGAAAGTGAGAGGCCTTTTATTGACTAAATGATAAAGAGCTTGGTTATGATAAATAACGGTCATTTTATTGTAGAATTCCCTGAAAAGACACGTTGTTCATAATAAATGGACAGAAATAATAAAGCAGGAAGTTGCTGCTGAGGGTCCTGACATGGGGGCGCTCCCTGCAGACATGTTCAACATTGTTCCACTCCAATATTTCTCTGCTGGGTTCACACGTTGTGTTAGAAGAACCTGCTGCTCTGATAACTGACGCATCATTGCGGTCCCTGGATGAAGATATCTGGCAGCGTCCAAGACAGTTTTTGGACGAAGATTTTCTATTTTAATATATTTGTTATTGTCTAGAAATAAAACAAGAAAATCTCTGTTAAGTAAAACTCATTTACAGTCTGTGTTGTGAAACCAACCAGTACTAGAATATATGTCAACTGTATAAGAAGTGAAAAATATATGATCAGCAGTAGAAGATATAGTTGTTATTCATCCAACCACCCATTTTTTCTATTGTCCGTCCATCCGTCCGTCAATGCATCTATCCATCTTTTCATTCCACTGTTCATCCATCAATCCATCTATACATTCTTCCACGCATATGTTCATTACACTGTCCGTCCTTCTGTCCACCCTTCCCTTCATCTGTTAATTCCACTGTCCTTCCCTCTGACAATCTGTCCATCCATCCGTCCGTCCATCCATCCATCAATCAAACTATCCATTCATTCATACTTCAAACTATCGATCCATCCATCCGTCTGTTTGTCCATCCATCATCCATCAATCAAACTATCCATCCATATGTCCGTCCATCTATCCGTCCATCAATCAAACTGTCCATCCATCCATCCATCAGTCAATCCACCCATCTATTCATCTATCCATCAATTATTCCATCCATCCATTGATCCAACCATTTTTCCATCTATCAATTTGTCCATTTATTCATCCACCCATCTGTTGATTCCAGTGTTCATCTATCCATCCATCAGTCCATTTATCCATCCATTCATCTATCCGTCAATTCGTCCATCCATCCATTGATCCAACCATTTTTCCATCTATCAATTCGTCCATCCATTCATCCACCCATCTGTTCATTCCAATGTTCATCCATCCATCCATCCATCCATCCATCCATCCATCCATCCATCCATCCATCCATCCATCCATCCATCCATCCATCCATCCATCCATCCATCCATCCATCCATCCATCCATCCATCCATCCATCCATCCATCCATCCAACCATCCATCCATCCATCCATCCAACCATCCATCTATAAATCAAAAAGTACTTTCAGACTTTCTACCACTTATAGACATGATACAAGTGACTAAAAGTTAAGGTAGGAACGTAGATTGACGGAGCAAATATCCTAGATTGCTTTAACAGAAACATTCCTGGCCCAGGCGTCCATTTGACCCTCTATTTTGTCACACTAAATGCTCTCTAGAAAGTGGGGACAAAAATTAACTCTCCATGTTGACTGAAGTATTTTGTCAAAGTCCACTTTATCTGTCCACAGCTGTGATTATTTTAATATATATATATATATATATCAAAATGCTTATCTGAGACACACTGCACACCTTTTTTCCAAGCAAAGCTGTGAGTTTTTAAATCTAAAAAGGAAAACATCTCCTTCTCGACAGGAAAGCAAAACCTTCTTTGGTCTTTTCTATAGAAAGTAGGCCAGTGCCTAATTTATTTGAAACGTGCCAACATTAACAATAACAGAAAAACGAGAAATGAACACCATAATTTTTAGGGCGAGAAGGAGATATGGTATGTAATGTGTCGACATTTTTTAAATCTCATGAGTCGGATGAGTCGCCGCCGCTCTTAGTCGCCTCCAAGTCTCCAGGCCTTTACTATCACTAAAGCAAGATGGCTGACCCTCTGAGGACAGATAAAGTCCGCTGTTGTGCGCCCTGAATGACATTACTTGCGTCCTACAAGCTCAATTGGTTGCAGGACAATGAAAGTAGATGGCATTGTCTGTGTTAATGCAATTTATGAAGAGCCATCCTTCTGTTTTAGAGAACAATAAAGAAAAATGGATCTGCTGTAAACACATTAAGCTCATATTACCTCTGCCCTATAACGGATTACTGCACGTGTTCCACCATCATCCAGGATTCAAAATTTCTAACCTCGTGCCGACGAAAGAAAGGCTTCAAGTCCGTGATGGAGCCGCGGAGGGAAGTTCCCGGCTCTGTTGGTTTGATAGACTGACAGCAGCTAAAGTCTGCTCGCCTGAGGATAACTGTGCGGTTCTTGAATACTGAGCCGAGAGCAGCCCAGAAATGAGCAGTCAAATCCAATTAAATTACTTAAATTAAATTGTACAATGGTTATGGAATACCTGATCGAATTACTCACATTCAGGGGATTTCAACAGCTAACCAATTAGTTCAAAGTATAAAGTTCACACGCTCAAATTAACACAGAGAGAGGACAGGGCCTTTTATTTGTGAGGAATGATCCATTATAATTACATCGAAACACAAACTATACCATATGCATTTAATAAGAAAATAGAAACGGTTAAGAGGGCTTGATAAGACAAATGCAGCTTCGCACAACCGACTTGTTGTTTGAACGGAGCTTCAGGTCTCACGGTTTGACTCTACCATTGTATTTATTCTTTACATTACTTAAAATATGAGTCCAGTCAGATTGTCTGATCCGACCCAGTTTCCTCCAATCACAGCTGAATATATATACTTATAACAACAGGTTTCTACACTGCATCAACTTTATCTGTCAAACCATACTGACTTTATATGTATTTAAATGCAGTTTAGCCTGTAAATTGATTGATGAAATTGTAACACCTTAAGATAAGTAAAAGTAATGTCAGGTTTTTATTTATTTAAATATAATTAATTGTCTGTAACGTTGTGTGAAAGTTCAGATCTTTCTGCCACTGTTTCATATTAACTCAAGTGGTGGCCAAACTTAAAAATAAACCTTTTTTTATTGTCCTCATCCAGTAGTCCGCGAACAGACAATTAAAAAAATGAACTTTTTTTTGTACACTCAATTTGTCATAAAAAGCTTGTGTGACATAAAAACACTTTCCATTTATTCTAATTTTTTATGTTCAGTATTTTACATCTTCTGCTTAACACGTGTTTAGAACAGATTTTGGTAGTGACGTGCTAATGAAGCTTCGTGAAACAGTGTCATGTTGTTTAGAGGTCAGTAGGTGGCGCCATCAGTTAAAAAAATATATAATTTTTCATTAGAAAAGTTGTTTAAAACAAAGGAAAATAGAGCAGAGACCGCCATCTTGTGGGCTTTGAAAATAATGACACTGTTTCATGAAGCTTCATCAAACGATCACTATGTAAATAAAGAAAAAGTATTTTGATCAATTCATGGTTAAATGCATCTCTGTGCGTATAGAATGATCAAATAATGTTCCATAAATGGTCAAAGACAAACTATTAGCTATTAGCTATTTAAAAACAAAGAATATTGACAAAAATAATACCAACCAAATTGCTGGACATTTTAACTAAAGAGGCTTTCAATCATGCACTTATTAATGAGTATAATTCTTGAGGAATATAATTGTATGAGGGACTTCCTGACCTTTTTCTTTTTTTGCATTTTAATTTTAGCTTCTCAAGGTGCCTCTCCAAGGTGAGTCAAGTGAGTAATGAGATTCAAAAAAAAAAAAAAAAAAGTCAGTCTGTTAATTGACTTCCCGCAAATTTAGATCTGCTAGACTCAACATATACATTTTCCCTCTTTTCAAAAGCGAAACCGTTTGAGATAATAAAGTTATTAATCTTGTCCATACAGTAATTATCTCTGTAATTATTCTGTAATTGCATGAAGTCTACCTCGCGCAGAGGTAGCGTGCGATGCTCGTCTGCACGTGTTCATTTATTAGCCTTTTTTAATTGGAACATTTAAAGATCGGATTGACGATGTGAGGCGTCGTTTCCTTACATACTATTCATCAGTACAGTATATAAAACCCAAACATAAAGTTGTTTTTGTCAATACATCAGGGTTTGAGAAATGAATTGAAAATCAAATTGTAAACACAAAATAGATGATGATTTACTGGATTTTAAGACACGATTAGTAACTTAGTAATAACGTATAGGTTCTGGCTGTTGCACGCAAACATGTGTTTTACTAACTCTCTGGTTTAATCTGTGTTTTTAGTGCTCACTTGTTGATCGTCAGTGCCTGCATCGTTGGCTGCGTAGACAGCACAAGGCCGCGGAAGAACCATAAATGGTGTAACATGATCGCGCTGCTTTAATTACCCCATGGTCAGCCCACTTACAAACCTATTGCCGCGGCAGTCAATATCCCCGAAGATCCATTCAAGCCTCGGCTGATGGTTAACTTGGGAGCCTTTGCTGAGTGCTTTAGCCTAATTGATATCCTTATTTAGCAATGAGCCAGTAGGAGTCAGAGGGGAGTTAAACGGAGCAGTTTACCAGGCACAGCGCAGACGGAACTACGTCCCCCTTTGCCAGCCCAGTGGTTCACTGCTGGCTGGGGGAGCATAAGTAACGTTAAGTTTACACTCCCGATTTAATTTCAATATGTATTATGTGTGTACACTTAAGACTGAAAACACAGGTTCAAAACTCTCGCTAGACATGGAGCAGAAAATTTAAATAACTTGAAAAATGTTAAGCACGGATTCTACTGATCTTGTAAATTATGAACTTTATTTAATTTATTTGCCTCTTTACAGGTTAAAATAAAAGAGGAACAATTTAACACAATATAATCAAAACAAAATGAAAAAAATCCTCATAAAATCAACATGATTTAAATAGGAAAATGGTAGTAAAAGTGATCTGAGGTTATTGGGTGTATGTGAGATGGAAGAGATGGGTTTTGAGTTCAGATTTGAAGACGGAGAGAAAGGCAGAGTGTTCAGGGTCACTTTATTATTTTCATCTTTTTTTTGTCCATCACTACTTCCTATTACTAAGTAGTGATGTGCTGATGAAGCTTCATGAAACATTGTCAAGATGTTTAGAGGTCAGTAGGTGGAGCCATCAGTTTAAAAATAATGTGATGTTCCATTAGAACAGTTGTTTAGAACAAAGGAAAATAGTGCAGAGACCGCCATCTAGTGGACTCTGGTGAATTAATGACACTGTTTCATGAAGCTTCATCAGACCATCACTACTTTTAAGAGGTTGCCACAGCAACCTTTCCTTACCAAACCAGATGGATCTAACCGTAGGATTCCTGAGAGATATCTGTGTTTGTAATTTGCTCTTTTTAACTAGATTGACACCTCCAAGAAGGTTATGTGATTGTCAGTGTGATGTAAAAAACGGATGCCTATATTCGATTTTTAACCCTTGTCTAATTCCTGGGTCAAGGTGACCCAAAGGCTCGAAAACAATGTGTTTGTGGTATCCCTTGTGTTTAACGAAAGACACCACAAGGGTTAATTTTTTTTTGCTTCTACCTGTTGTGCATTTAGCGTTAGTGATGTGCTAATGAAGCTTCATGACGCAGTGTCATGTTGTTTAGAGGTCAGTAGGTGGCGCCATTAGTTAAAAAATGATGAGATGATTCATTATGACAAAATAGTGCAGAGACCGCCGTCTAGTGAGCTTTGAAAATAATGACACTGTTTCATGAAGCTTCATCAGACCATCACTAGTAACTTTCATCTGTAGTCCCACTGATCATATTGCTATCAAAAGCATTTAAAAGGCTAAAAATATGTCATTTAAAATTGAATGAATCCTGAGTATGTGTGTGTAATGTGTATAAAGGAAGAAAAACATAAGCATTCAGATCATAAGCATTATAAATAATTATTAGTAAACAATATTATTGTTAATAATAATTAACCTCTTCTATGGTTAGTACAGTTTACTCTTAATTCAATGTTTTAAATCCTGCACAGCAGGCATTTTAAGGTACGGATTTGCGAAGCATTTAAAGAACTTTAAAGGAAGTAAAACTATTTCCACACACAGCGGTTTCGTTGTTGTCATCATCTTAGCAGGATGTATTGGGTTCCCCAAGAAAGTAACAATCGTATCACAAGTTAGGAACCGTCATGATTGAACAATTCATCCAACAGGTCAAAAAAGAAAAAGAAAAAAGCCACAGGGAGCAGCGGGGAAATCAGACTCTTCTTTCAAAGTGGGTTTGTAGGTCTCTCCCTCCTGCCTCTCTCCCCAGATATGTCTCCTAACAGCTCAAAGTAATTAGCAACGACCACATGCCAAAGGTAGGGTAGCGAGCGTACACAGGCAGCTCTTATCTTTAATTCGAGATGCTCTGTGGGACCTGCGAGCTATCAGGTAGACAGGAAGACTTTCCCTCCCAAGGTCGCATCACCCAGACGAGTAGTCTGGGGACAAAGGATACCCTGGAAAAAAGGATCCAGTGTGACAGTTTAATTAGCTGCAGAATCAGCATTTTTAACCTTCTTAAGAACCAGGATGTTTCTCAGTATAATAAAACAAAAAGTGTTTTATTCTGAATAACATTTTGCTTACAAAAAAAGAGTCCAAACTTTTCTTTTGAGTGATATCCCTGAGGTCCTCCGGGGCTTCCCATTAGTCACATCGGTGAGAGCAGACCTCCGCCACAAAATGGCCTCAAATCTTGGCGGAGCGCCGTCAGCCCATTTGTTAAACTGTCAGGATGAAGAAGAGCATAAAACTGAGAGTCAATAAAGTCATATAAAATGCTTGATATCGAAAAACAGGCCGCGGCACAGTGACTGATTAAGCATCTGGGTCCGGTTTGATGTATCGCACACAGGCTGAGAGGGAAGCAAATATAGAAGCGCAGGAAACTGCTGCAGACGACTGATGGCTTTTTTGTTTCTCTTTTGAAAGAGACTCGTCTGATAGATTCTAATAGCTAAGAATTTCAAGGATAAAATTCGTTTTTAAGTATAAAATGATTATTACATTTATTAGATTTAGAAGAAAAAAATTCTAAATTTAATTAAAAATGTATCTTTATATTTTGATATTATATTTAATTTTAAATATGAATAAATATAATAATAACACAAATTAAAGTTAAAATAAATGTATCTATGTAAATATAATATATACTTTTGTTTTCATGTTAATGTTAATTAAAAAAACACACTTTTTTATAAAGAAATGTATAGAAAAATAAACTATATATTTTACAATGAAAAAAAAATAAACAAAACAATTATTAGTACTAATAAAAATAAGAACATCATTAATTTCTGTCACATGCTACTTTTTTTATTTCCATTTAAATGGGAATTCATTTAAAAAAAAAACAACAAAAGAAAACATTTTTCAAAATGAGAATACCTGTAAACTGTAAATTATTTACTTCTATTCAATATTCAATTCAATATTTCTTTTTTTATTTCTTTTTTAAATAATAATTTACCTGTGAATATTAAAACATGACTCTAGAAAAGTGCTGTAATCTCCAATTATATCTATTTTAACACTCATTTTTCTCCTCTAACCCAAAAATTCACAATAAAAAACACATATTCTCAAAGTTTTTATTCACAGCGACACAGATTTTTAATTCAAATAGGAAGTTAATCTTAAATTTCAATTAACATTTCGAGTTGAACTCACTGTAGAAGGTGAAAGTCGCGTCAGTCCTAATAAAAAAAAAAACGATTCCATCTTCATTCAAACTTTGTTGAATGTGAAAAGAAAATCTGTAAACAGATACAGTTACAAATTAATATAAACTCAATGACCAGTCAAGACTTTTTGCCTCAAATCCAGTCTACATTTTGGTATGTTTGAGTGTAAAATTACAGTTTTACTTACACTTGATAACAGTATTTAGTGTATTTAATTACAGCTGTTTTGTATAATAACATCCAGTGAAGAGGATGCGTGACAGACGGAAATACTCGTCCTTGTGCTCGAATTAAAACACATGAATGACTTTTTTATCCAACCTGCCTGAAAAGACTGAAGAAGGACTGATTAAAAATGAAAGAGAGGCACTTCTTGTGGCTCCGATAGCAGAGTTTCACCCTGCAGCACTGGTCTTAGTTAAATCATCTTGAGTAAAAACTCCAACATACCGTAGGCCCCCATAAGTTTAAAGGTCTCTCAAATTAATTTTGGACTTGAGCTGTTAACTTTAATCGTTCGAGATGTGACTTTGGTCGTGACCTCCTCACGGGAGTGAATGTTTACACACAAGTCAATTTAAGATATGAAAGAAAATAACAAATAGAAGCCGCAGGAAGGATGAACAGTTTATCAATCAGTCAAGTTATATACAGAATCTTTCATTTTTATTTCAACAGGTTGAAAAGGAGTTACTAAACATGCTACAAGTGAAATACACAAACTGTGGCAAACGTGTTGCATGGACAGTGTACAAATTGTCTATGATTGATATTTTTATTTTTTTATGTGTCATGTGATCATTTATTTATGTGATATGAAGGTTATGTATGGCCTGTATATATTTTGTTTTATGTTTGTTATGTGATTGTTTGTTTAGGTCATGTGAACCTTATGCGTTTTTTATATGTGTCTTTTTTTTGGGATCTGTACATTAGGTATGTCAATATGTGTCATATGTGCATATATTTATGTCACATGAACAATATGTGAGTCATGTGTGCATATATTTATGTCACGTGAACAATATGTGAGTCATGTGTGCATATATTTATGTCACATGAACAATATGTGAGTCATGTGTGCATATATTTATGTCACGTGAACAATATGTGAGTCATGTGTGCATATATTTATGTCATGTGAACAATATGTGAGTAGTTTTTGCATATGCTTATGTCATGTGAACAATATATGTCATGTGTGCATAAATTTATGACAAGTAAACAATATTTGTGTCATGTGTGTATATATTTATGTCATGTGAACAATATTTGTGTCATGTTTGCATGTATTTTTGTCACATGAACAATATGTATGTCACATGTATATATATTTATGTCACGTGAAAAATACGTGTGTCATATATATATATATATATATTTATGTCACCTGAACAATATGTGAGTCATGTGTGTATATATTTATGTCACATGAACAATATGTGTGTCATGTGTGCATATATTAATGTCATGTGAACAATATGTGAGTCATGTGTGCATATATTAATGTCATTTGAACAATATGTGAGTCATGTGTGCATATATTTATGTCACGTGAACAATATGTGAGTCATGTGTGCATATATTTACGTAACATGAACAATATGTGAGTCATGTGTGCATATATTTTATGTAACTTTAACAATATGTGAGTCATGTGTGCATATATTTATGTCACGTGAACAATATGTGAGTCATGTGTGCATATATTTACGTCACATGAACAATATGTGAGTCATGTGTGCATATATTTACGTCACATGAACAATATGTGAGTCATGTGTGCATATATTTACGTCACATGAACAATATGTGAGTCATGTGTGCATATATTTTATGTAACTTTAACAATATGTGAGTCATGTGTGCATATATTTATGTCACGTGAACAATATGTGAGTCATGTGTGCATATATTTACGTCACATGAACAATATGTGAGTCATGTGTGCATATATTTACGTCACATGAACAATATGTGAGTCATGTGTGCATATATTTACGTCACATGAACAATATGTGAGTCATGTGTGCATATATTTTATGTAAATTTAACAATACGTGTGTCATGTGTGCATATATTAATGTCATGTGAACAATATGTGAGTCATGTGTACATATATTTTATGTAAATTTAACAATATGTGAGTCATGTGTGCATATATTTATGTCACATGAACAATATGTATGTCATGTGTGCATATATTAATGTCATGTGAACAATATGTGAGTCATGTGTGCATATATTTATGTCACGTGAACAATATGTGAGTCATGTGTGCATATATTTATGTCACGTGAACAATATGTGAGTCATGTGTGCATATATTTACGTCACATGAACAATATGTGAGTCATGTGTGCATATATTTTATGTAAATTTAACAATACGTGTGTCATGTGTGCATATATTAATGTCATGTGAACAATATGTGAGTCATGTGTACATATATTTTATGTAAATTTAACAATATGTGAGTCATGTGTGCATACATTTATGTCACATGAACAATATGTATGTCATGTGTGCATATATTAATGTCATGTGAACAATATGTGAGTCATGTGTGCATATATTTATGTCACGTGAACAATATGTGAGTCATGTGTGCATATATTTATGTCACGTGAACAATATGTGAGTCATGTGTGCATATATTAATGTCATGTGAACAATATGTGAGTCATGTGTACATATATTTTATGTAAATTTAACAATATGTGAGTCATGTGTGCATATATTTATGTCACATGAACAATATGTATGTCATGTGTGCATATATTAATGTCATGTGAACAATATGTGAGTCATGTGTGCATATATTTATGTCATGTGAACAATATGTGAGTCATGTGTGCATATATTTATGTCACGTGAACAATATGTGAGTCATGTGTGCATATATTTACGTCACATGAACAATATGTGAGTCATGTGTGCATATATTTTATGTAAATTTAACAATACGTGTGTCATGTGTGCATATATTAATGTCATGTGAACAATATGTGAGTCATGTGTACATATATTTTATGTAAATTTAACAATATGTGAGTCATGTGTGCATATATTTATGTCACATGAACAATATGTATGTCATGTGTGCATATATTAATGTCATGTGAACAATATGTGAGTCATGTGTGCATATATTTATGTCACGTGAACAATATGTGAGTCATGTGTGCATATATTTACGTAACATGAACAATATGTGAGTCATGTGTGCATATATTTTATGTAAATTTAACCATATGTGAGTCATGTGTGCATATATTTATGTCACGTGAACAATATGTGAGTCATGTGTGCATATATATACGTCACATGAACAATATGTGAGTCATGTGTGCATATATTTTATGTAAATTTAACAATACGTGTGTCATGTGTGCATATATTAATGTCATGTGAACAATATGTGAGTCATGTGTACATATATTTTATGTAAATTTAACAATATGTGAGTCATGTGTGCATATATTTATGTCACATGAACAATATGTATGTCATGTGTGCATATATTAATGTCATGTGAACAATATGTGAGTCATGTGTGCATATATTTATGTCACGTGAACAATATGTGAGTCATGTGTGCATATATTTATGTCACGTGAACAATATGTGAGTCATGTGTGCATATATTTACGTCACATGAACAATATGTGAGTCATGTGTGCATATATTTTATGTAAATTTAACAATACGTGTGTCATGTGTGCATATATTAATGTCATGTGAACAATATGTGAGTCATGTGTACATATATTTTATGTAAATTTAACAATATGTGAGTCATGTGTGCATATATTTATGTCACATGAACAATATGTATGTCATGTGTGCATATATTAATGTCATGTGAACAATATGTGAGTCATGTGTGCATATATTTATGTCACGTGAACAATATGTGAGTCATGTGTGCATATATTTATGTCACGTGAACAATATGTGAGTCATGTGTGCATATATTTATGTCACGTGAACAATATGTGAGTCATGTGTGCATATATTAATGTCATGTGAACAATATGTGAGTCATGTGTGCATATATTAATGTCATGTGAACAATATGTGAGTCATGTGTGCATATATTTATGTCACGTGAACAATATGTGAGTCATGTGTGCATATATTAATGTCATGTGAACAATATGTGAGTCATGTGTACATATATTTTATGTAAATTTAACAATATGTGAGTCATGTGTGCATATATTTATGTCATGTGAACAATATGTGAGTCATGTGTGCATATATTTATGTCACGTGAACAATATGTGAGTCATGTGTGCATATATTTACGTAACATGAACAATATGTGAGTCATGTGTGCATATATTTATGTCACGTGAACAATATGTGAGTCATGTGTGCATATATTTATGTCACGTGAACAATATGTGAGTCATGTGTGCATATATTTATGTCACGTGAACAATATGTGAGTCATGTGTGCATATATTAATGTCATGTGAACAATATGTGAGTCATGTGTGCATATATTAATGTCATGTGAACAATATGTGAGTCATGTGTGCATATATTTATGTCACGTGAACAATATGTGAGTCATGTGTGCATATATTAATGTCATGTGAACAATATGTGAGTCATGTGTACATATATTTTATGTAAATTTAACAATATGTGAGTCATGTGTGCATATATTTATGTCATGTGAACAATATGTGAGTCATGTGTGCATATATTTATGTCACGTGAACAATATGTGAGTCATGTGTGCATATATTTACGTAACATGAACAATATGTGAGTCATGTGTGCATATATTTTATGTAAATTTAACAATATGTGAGTCATGTGTGCATATATTTATGTCACGTGAACAATATGTGAGTCATGTGTGCATATATTTACGTCACATGAACAATATGTGAGTCATGTGTGCATATATTTTATGTAAATTTAACAATACGTGTGTCATGTGTGCATATATTAATGTCATGTGAACAATATGTGAGTCATGTGTACATATATTTTATGTAAATTTAACAATATGTGAGTCATGTGTGCATATATTTATGTCACATGAACAATATGTATGTCATGTGTGCATATATTAATGTCATGTGAACAATATGTGAGTCATGTGTGCATATATTTATGTCACGTGAACAATATGTGAGTCATGTGTGCATATATTTATGTCACGTGAACAATATGTGAGTCATGTGTGCATATATTTACGTCACATGAACAATATGTGAGTCATGTGTGCATATATTTTATGTAAATTTAACAATACGTGTGTCATGTGTGCATATATTAATGTCATGTGAACAATATGTGAGTCATGTGTACATATATTTTATGTAAATTTAACAATATGTGAGTCATGTGTGCATATATTTATGTCACATGAACAATATGTATGTCATGTGTGCATATATTAATGTCATGTGAACAATATGTGAGTCATGTGTGCATATATTTATGTCACGTGAACAATATGTGAGTCATGTGTGCATATATTTATGTCACGTGAACAATATGTGAGTCATGTGTGCATATATTAATGTCATGTGAACAATATGTGAGTCATGTGTACATATATTTTATGTAAATTTAACAATATGTGAGTCATGTGTGCATATATTTATGTCATGTGAACAATATGTGAGTCATGTGTGCATATATTTATGTCATGTGAACAATATGTGAGTCATCCGTGCATATATTTATGTCACGTGAACAATATGTGCATATTTGAATCAGTGGAAGTGGTTCATGCATTGTATCATTTCTAGGTCATAAATCTTCTGAACAAAACCACTTCAATATTTACTGGAACAGCTTCTTCTGTTGACGATTTTCGCTTCAAGATTGAACTTGAAGACATGAAAGAGAGTTAACCTGTGACATTGACAAACGGTTCAGCCTCATTATCAGTAATCATCCAATTGCTTTTATGAGTCTGCCAAAGTCTTTGTTTTTCAAATCTACTGAGCGATAAATAAAGTTATTTAACTATCTCTGTTGCCTAATGTTAAGAATAGTTTTGCTCTGATGTTGCAGGTAATTGTCCAACCAAAGGGAACAGCAGGACAGGTATTTTCTGCAACAACATTCTAGAGCGATGCTATGAACTGATCTGAGTTCAGGATCGTGGATCATCTTCCTGCTTCGCCTGGAAGACTTCCTGTCCGAAACTTCACACTGGGTTGTGAACCAACACTTTGTGTCGGCCCTGATTTGACATTAATGCACGGCTACGTGCTTGTCTGGAGTGAACCAGCAACTTGTTTTTGAACACCGATGTTGAGCGGAAAAGGCAACGAGAGAGAGAGGGAGTGGGAGAAGAGGAAGGGGGGGTTGGACAGACCACGTTAAGATCAGTGCTCCAGGCGAAGCAGGTTGCTATGCGCTGAAATGCTAATCAGCTTCCTGGCTCTCGGTGCAGGTCGACTAGCCTGTGCCGACTCGTTCTGACACTTCACACACGCCGTCTTCCACTCTTTTTAATCATTTCTGATAGGCCTCTCTGGGATGCCATCTATTTAATTTGAAAGGGTTGAGCCACCCAAACATTTTCTTCAGCAGCTTTAAATACAGCTCTGCTCCGACATGCCTGCTGCATTGTGACCCGGCAAACTGTCGGTTCCGTCTGCTTGGGTTTGAGAGGGTGTTGTGTTCAAGGCCCGCTTTAGAGGAGAGAGATGGATCTATGAAAATATAAAATAATATAAAGAATAGAAATTACAATATTATTATTATTATTGTTTTTACAATTAACATTATTATTTCATCCAATTTGTTTACCGCTTAATCCCTTATGAGGGTCGGTGGTGGCTGAGCTTATCCCAGTTTGATCGAGCGAGAGGCGGGGGACACCCTGGACAGGACACCAGAACACACAAAGACAGACAATCATTCACACACACACTCATACTTGCAACCAGCAACCTTCTTCCTGTGAGACAATTGCGCTAACCACTGCACAACATTATTATTATTATTGTAGTTGTTTTGATGTTGCTGTTGTTGTTGTTGTTGTTGTTGTTGTTGTTGGTAGTAGTAGTAGTAGAAGTTGTTTGTTTTTTTTATTGTTGTTGTTGCTTGAATAAATAATATTACTCTTATCTACTATTAAGCCCTTTATTAATAAATTGGTCAGCACTTGTTTATGACTAAATATAAATATTAATAAAGTTTGATTCTGATTCTGATAACAATCAATAAAGATAACAATAGAAAAATATATTAAAAATAGGAGAATCTTACTTACTTACAGAGAAAATAATTATTCAATATTAAATTATTTGTTTATTTTTCTTTTAGGTACAAATGCAAAACAAAGTAATTTTGTATATATATACTGTATATATATATATATATACTTTATTTATTCTTTTTTTTTCAGGGTGGAAAGCCTCAAGCCAGTACACAGCGGTCAGAAGTGGAGCCTGGCTGCGTTGTATGATTCATAAGCAAGAAATCACCGACTTTATTGGAGTCTGAGAGATTTATCTACTGGCGCTGCCGAGGATGTGTAAGTGACACGATCACCAGAGGTTTCAATTTGCCAGCGAGCTCTTCCATAAACATCAGTCAGAAGAAATGGGACAAATACAGCCAATAATCCTAAACAACGCATTAGAGTGAATTTTGGGAAGTGTCGAGAGACGGTTGACGACGACCCTCCTCTCGAAAAACAAGCGACCCAGAAGCCCAACAGGCAAATCCCGGTGTCTTATATGATGTTACCTCGACATAAAGATATCATGTATTATTGGCTTATGCTGGTGTGGAAAATGAGAGATCCTTATTGACAAAGACACAGGAGATCGTCCACATTCATGCCTCTTAGCGAAAGCTTTGAGTGTGCGTCGACATGAAACAATACTGTTTTAATGTTCAACAGACCTCAGTTCACTGGATGTGTACACTAAACCATCAGGCATTTATGTGGACTTGACTTGTGTGCACTTTCATGCAGTCACAGTGTAAAGATGCTGTAAACAGTATTGTAGTCCAAGCTTTCATCAAGAAAGAAAAGGGGGGGGAGAGAAAAAAAAGAACAGTTGCATTCACGGGCAGCAAACCAGCGTGTAACCCAGGGCTGGAAAGGAAGAATTGACATAATTATTAATTAGTCGATATTACTGAATGGAAAAAGTCTGTCTTTGGTTTCCTCCCTTGAGCTTAATCGAAGGCAGCCAAGATGAAGCTAAGCTAAACAACACCAGGCAGTTAATCTCCACTAGCATAGCTGATCATGTCCACGGGTCCTGTGCGAGCGAGCCGGGCCGCACGTTTTTTACATTTACTTGTTTGCTGTTGTTTGCCATCTTTAAGTGGTCTTTTATTAAAGCCAGCCATCTTCCATCGAGGCCTGATGCAATTCGCTATTCCAGTGCTAATGACAAGCCTAAGAAGGCATTACTCTGCATTAGTTTCATTTCCCTTTGAGCCCCAAATGGCGACAAACTGTCTTGTAACAATTAGAGCTTTAACTTGTATATGGCACGCCACCCGCGGACCGTCTTTGTATCACTTCCCAAAGTGTTTCTTATGTACCTAACGGGAGCATAAGAACATTATACACTCCCTGGCTTGTCTTTGACGCTGGTTTGGGGAAATAATTGTCAAAATGAAGTTACATATATAACACATAAATAGTTGTTCAAAGAAGTTTCATTATCAACGTAAACCTCAAAGATGCTATAAAGCAAAGGAACTTGGTTAGATGAGCAACGAAGATCAACTTTTTCCATCCATCCATCCATCCATCCATCCATCCATCCATCCATCCATCCATCCATCCATCCATCCATCCATCCATCCATCCATCCATCCATCCATCCATCCATCCATCCATCCATCCATCCATCCATCCATCCATCCATCTATAAATCAAAATAGCACTATCTATCTATCTATCTATCTATCTATCTATCTATCTATCTATCTATCTATCTATCTATCTATCTATCTATCTATCTATCTATCTATCTATCTATCTATCTATCTATCTATCTATCTATCTATCTATCTATCTATCTATCTATCTATCTATCTATCTATCTATCTATCTATCTATCTATCTATCTATCTATCTATCTATCTATCTATCTATCTATCTATCTATCTATCTATCTATCTCTCTCTCTCTCTCTCTCTCTCTCTCTCTCTCTCTCTCTCTCTCTCTCTCTCTCTCTCTCTCTCTCTCCATCCATCCATCCATCCATCCATCCATCCATCCATCCATCCATCCATCCATCCATCCATCCATCCATCCATCCACCCATCCGTCTACCTTTTTGTCTAGTTAAATTAACCTTACAGTATATATCGTATACAACTGCTATTCACACACGCACACACCAATACACACACACACACACACGTAAACACACACACACACACACACACACACACACACACACACACACACACACACACACACACACACACAGACACACACACACACACACACACACACACACACACACAGTTGAAAAACAAATAATACATAAAAAGTGATGTAATTAAAATTAAATAAAAATACTAGATATAAAGTGAAAAATAAGGCGTTTCTACTATTTATCCAGAATACATTGTGAACGAGAGCAGCAGAGTGAGAACATGCACTGTGTTTCTTCTCTCAATCATGCTTTAGTAAGTGTGGGAGTTAAGCACTCCCCGCTGACCTGCAGTGTGGCTACAGAGCAACTGGCCATATTAATGTTCTTACCCTGCCACCTGCTGGTTCACATCATAGCAGACCAATCCGTTCGCCATTTACTTTCCTCTTTACTTCATCGTGTGGCTCTGCTCTTGCCCCTGATTGAATTAAAAAAGAAGAAAAAAAACACCTATTTAAAGTACACATGCACACAGACATTTGTTCTATTTGAAAAAGGTGATCTCCTGAGGGGATGATGAGAAAGAAGAGGCGATCGCATTCATAGTCTCAGACATTCATAAAGAAAGGCATCTAAAGCCTTCCCCTCTTTAAACCATCTAACCTTAAATGGCCTGAATAGAACTGAGGTGAACAACATGGTCAGGTCAAGAACGTACACTGGAAAACTTTTACCAAATTAAAGAGATTGATTGAATTAAAATTATTATTATTATTATTAAAATATTACCTTTGTTACACACTACACATCCATAAGACTTGGCTTAACAACTAAATTAATACATTTAAGTTACTGTGTTTAGGTTAAAAACGAACTAGTAAATCCTGAATATCAAAGATTGTAATAACAGAGTAATACACGCATCATATTTATTTAATTATAAATAATGATAAAATGAAAACATGGAAATGAAAACATGATAATATTTTCAAATGAGCAACAGAAACACTTAATTTTTGACAAATATTTGTTGAGCTGAAATCTGCTTTTTTACGTTGGAAATTAATAAATAATAATCAATGACTATGAGAATACGTCTTTTTTTATTATCTTCAGTATAGTTTTCTTGAATTTAGCGATCAAATGTTTTTGGACAAAAACTTTTTGGATGATTTTTTATATTAATTCTAGATTTTAATGCCTAGTTCCAGAATCTAGATGGTATCAAACATCAAACCTTTTACGTGGCCCACCGAATGATTAACTCAAAATCAACGTAGATTTATTTTTAATGTTGGTATGGCGACCTATGAAGTTGCCAGTGATTAAGATAAGATAAGGGACAAGGATTTTAGAAGTCAATAATTAATTCTGATGTGCTGATGAAGCTTAATGAAACACTGTCATATTGTTTAGAGGTCAGTAGGTGGCGCCATCAGTTTGAAAATGTTCTATTTCATTGGAAAAGTTGTTCAAAACAAAGGGAAATAGTGCAGAGACCGCCATCTAGTGGACGCGGAAAATAATGACACTGCTTCATGAAGCTTCATCACAGACTTAAACTAGCAGTTTAACTGTTTGATGGAAATGTGATATTTCTTATTAAGTTTGGTGAATATAAAAATAGTTTAACCCTCACTTCTGAAAGATGTTGGCCCCTGGTCTATTATTTAGTTACAATGATCTCATTTAAATCACAGATTTTTAAGTAATACAGGAACACAATGTAACTTCCTTTCTTTGTTTGGACTCCATCCTCTGTATTTTTGCGTTATTGAAGCAATTAATAATGTTTGCTCTGTTCACTTGTGTTTAATAAAATCAGTTGTCCGGTTTGTATTTCTTCAGCTTAACACGAGAGGAAGTCAACAGAGAGCTCATTTGTTTTTGCCAGTGAAGGTCAGTTCTTCATGAGCCTCCACTTCCAGCAGACGGACGCTGGTGTTTTCTTTCACGTTATTTGGACGGTCTCGTCGCCGAGTTCAAGTGAGATTGTTGTAGTTTATCGTAAGAGTGTCCAACACGGACGAGCGCTCCAGGGCACTTGACAGTAGTGTCTGCTTATTAGATAAAACTCTTAATGTGTTTGAATAAGAATTGAACTGATCAATATGATTGTATTTACTTATTGAATGAAGTCGATTTTTTTTTTGCGATGACCTGAGTCTCTCAGCATCAATACGAAGTTGAGTTTTAACAGCAGCCGCGAAAACTGACTTCATTATTCTTAACGGACAAAAGCTCCATCAGCGACGCTCATTTACAATAAAAGCACATTTCTAATATCAGAGCACACATTCTGCGGGAGTGACCAAGTTGAGGTGCGATCCGTTATTTCGACAGGATGGATGCACTTCCTCACTGCCGCAAATTTCCCCGGGGGCTCTCCTCCATTCCTCACTGTCATGGATTTGAATCTTTTTACCGCTGAACTCTTACAATTACTGAACATTCATCACTTGCCAGGCTTCTTAGCTGGTAGGATGCAGGCGGTAGACGGTGATATGAGACGGTCTGGAGCGGCACAGGAATACAAATCGATGGGTGCATGTTCGTGTCTGGGGAATTTAAAGGATTAAGAACTCTAATGTTTATTGTAGAAAATAGTGTAACTTCTGCTCACACATTCCTTATAGTCTCGTCGAGGTGTCTGTCATAAGAATGAGTTATGAGACTGAATCAAGGAAGATTGTCGCTGATCGATGAAAATATTTTTCTAGGTTTATCTGACTGTATATTTGCAAAATAACAAAAAAAAAGGAGAACAATTTTTAATAATGAGACAAAGATCAGAAGTTGTCACTTTGGTGATTATCTGTAGTTCCATATGGATCCAGGAATCTTTTTAGGGATTTGTCACAGCGTTCTTCAGAACACTATTGAGCTCATTAATTTTCATGCATGTAAATGCAGATATTATATAGATAAATACATGCAGGAAAATAATATTGGGTGCAGAGTTTGCTAGTTGACATCAAAGATAAAGTTTCCTGTTGGTGAAGATTTTTTTTTTTTTCTTGTAAACCCTCTTTCAGTTCCTGTTTTCAATCTTTTATTTTGTAATAATATTAATGCCTTTTTTTTGGAGAAAAAAAATCAAAAATGTTTATTATGCATCGAAAATCATATTTGATGCATAATCATTGACAATTAGTTTAGTTTTAAAAACTGAATATCATTAACCCTTGTGTTATCTGGAGACCCGAAAACAAATGTTTTTGTAGTATTCAAGTTGTTGTTATTAATACATACGCGATAGTGGAGATCGAAATACTAGTGATGTGCTGATGAAGCGTCATGATGAACGTGTCATGTTGTTTAGAGATCAGTAGGTGGCGCCAATACTTAAAATTATGTTTTATTTCATTGTGAAAGTTGCTCAAAACAAAGGAAAATAGTGCAAAGACCGCCATCTAGTGGGCTTTGAAAAAAATGACACTGTTTCATGAAGCTTCATCGGACCATCACTACGTAATTCCACAAACACATTTGTTTTCGGGCCTTCGGGTCACCTTGACCCTTAGATAGCGCAAGAATTAAGCTATCAACATGTGCTGATTTAGCTGTAGGTAAGAAACACCACAGATTAGCCATGTTTAAAGTTTGGCCCTGTGTCTCTGTTATAAACTGTTTTATATGTATGTATTTATTAGCAAAGTGTATGTCTTGAATAATCTTCTTTACAAATAATTCTTCAATGTAAAGCAAAACTACTGAACTACTGTACATCTGCAACGTTTCCCTCATAAATAGAGAAGATTTGTTCTTGGAGGTGAGAGGCTTTACCTCACATGGCAGCATCGTCTGTGCCCTACAGTCCCCGGTGTTACTCACTCGCACCGGTAGAAGTCCCTTAACACTCGCCCACACAGCATAAATATATTATAATCTCATCACCTGTCCATTTATACAGGTGTCACCCTGACCCGCCACTTGATTTCCAGGAGGGCAGCGGTTTTCTTCTACCCGTGGCAGGATCAGCGTTATTATCAGGCCAAATGTATTCATGATAGCAGAGGTCCGAGAGCCCGCTGGGCTGTGTAATATAATAGCAGACCTCTTTATCAAATTTAACAGTTTATTGGAAGCAGCTTGTACACATGATTTAGGCGCGGCGCGGCCAGGCGAGACTCCAGGTGTCCTCCTCGCTCACCTTGCATAGACACACACAAACACACATTATGACAACGCACAAACACATGCAGTACATCCGCTCAGAACCCGACACACACACACACACTTTTAATAACACGTCTCCCGGATTTCCTTTCTTTCTCCACGGCTATTTCTGACTCCTGGTTGGATGATTCTTTTTTTTTTTAAATGTCTTTTCTGACTTTCTTTGTTGTCTGTGAAGAGTGGCGTGATAATGAAAGCATGACGTGACAAATGGACTTTGAGCCCCGAAGCGATGTTTAAGAGTTAGGTAACAAAATGGGATTTTCATAGACACAACACGGACCAACATCCTCTTACATATCAGCAGATGCTTGGCTTCTGAGATTAGCACTTATTATTTATGTTTCTCACATTATCATACAGCCTACTCCATTGATATTTTTATTTTTGATTAATTATTTAATAAATATTCATTCTTCTGGAGCTCACACACTTAATACACAATAAATTGATAGAAACTTTTGAATTAAATATGCAAGTGTATAATGGGAGAAACTTGAATTTATCTAGAACTTGACTGCATTTTATTAAAAATTAAAATAGGTATTTAAAGTAGAGGTGAGTCTTGAATGTCAAAACTTTTCTGCAATTTCTAGCTAAGATTTAAAAATGAACAATTTAGATCATTCATTTATTTCCAATCATGATTAAAACATTTTAGTTTTTTAATTCCTTCAAAGCAAAAGGTTCAACACTTTTTAAACAAAAAACAAAGTTAGAATAACTAGTTCAGCTCAACATACTCCACAATCCCTAGTTTTGGTGAATAAAACTCATTCATTTATTCATTTTCTTTGCCGCTTCCCTTCCCAGTTCCCTTATTGTGTCTTTCCTTTAACAAAATAAGAGCCTAAAACAACTGCCCCCGTCGTCACTGAGCTCACGAGACAACAACGCAGAGCAAACTGTCCAATCCGAGCGAGTCCTGGCGTCACCTGGGGCCGGCAGAAGAAGAACCTTTTTCTAGTTAAGGTCTGACTGACAAAGAGCAGAACTTTGTGAGTCTGTGTCGAATTTAACCCGGAATGTGACGGAACATAACAAGGCTCCTGATGTTGACAATAAAACTAAAAGTATGAAGGTTTTACTTTTGAAAGTATATTTGGGGTTTATATGTCAAAGCACATTTTCCTTTAATTATTTTTTTATTTGATTTTCAACTTTTTGGCACGTTAACTCGTCTTAATTAGGTTTTTGGTTTTACGTGAAAATTAGTTCAATCTGAAAAAAAAAAAGAAACGTGTGAAGCTCTAGATTCATATACCCTCCGGAAAAAAGTCTACTCTGCTTAAATTTTGTTGGCAAAAAATTCATACAGATATCGTGGCTTAAAAAAAAAGGGCTTCTCGGGTGTAACTGCTTAAAGGATTTTACCGTGTTTAGCATCTTCTGAGCTATAATTCATTAATCCTTTCAGCTATTTCTGCCCTCGCATGAGACGAGGTTATCAAAGAACAAGCCCCACGCATGACTGACCCGAGACCTAAAAACGCATCATCCCCGTTTCACTGTTTCTTTACCTCAATCTTTTAGAATTCCACTTGCTTTGTGGTTGACAGGTTCCCATCCGTCCTGTGGAAGTTAATTACGGAGCCAAGCTGTTTTCCTTACTGAACACTGGAGTTTCACCAAACCTGGCAACGCCATCGAGCATTGTCTGCCGTGATAAAATATGGATGGGAAGAGCTGCTAGGCAAATCATTTATCAGCCAAGTTTAGCATTTGCATGATAAAATGAATGTGTGTGATATCTCCTGCAGACGTTGTGTGAGCTCACTTTAGGTGAGAATTGCTTTCAGTGTGAAATTGACAAGCGTCTGTGTGGTATAAACTGTGGTATAAACTCTATATATATATATCTATATATCTATATATCTATATATCTATATATCTATAGATCCATATATCTATATATTTATATATCTATATCGATATATCTATATCTAACTATATATTTAGATATTATAGATATAGATATAGATATAGATATATGAGAACGTCACCCTATCTTTCTATGAGCTAGTGAAGGGTAGATGAGGCTTCACGAGGCAGCTGGTGCTGTATCATGATACAGTTTGAAAGGCCACTAGATGGCACTCTCAGTTTGAAAATTATGCCAGGTTTCATTGAATCAGTAGTTCAGAGCCAAATATTTAAAAGCAGAGAGTGCCATTTAGTGGCCTCACAATCAACTAATATACCTTTCCAATTGTTTTTACTTTCTCTTTTACTCCCGTACTGAAGTTTTTTGTATTATTGAACGACGTTACCCTCTTTTTTTGGCATTTAAAACTCCCCCTCTAACCACTCTGCTGAGATAACATTGGGAACTTCCCATTAGTGATGGTCTGATGAAGCTTCATGAAGCAGTGTCATTATTCCATTAGTAGATGGCGGTCTCTGAACTATTTTCCTTTGTTTTGAAAAACTGTCATAATGAAATTTCACATCATTTTTAAACTGATAGCGCCACCTACTGAACTCTAAACAATACAACACTGTTTCTTGAAGCTTCATATAAATGACTTACTTACTTACTTCATCAGCCTTACATCCTGTATTTTGTGACTTTTGACAATCCTCCTGAAGCCAAACTGTCACTCTCCAAACCAAAATACACAGTATTAAATACATCACACATCTATAAAGTGTTTATTTATTAAGACAAATGTTTCTGATTTTTGAAACTCTGGTTGTCATCAGAATCGTCAAGTATCAAAGTATAAATATATTCAATTTTTCATTGAACAGGGTAGATTTTCTTCTCTTTTCAGGCGTACTCTGAAGGCTTTAAAGGCACTGTTGTCTTAAATTGTAAAGCACTTGAATGCATCACTTATCAATTAATTGTTTCTGGTTTATCTTTCAAATCTTCTTGTAAATGTGCATGTGTCATTACATGTATATACAGTATATTCTTCCAAGTAATTTCATGTTTCATGCAAAAGCACGCTGATCCTCTTCAAAGTCTGTGAAAAAACTTTTTTGAGCTGTTTACAAATAAATCCATGTAATTTTACTTTAATTATACTTTAGGTTTCCAAACAACATGTTTGGTTAAAGATTTTTTTTTCTAATAAATGTTTTAATAAACATTCATGATGAACATTTTCATTTATAAAAAAAAGTTTTAAACACCAGACATTGTCATGGGAATTAAAAAATAATTTTCCTATCCCTACTCTAAATAAAAAAGATCAAGCGGTCAGGCCGAGGAGGGAATTAGACGACCGTGAATGAAGGGAGAGGATGAATGAGTGGAAGAGGAGGTCCAGGAAGGTCTTAGAAGGTGGGTAAGGGTCAGGCACAGATGACACGGGGCAGTCACCAGAGCTGCAGGCTGAAAAGAAGGGAGGAGGTGAAGAAGAGGAGCTCCTTTTGACAAGAAATTGAAGAGCAAACAGTGTTAATATTTGATGGTTTTAATATCATCACGTATAAATAAATGATCACAAATGTGTTTTTTTCTTAATAATAATTGGTCCTATGAACAATGTATGACGAATTATTTAAAAAAAAGAAAAAATCTCAATTTTCCTCAATTAGACAAGTGGGACGTGTCCTGAACATGGCTATTAACAAGAACCCACGAGAGGAACAATAACGAAGAATGCCCTTCAATCTTTAGTAGAGGGCAAGGTAGAGAGCGGTGTCCGGCCCTCGCCTTCACCACTAAATGTGAGGGGAACTTAGGTGTTTGATGATGCGTATAATTCACACAGGAATACATTAATATGATAGTCAGTGGAGCAGCAAAGCCCTCAAGTGAAGTTCTCTCATTAGTATGTTTCTCTATTTCTTTTTTTAATTATTCAACAAAAAAAAAAAAGCAGGCAGCCGCGTGACAGATGTATCGGCTGCGTCGAGGAGGGATGATGTGAATTGTGCATAAGAATTGGGCAATAAAGTGGGTTTATTTGTAGGTTTGGAATGTGTTATTTCTAGCACGCCTCTGCTTGAAAAGTTATATTTAAACTTGTTTCACGGAAAACCAAATACACCTACTGCGCTAAATCAAATATATACACATTATATTTCTTTTTATTTTAAGAATTTCTACCAAATATTCCTACCATTAAATTAGCTTTTGGATCCTGTAACCAGTGTGTTATACTTTAATGGTATCACCTCGAAGTTGAGGCTTTTTTGTACCATTTAAAATACCTCAGACATCAATTTAAAATCAGCTCAATTGGAAAACAGGAGGCTGTGAGGTTCTGGAACTGACAACAAAAGTGGGTAAACAAGGAAAAAATATTTCCCTGGTTGGAACCCTGTTGCTCTCTCTTCACAAATCCTTTAAAACGAATCAGAATCCAGATGGTAATCAGCTTAAATAGAACCTCTTTTTGTCCCACAAATTTCTGTCTTCACTTTATCACTTTATCAACCATCTGAAAATTCCAAAAGAAATTGGATCAGACAAGACGAACAAATCAAGTCTTTTGCAGAATTAACTAATGTGACAATTGTGACAAAAGTATCACTTGATTTTCTAGACCGTCCTCCTGACACCTATTTATCTGAATAGTGGCGGTATTTTCAAACATATTCCAAGTTTTCTTCCTCACTTCACCGTAGTTGAAGTTGATGCCTCAGAACAGGGCCGGGCAATTCAATTTCCTCAGGGGCCACATAATAAACTGTGACTGTGGTCACGCCAATCACAAGGAGGAACACAATCTTTGGAAGAAAAAAGGGAAAAAAGATGATAAAATAAGCAACATTATCATTCAAAATATAAAATAAAATATGATGAAAAGAATGTTTTTATTTTTATTTTACTTTTTTTCTCCTGTGGCGGGTATGGACAAAAAAAAAAAAAAACAGGTTTTGGTGTTCCTTTATTTTGAAATTATAAAAGAAAAAAAAAAGACTTATTAGCCATTTCTACATGATCTATCTCTAAGTCACGAGGGCCAAAGGGACGCATGTGGCCCAGGGGCCTTAGATTAAGGTTCAGTTGGTTTAAGCATGTGGGAACAATGTCAATTCAATTTTACTTAAAGTGTAAAATCATAACAAAATGATCCCAAGACAAATTACAGTTCAAGTAAAAATATATTGGCGGAAAGAAAAACAAAACAAAGACGGCGAATCAACAACGCGTTAATCTCAGTGACGAGTGTCGAGAAAAAAACTTTAAGAAAGGCAGAAACCTGGAGCAGAACCAGACTCAGTTTTGACGGCCTTCTTCTGCGGCTTAGTTGAGAGTAAAAACAGCGATATTAAGCATTTTCTATTCCTCTAAACGCATCTTTCACTTCCCTACTTGGCTGTTGTTCCCTCCGAAAAAAACAGAAAAGACCTGATTCTCATTATTGTCTTCTCTTAATTTTCCCTGACACAGTTAAGCACACGCTTTCCACTCGCTTTTGATTTGACACCAGCCTCGTGCGAAAGGTTAGTCAGGTAATTCACTGCTTGATTAGACTCGCCCGGCAATTAATCACACTCAAATGCATCCCCCTGCAAAGTGATCATTTAGGAATGATGATTAATGAAACCTTCACATATTTCCTCGTATCACACTCCTCAATGGCCCGCTGTGTTAATGTGGGTCACGGCTGTCGGAGGGAAATAAAAAAAAAGAAAAAAAAAAAAAGAGTGCTCCGCGGGGACCGCCTGTAATGATGCAAACAGAATTTGTTTCTCTCGATAAGTTTTGACTCCTCACGTTCAAAGTGCCGTGTCTTTGTTTTCTCTTTGAAAATTCCAGCTGCACTGCGGCGGCGGCGGAAGCGTCATGGTTAACAGCAGACATCAAAATACAGGTGTAAAAAAAAAAAAAGGACGGTGACGACGTACCCTCTGGGTATGAAGGAGTGAAACCCCTCAAATATGTGTATCTTGGACTGAAAGACTCTTGGTTTAAATGACATTTGTTGGCCTTTAAAAAAAAAAAAGTAACCAATGACGGTGTTAACCACCAGCACGACAGCAGGTTTATTCCCACATGTAATTATTTTCAATTCATTAAAAAAAAAAAAAATAGCACTTTTGAAAAAGTCACTTAATTATGTAGTTTCACTTACTTATAGCGCCCCCCCTCCCCTCGGGTTTGTTTTCCGTGCCACAGATGGAAAAACATATTTATCTTGGGGAGGAAGAGATAAAATAAAAACTCCACCTGGGAAAGGAGTGGCAGGCCTCGACTGAGTTGAGCTGCGTCTGGTAGGAATTTACTGGATTAGCTCAGTCACAAAATGCGAGATGAACCACATTGTCAATCACCCTCGGGGCAGAACGGGAGAGGAAGAGCTGTCAATCAAACGCGGCTTCTTCAATCGTCCCATTCACATCGCCTCCTGGAATCAGTCTCTCCCGCTGACTGCTCTTTGACATTTAGCGCGCAGGGCCACGAGGATGGAGGAGAAAACATCCTCAGATCCTCCTTTTTCTTTTCCCCGGCATCGTCTGCCTGTCCTCAGTCTTCGCGCCGGGGAAGTAACGCGCGTGAAAAGTAATGACACCGTTCGTTTAAAGAGTGACAATGCATTCCAAATGAAAGGAAGAAGTTGTAGAAAAGAAGTGAATTTGGGGAGGAAAAGAAAACCGGTGTAATAGGAGCGAAGAAGGTCATGGTCAATATTGAGAAACTTAAAGAAGGAAAACACACACTAGTCAAATTCAGGTGTTTTACTGCACAAAGTCATTGACTGTGCAAAAGAACGTCTCGATTATTAAATTAAAAGACGTTTACGAGGCGCCTGAAGGTTCTATCAAAGAAGGAAACACCTCTAACAGGGACTCGGTGGCTCAAATGATGACACGTAGTCTTCGTTTCAAGAAGAATAGAGTGAAAGTAATAATTGGCTGATACAAAATGAATTGTTTTTTGCATTTACAACACATTTTTCGACTGTATAAAGTCGTCCGGATGTATCAGTAATCATGTGTATTGACAGGTACGTTTAAATAAAATCTGATTTTATATCAAAATCTCAACATAATATAAATGTTTTCAATAAATAAAAGATAATTTGAGGTTGAAACTGTTTTTATTTGATTGTTTTTTAATAATTTAACGGCCCCCAGGGTAACATGTTCACTATCTTCTATCTATCTAGAGGCGTTTCTATTTCAATCTCTGTTCTCAAGAGTACAGTAAAGGTCGATCAGAAAAGAAAGACGGCCGACGAGGTAACAAACGGTTGAATCAAACACTGTAAGTTTCGTCTGACTTGTTTCAAACCACAAAAACATGTCGATGAAGACTACAAGCGTTATTTAAGACACTTTTAACACTTTTTACTTTATTTTTCCACCACTTAAGTTCATTCTCTAACAAAAGGCTGATGGCGATACATTTTGGATTTACTTTTATGTTTGATTATTTTGACCAATCATTTGTTAAAGCTGGTTTTGATCAAAAATACGGTGAAAAGCAGCTCAAAGACAATTTAAAAAATCAACTCAATAAAGTTGAATTAATAAGTTTTGTTCAATGGTTTTTGAGTAAAAAAACTTGATACTTTATTATTGTTCATCTACTTTTCTCCAAACAAACTTAAGCAAACTTCCGAAAACGAGATAATCCAGTTTAAGAACTAATACAAATGCATCCCATTTGTTAAATCTGAATTAATGCAAACATCTTCCCTCCCTTGAAATGGATTCAATAAAATGAAAGCCTTGTAATCCCACAAACAGATAATAACACCTCCGTCTGGGAAGATGCTGGAGGACGAAACATCCGACTGCTCTTCTCTTTATGTGTCTCCCTCGCTCCTTTGTATTCCGGGGCCGGCTGCACGGCACCAGAGTGAGCTGTACGGAGTCATTGCTCTTTTGGCTGCAGCCGTGACACCTCGTGCCCTCCAGTGTGGACTCCTTAGCCGCGATCTGATCAGCATCTTTATAGTTTATCAGCCTTGGGGTTCAATTTTGGCTTGGATGCTTTTACAAATGAACGCAATCACTGGTGAGCCTTCGCATCCTGATTGCATTGAGGGAAGCGGGCGGAGGAAAGTTTAGTGGATTACGGTGCCACTTGAGGATGGAGCACAAACACACGGCGGCAGACGAGGGGGGAAAAGGGGGCTCCCAGACCCCCTCCCCGCTTGGGCTATTGGCACTCGCCGCTTGTACTCCGTCTTATTTCACTAAAATAATATAATTGTCTCCCATCTTATTGCTTGTAAAGCCATCTTCTGTCCGCGGGCGATGTGTGTGATCAATGTACAATCTAACAGAATCAATTCTTCCAGGAATACCTTGTGTTTGTGAAATGATCCCAGGCAGCTGCGGCGAAGAGACACGGCTTCTGCTGGGATCCGGTGGTACCGGGATTAGTTTAGTGCCTTGGACCCTCCAGTTCACACTAAAGAATATGGCACTTAGCCAATTTCTCATGTTGCTTTGTGTGCGTGTGTGTGTGTGTGTGTGTGTGTGTCAGCAAGTATTACATATTACTCATGTCGCTGAGAGATAAATCTGTAACATTGAGGGCAAAACCTTTTCTACTGGGGAAGGAAATGGAAGTCCCTAAAGCGTGAATCATGACATTTTTTAAAAAGAAACATGGCCACTCTGGAGATCTAGACAAGTAACAAATAGAATTTGAAAGCATTATACGTATATTTTCCAAAAGGTAACTCTAAACTGTCTCCCTTATAATAAAGATTTATTTATTAATTTTTTTTTTTAACTACTATATTCAGACTAAAGCAGTAGACGGAATGTTAGTATGAAGACATCGTTATTTGAGGTTGTGTATTGGCGAGAATCTGGCGATACGATACGTATCCAGATACATGTGTGACGATACGATATATTGCGATATATTGCGATACTGTATGAACAACAATATATTTTTTCAACATTTTTTCTGGCTTGTACAACAATGAAATGAGCTGATCCTTCTATAATCAAATGTGAAAGTTATTGTAGGAAAGCGCATCTTAAAAAATTAACAAAAAATGTAAACTTATATTAACTATAAACAACGAAGTGTATTAACATCTCAAACAACCTGTAGCAAAATGCAATATGTGTTTATGTGTGTATGTGTTTATTTTTTAATTTTAAACATTGTTTTAAAGTCAAAATGAGTCCGAACATCAGCTTTAAAAGCTGCTGGTCTCTGGTGTATCCTCTCTTTTTTACTCATTACTGCCATTTCACCGATTCTGTTGTTACGGAGGAAATGACAAATGTTGCCAACTATTGGCCAGAGATTTAATTGCACCACACCAATGAATAAACGCTGTGAATATATATATATATATATATATATATATATATATATATATATATATAAGTGTTAAATGTAAAATAGAACATCAAATTGATTGTCTTTTATACAGACAATATTGAATTATAAACCATAAAATAACACTTGATTTAAATAAAAAGTAAAAAGGTAAAAAAAAAACTATAATAATAATCATTTATATCAGTATCCGGGATAAAATTATCGTTATGTATAGTTATATCAATGTTTTCTTACACCCCAAATCTTGATGTCTGAGTCGCCTCGTTGTTCTACTCTGAGCATCTCCCACATGACCCAGCTACTCCCCTTCTATCTACGAGGGAGGTTCATCAGACCATCACTACTTCTACTACTACAGTCTCTTTACTGCCTCTTATGTCAGGTACGCATTTTTAACCAGGCAGAATGCGGGCTGTATTCCCCCATTCTGCCTGGTTAAAAATGCGTCCAGGACTGGGTGTCAGTCCAGGTATGTAAGGCATTGTGTAACATTCAAACACAAACTTCAGGTCCTTAGAAAAACACTCGATAATCTTCATTAGCAACACTTTTGGGCACAACTGCCACCAGGAAGTTATTTTATTGATTCAATTTCAAACCGTTTCTTTTTTGTCTTTTCTTTTAGAATCTTTTTTTTAATGCACCGAATGCTCCCCTCAAGCTCTCTCGACAGACATTGACAAACCCTTCAATAGATTTGTGGATCCAGGTGGTGATTATAAAACACCATCAACGTATATCATATTATTCTTTCCCATTGTTTCCATGTGCCCTGATAGTTGAGAATGAAATTGGGTTATAACCATGAAGACAGACAGACAGACAGACAGACAGACAGACAGATAGACAGACAGACAGACAGACAGACAGACAGACAGACAGACAGACAGGAGGACGGGTGGACTAAAGGACTGACAGACGGACGGAACAAAGAAAGACAGACAGACAGACAGACAGACAGGAGGACGGGTGGACTTAAGGACTGACAGACAGACGGAACAAAGAAAGACAGACAGACAGACAGACAGACAGGAGGACGGGTGGACTAAAGGACTGACAGACAGACGGAACAAAGAAAGACAGACAGACAGACAGACAGACAGACAGACAGACAGACAGACAGATAGACAGACAGACAGACAGACGGAACTAAGACATCAGACAGACAGACAGACAGACGGAACAAAGACGTCAGACAGACAGACAGACCAGTCCATGTAAAAAAAACAATGACAGATTAACAATTAATTGTTTGTAAAAAAAAAAAAAAAAGGGGCAATAAGACATTTTACAAGAAGATGTTAATAACTTTTTAATTTTTTTTATTTGGCTGTTCATGTTTTTTTCCAGTTAAGTGACTGTCACAATAATTACTGAACCAAAGTGAACGTTTTATTGATTTTCAAATAGTGTTAATTATTGTGAGCTTTTGGCAAAATCTGGTTCCGTCTTAACAGTCTTTGACAATTAACCGTGAAATATTGAGACACAGAGATTTATGCAAATCCCTGTGTTGTCGCTCAACTTGTTTGGTCCGGTGGTGTCACGTGATTAATGAAAGCACGATGGTGCCGCGACGACGCCCGCTGCAGAGATTGAGTTACGCTTTATTACATTTGTGAGTTTGGTCTGAATCTCAGTTTCTACCTCAGACCAGCTCAGCCAGTCAGAGAAGTCCAGACCTAAATCCTTTCATTTCCGTTGTAAACCACATGTCATGCTCCATATTAGCTGGATAAAGGACACATGTGTCTTCACGTCTGCGCACCATCCATCTCTCCCTTCTTTTTCAAAAAAAAAAAAAATCTCTTTCCTTCCACATCTCCACCACTCTCTCCCGCTACAGTTCCACCTTTTTTCCTCTCCCTCCTCGGTCTTTCTCCGCCAGACTCGGTCCATTCTTCTGGGTAGCACAGGAAGTGAAACTGTAACACAGAGTTCACTGGTAATTGGCCACGGTCACGCTAACCAAACAGGAAGAAATCTGCAACTGATTAGAATTCTTCCTCCTGCAATAATAGTAGCCCCCCTAAACCCCCATCCTCAACCAAATTAATTACATTCGAGGGTCTCTTCCTACTATTGCTTTTCCTGTTTTGAAGACGCGTTATGAAGGGACGAATCCCGACGACTGCTTTTTCAATTACAGGGAGACTGAGTCGTCAAAATCTTTACAGACATGAATCTGTTGTGTTTGGATCGGACCGGTCGATAACGTCGCGTCAACATGTGCATAAATCGTTTATATTCTGTAGTTTACAATATAATAATTTGTGTATATGTGTGTGTACTTTCAATGTTACATATCAAGCCATGCTTTTTTAATTTATAATTAGAATAATGCTAGTATTCCCATCTCATATGAGTTAAATCATTATTAAAACTTCAAAATGTAATCATATTTATTGATTCATTTAAAAAATAATTGTAGACAACCAACAACTTTGCACTCATAAACTTCACTTGTTGATAGCAAAATCTGTTTTTGCTTCTTAATTATAAATTAGATCTTTATTAAAAAGAAAAAATTGACAATTCAGTCATTGTGTGAATGGCTGTCAAAGCGCTTTGTGACCCTGGTCTAGAAAGGCGCTATATAAATAGAGATTATTATTATTATTATTATTATTATTTTAATATCAATGACGTACCCTTCAAAATAAAAGCAGCTTTAATATAGTTTTAATATCCACGTCCTTTGTGATACTTTGAAGTGTAACGTGTGCATAATGTTGATCTATAATCAATAAAACAAATGCCAGGCTCAGGTTTAAAGGAGGGTTTATTGAAGTCAAAAGACAGATGATGTCGTACAAACACAGGCAAGCATCGATCACATGTTGAACAAACGTCTACATAAAATTAAATAGAAGAGAAAGATAATACAAGATTAGCTTAAAGTTAGCTTCTCAGATTTAATGTGAATTAACCTTCACGGTTAAGGAAACTAACTGGAAAGAGGAAATAAAAAAGAAAACATGAAATATTTGTTTGAATTCTATAGCTGGTATCATAATTGTTGTTTTTATTTCCCTCTCTGTATAAAAACACAACAGGACAAACGTGTGTTTTAGGGGTTTTATTTTACTACATTTGTTTCAGTTCAGTGTTAAAAGATTACAACTTTTAAAGTAGAGTTTACTGTGTGTAACGAAGTTCAACCTTTATTTTATTTTTTTAAGTTAATTGAATTAAAATAGTTTTTAATTCAACAATACCGCTAACTAAACATTAGGAAAATAGGTGGATCATTTTCAAAAGTAACACGTGACAATGTTGTAAATAAATTACAATTAAATTAAAGTTAAGAAAGGCAGGACACCACGTGTACTTGCTTTAAAATTAAAATAAAATGAACTAAATCCATTTGTGTGTCATCTTCAGAGAGCAGCGCATGAAGCCAATGTTGCCGCAAAAATAAACGATTGCCTAACAATGTTTTTGATGTCCTATATTTAAATTTGTACGCTGACTTACATTACTCCTACTTCCCTGGTTTTGGAACTAATCCGATTGATATGGAAATGGGCTGCTCTGTTTCATGACACAGTCGAGGAGAAGGATCGACTATTCCCAGGTTCGCTCCTACTCAAAATGTGGAGAAAACAGATTTTCGGAATCCGTCGGTATTATGGTATTGGGAGAAGGGGATTAGAGGAAACACTTAAAGCTCTGCAATGAGCCGCTTTTTTCATCCATAGTGAAGGGGGGAAGAAGGGAAAAAAAAGTCTCATGCTGGACGCATTCAGAACATGAGGTTAATCGCAGACATATTAAGTCAATAAGGAAACTATGTCAGATGTTATCAGCAAAGTTTGTTGCTTTGATAATAGTTGCACAGGAATCGCATCTGTGTGTGTTTAAAACATTTGATCTATTAAGATTCAATTAAAATAAACACTTTAAACAATAAAATAGTGTAAAAAATTCCCATTCAATCGTTGTATTTACATGCATATTACAAAGGAAAAGAGTGTTTCAGGGGCAATAAATTAAAAGACACCGAAACTCACTTTATATTCAACTAAAAAAAACTCTTCTTCAACCTGACGAGTCAGCGAACAATCTCGTCGCTGCAAAACTACACTTCCGATCCTAAACAGCTTTTAAAATCGCCACTCACCGTCTTCATTCCTTAACTAAACAGCCGTCTCCACGTCTGTCGTCGAGTTGGGAAATTTGCGGAATGGCCCGCAAATTGAAACCATGGAGGATGGCATCCTGGAACACAGAGGAAATCAAAGTTAAATGAGATCATGCATGCCAGCGCAGTGTTTCACCAAAGGGCAAAGAGGAAGCTGGAGATAACAGAGAGTGGAAAGCTGCGAAATGTTGTGGCACTTGAGTCTCTTTGTGCTTTCTTTAAAGAGGAGTTACTTGTATTTCTCTAGACATATCATGAATCATCTGCATTATTTAGGATTTGGGTCACAATAGCATGTGGTTAGCATGTTGTATTTCAACATTTTACAAACATGGTAGAGTCTGTTTGTCATTTTTATCCGGCATTTTGATTTACTTCAAGATTGTTTAAGCATTTTTTTTATAATCTATAAGATTGTTTCATTATCATTAATTCATTTAGAGGTTTGCTGTTAGCGCAGCGGTCCGAGGCCTGGTACGAAGCATTTGATAGAAAAAAACAAACAGAAAAAAAAATTCAATTAAGTGATTCTTCTTTTATTTATGTTACATTCTTAACACATAAAGACACTTGTTTCATTTATGTTTATTATAAAATAAGCCCCTTAACTAGTAAAAAATAAGTAAAATAAAAACGTTATACCTTGTTATAGAGAAGCCAGTCCAGCTCTCCTGCTGACTCAGCATTGTCGTCAGATGTATTTTTCATGCACTTAAAGAAATACTTCAACCAAAATTTAAATTCCTCTCACTTTCTTTTCACTATCATGTTGACTATGTTTACGGGATTATTTTCATAGTACTTATATGCAGAAATGTAGTGATGGTCTGATGAAGCTTCATGAAGCAGTGTCATTATTTTCAGAGTCCACTAGATGGCGGTCTCTGCACTATTTTTCTTTGTTTTGAACAACTCTCATAATGAAAAATCACTTCATTTTTAAACTAATAGCACCACCTACTGACCTCTAAACAACATGACACTGTTTCATGAAGCGTTATAAGCACAACAGTACTTTCTACTCAACCTCATGTCGACTCACAGGATTATTTTCAGAATAATCTGTCAGTTATATGCAGAAATGTAAATCCGACCGGACCTCATTTTCTTTGTCCAAAAAGACTCACTTAAAAACATCCGAATAGCTTCATACTGTTCGTCTGTAGCGTCCCTCTCGTCTGTAACACTCATATGAAAATACATTTCTGCCTGTAGCTCAAAAAAGACACGGATTGCTCAGAAAAGCCTTCCAACCCTTAGTCGACATGATGAGTAAATTAAAAATGTGTGCTGATCTATCCCTTTAAGTGTTTTTTTTTTTTTCTGGTCATGCTATTTTATACTGTCTGTCAAGTTGGTCATGAAACCAGGTTGAAACCCGTCTGTTAGATTACTGTTAAATAAGTAAAATGCAAGGTATAGCTAGAGATTTCACTGGCTTCTTTCATAACCTTTAACCCGAATCCCTTGCCCTAAACCTTGCAAAAATCATTGATGACGCCTTTATCGTCATCATTTCAGGTCATTCACGATCAATTCTGTCTAATGACATCACTTCCATCATGAAGGAAGTGCCTCGGGCGCATCAGATACTCCGTCACACCGAAAATGTGTTTCTAATGCGGCGGAGGAGCAATTGGATTCTCCTGTAAAGATGACTTGTGAAGATTACACAAGAAAACCGTCGATTGATGGCAACTATTACTATGATTTTCGTTGTTTTTATCTGTTTTTAAACACAACACATTTTTGATGCTTAAATAAAACATAACAGTAAATACATTTGAAAAAAAAAACGTTTTTCGGACACAGCATTGTGTTGAATTGCTCGGCAAGTTACTTTTAATTAGTAACTTAGCTACAAAAAATATATATTTATATAGTTTGTTTCAAAAGTAACTTAGTTACTTTGAGTTACTCATTATTTTCACAGTATTAGTTACTAGGGAAAGTAACTTTTTGTTGTAACAGAATATGAAAATGTGAGAACAAAAGAGAAATAAACAGGTACAAATAAAATAAATTGTAAACAAGAATGGTTTGTTACAGGTTACAATAGAATATTGCATGATTATTGAAGAAATTACAGGTTTTTCAAGTGGTTTGGAAAAAAATATCAGTACAAGTGAGAGGTATAGTGAAATGATCTATAACAAAGAGTATGTGTATTAACACTATAAACAACAATAATAAATGATGACAGTAGATACTAATTTAAAAGTTAGTCTTCTCAGATGTCACGGCAAAACAAAAGTACAGTTCAGAGAGAGAGAGACAAGGTTGGTTTTCCAGTTGGTGAGTTGAGGTGAAAGTGCACTGGGAGGGAGACGTGAGCCAGTCTGCACATGATGAGCTCGGAAAACATTCTTCTCAGACATGATGGAAGATAGACGACGTCTTACTTCATGTTCCCGTGCTTAGATTAAGACTGTCATTGCTGAACCCAAAACGTACCAGTTGCTACTATTAAATCTTAATATATTTCCGTCATTCAAACACTTAAAATGCTTATCTTACTCCGTTAAAGCCTTTTTACTATAAAGAAAACATATTTTAACAGCACTATTATTCATATTTTTAATCATTCCTCTTATACCTACACAAGTTTTCTCAGGTGAGTTCACCACGTATCCCCTGCTTCTAACCCTAGGTAGCTGGGATTGGCTCCAAAATGACAACAATAATAGATGTTGTACTCCCTTCTTTCCTATAATTCCCTTATTCAAGATCCACTTTAATAGTCAATATGTTTGCTGGAAAAAAAAAATGTAGCTCCACCTTTAAAGAAAAAGAAAATCAAAATATTTCATTAACCTTTTTAAATATATGAACAAATAATTGAATATCAGACACAATATGTACAAAAAGGTCCATTATGCGTGGAAATAATAGGAAATTACACTGTAAATGAACACATATAAGGACAAGGATGTAGCCAAACTATACTATTAAAAAAGAAACAAAATCAGTAAGAAAATCATTTTATGTGCATAATAGTTACTTGAATGTAAAATCTTTAACAGTTAACAATGGTTTGTTTTGTTGTATCAACACAAAAATGAGATGCTTAAAAAAACATTTTTAATTTCCTTATTTTTTAAAGGTAGACACTTTAAACTGAAGGAACAAAAGACCCTGAAAAGGTCTGAATAAATACATTTCATTTGTTAAATATTCACCTTTACAAAATAATCAACAATTGAAACACTTGCCAGGTCTTTCAAAATTTGCAACAAGTTTGACGATAGATATACTTTATTTCCATCTATAAGACGATGACTGTAACGAGGCTCATGTTCCGAGGGAGGCACCGGAGGAAGCGAGGATACTTATTATGGAAACAGTGCTGTGATGGATGAGTCGGAGCAACTCAAACTTAATCTCAACTGCATTACATGTTGTTTTGAATATGGCTCCGTCACATGACCATCTTTAATGTACTATCAGGGTCGCTTCAGAATACCAAGTCGCAACAGGAAGAGAGAGAGTGAGAGAGGGAGAGAGAGAGAGAGAGAGAGAGAGAGAGAGAGAGAGAGAGTGTGAGCGCGCCTTTAGAATAATGTCTGACAGAAATGCAAAATTTATGAATACCCCCTTACATCTCAGCTTGATTTATGTGAAATAATAATACACTATTTAATGCTTAAACATAGCTAGGAGCGATCCGTGACTATCAAGATGTACAATGGAGTAATGGGGCCAGAAGACAAATCACCTTGTGGACTTGTGATGCTTATTTAAAGGTGCTCAGGCAGATATATTAAACTATATGTAATTGTACACTAACACTGTGCTGTAGGCAGAGGCGGCCGACGCAGGGGGTGGCCGGTCGTGATGCAGATGGAGTGGTGTAATCAATTCGACTCAAGCATCGGCATCTACTTCAAGAGTCGGAGACACAAAAGAGAGAAAAAGACAATGCACAGGGATGTTTACTTTAAACCCAGAGGAGAAAGTAACAAACTAAACAGATGGTAATTATAAGCAGTATCACCAGATATACTACATCAGGTCTATCCTGGAAAATAATAGATTTTGGATCTATTTTTACGTTGAATTATTGTAAAGAATTAATAGTTTCATCAGCATTAAGATTAAAATATATTGTTAGTTCCATAATCTGCATCATTGGGTTCTGCAGGTAATCCCAGCTATTTAGGACGAGAGTAGGAGGACAGACTTAACAAGTCGCCCGACCTATAAAAGCGCACACAGAGACAAACAAGTACACATGAAGTTTTTAAAAAGGCAGCTGCCCGGGACTACAGGAGGAGATGGATATTTTTATTTAATCATGGCTCACACATCTAGAAAATCTAGAAAGCAGTTGACGATCGGCTTGAATAATACTTCAATTCGGTCTATTTCCCTTTGTTTTTAACAACTGTTCTGATTATACATCACATCATTTTTAAACGGATGGCGCCACCTTCTGACCTCTTAACAACATGACACTGTTTTCTGAAGCTTCATACACGTCTAGTGTCCTTTGAAAATAATGACACTGCTTTATCAGACATTAACTATCATTTACATTAATGTTCACACTTGTTAGATTTATTAGAGCAAATTCAGCAAATTAGGATTCCAGTTCACAGCAGACAATAGACGGTACAGGATTTTCTTAAATGCAAGAACAAGAAAAAAGTGCAAATAAAAATAACAAAGGCAAAGACATAACAGAGTGCAGAGTGATAACAACTTTCTATAGTGTATATGATTCTATTTGTTTATCTGTTTTTTTTTTATCTATATTTTGATACGACGCAGCATTCATTAGCAGCAACGATTGATGACTAGAATTGGGACACAGCCTTACTGTATTACAACAAATGTCAGCATAATTATTACTAATTTGACTGTGTTAAATAATGGCTTTAATGTAAATATATAGACCAGAGTGTATCTGCCAATTAAATGAGGTCTGAATCAGTGCATTTGTTGTGTGGAGTCCCTCAAGGTTCTGTTTTGGGTCCTTTATTATTTTTTGTCTTATGTGTCTTGACCTTTTAAATTATTTATTTTAACTGTGTATTGTTTTGTATTGTTAAAGCGCTTTTGTGACCCTGGTCTAGAAAGGTGCTTTAAAAATAACTATTACTTACTTACATACTTACTTACCTTTATCTTCATGGAAAATATAGATAAGATATTTCAACTTTCCACTTGGTAGCTTCTGTACAAGTATTTACCTACATATTATGGAAGGTATTTGGATGTTTTTAAGTCTTTTTGGACAAGGGAAAATGGCGCGACTGTCATATGGATGTACATTTCTGGAGTTCAGAAAATAACGGGCATGAGGGTGGGGCAGAAAATGAGTTTGAATTTTGGATGGCTTCCTCAAAGTTAATCAAAGGTAAAAAAAAAATGTGAAGGTGCTGAAAGGTAAGAGATGTGCTGTCAGCTGTCTGGAACATCTGGATTGATAAGATGTTCCTCCACACACACACACACACACACACTGACCAACATCAGTGGTCACACAGCCAGCGGTCACATAAACGATGAATTGCTCCATGAAAAGTCAACACAAGTACAGAACGGCAGCAGTGAGAGGAAACAAGAACTTATTCAATCAACGTCAAAAATCTGTATCTATAACAGTTGTCGTAACTAGGTTGCATTTTTGAACCGACGGTTCATAACACATTTATCTCTTTGAACTTTCCATTTCACGTCTGATTTCATTCATCTCCGCCTTGAGAAGGTGTATCAAGTATAAACAGAAGCGCGGGCGCAGAAAAAGTGATTTATTATTTGTTTACTGCCTCATTTAATTAAAACGGTAAACCAGGTGAGCGCGGGCCAAGTTTTCCTCGTCTGATAAATTGGCCCCCGTTTTGCCACCAAAAGCAGGTAAGATAAATAAACAGGGTAATTAGATTGGTAAATGAAGGCTCTGTGTGGGCTGTGGGAGGCTCACCCAGGATGTACACAAGAAACCAATGACAGGCGTTCCAGTAACTTCCTTTTATCATCTCCAAATCCCCGGCACGCCAAGAAAAATACACGCACACAGTCTCGTATTTAAGCGTACATACTCCTGCTCGCATTTATAGTGACACGTAACCGCATCCCACCCTCCTCCCTCCCTCATCCCGGTCCGTTCATGTACAATTATAGCAACGCTGATCCACAGGTGTTGAATTCTTCTGGCAAGCCATAAAACATGATATGCATGATTTGTGCAGTCAGCCTGCTCTGTAATTTCATTCTCCTTTTCTTTCATTTTCCTTCCTGGGCCACATGATCCATTTTCCTGCTTTATGAGAGAGCAGACACCCAGAGAGACTCTCAGGCTGATTACATGCCTCCTGCTATTGGAAGGGGCGGGGGAGGTCTGAGGGGCTAACATGCACGTGTCATAGTCGGCCAAAATAATGATAAATATATATTGTTGCAGGAAATAAAATGTATTTCCACCCTTGAAGTAAAGAAATATCAGCATCTTACATTAAATACTATGAATATATACATGTAAGTGAATATCAGACAATAATATCTACAAAAAAGTAACTATTATAACTAGTTGTGGTCTGATGAAGCTTCATGAATCAGTTTTATTATTTTCAGAGTCCACTAGATGGCGGTCTATTTTCATTTGACCTGAACAACTCTCATAAAGAAACAATACATCATTTTTACTAGTGATGTGCCGACGAAGCTTCATGAAACAGTGTCATGTTGTTTAGAGGTCAGTAGGTGGCGTCATCAGTTTAAAAATGATGTGATTTTTATTAGAAAAGTTGTTAAAAAAAAAGTAAAATAGGTCAGAGACCGCCATCTAGTGGACTCTGAAAATAATGACACTGCTTCATGAAGCTTCATCAGCCCATCACTGATTTTTAAACTAATGGTGCCACCTACTGACCTCTAAACAATATGACACTTCATGAAGCTTCATCAGCCCATAACTAATTAAAACTATTTATTTGCTTTACTGTAACCTACATTTGAAGGCATCTGTGAATGTTCTGTTACATTTAAACATAATAATTACATGTTGCTTTATCTCAATTTGTAGGTTTTAAATTTAGCTAAATTGTTGCAAAAAAAAGATAAATAAACATTTATTAAAGTCAAGAAAGGTTTTAAAATGAAATATTTCTCTTCCTCCGCAGTGTTTGTTTCGTCGGTTAATGCCAGACCTGAGTAAAAAAACAAACAACTGAATTATACTCAACAGAAATGGGGTTTGCAAGCAGATAACATGAACCCGGCAATTATGTCGTTTTATAAGTGACATTTGAAAATGTGTCAACAGTCAGAATAATTAAAAGAGACATCTTGAAACAGAACGGGCTCTCAAACCCATTAAGCAGTTAAAGGTTATTCAAAAAAACGGAATTACTGCTCACAGCAAATCTCCTAATTAAATGACACGAGTGAAATCCCTTATTGTTCAACTGAAATGATTGAGACGTATGATTTGTTGTCAGCGATCTTTACTACCATTGCATACGTATTATCATGGAAATTATTGAAGTGTGTGTGATTGCATTAGCAGTGGGAACATTGCTGGGGAAATTGTTTTTTTTTACATAATTGTCATGGAACAAGGGGGAAAAAAGGAAAACTTGTGAAGAGAGATGCTTCCCCCTCCTGGCAGCTCCCAAGAAAACCAAAGTGACGTTCACCTCCTGACACCCTGTGGCACTGCTAAGTTCACTCGCGTCATGAGAACTTCGGAAACTCTAAAAAACTCAGCGAGGGTTTGGATCATTTTAGGACGTGGTGTTGTTACCGTATATCCAATTATGTACTTACATAGTAATGTACATGGCCATTAGGAAGTGTGGATATTGACCCCAAATAACGGAGGTCATCAAATTATCTTTTTTTTCCAGTGATATTGTTTTATGGTTACATTTTAGACCCTCAAGATCAGGTAAATGAGAAACTAATAATTACCATTATGAACGGAAGTTATGATAATTCGATTGACTGTGAAAATTAATCTTATTATTTGTGTATCTCATCCATTTAGTAAACAATTACTTTAGATTTGAACCATGCAAAAAGCTCCTCTTTCTCTGGTCAGTACTGGAAGATGGAGCACGGAAAGGCAGTTAAGAGGGAAGGGTGGTGGGAGAAAGAGAAAGAGGAAGAAAAAAAAAGCAAGAACAGCAGGCCTAACAGATCAAAGAAAATAACATGGGAGAGGATATGAGCGCTTTGAGAAGCAATATAGACGAGATAGCATCTGTTTTCCGTAGCATGCAGGAGGCTTGAGACAAAACCCAGTGAGGAGACGACGGAGATGGAGGGCAGTTTAGCCGGGGATAAGACCAAACACAAATGGGTTATTAGGAAACCCTCAGTGTAATATCTGGCTGACATTAAAGTGTCTCTTTTGCAATGATTCAGCGCTGAAAGAGGGGCTTTACTGCTACTGACGGGTTAGAAGTAGCGGGCAGAGTCAAAACATGTGTGTGATTTTCTGTTTTCATTACGGATAAGACATTTGCACAGACAGACCTTCAGCCTCCACTATTAGAGGTTGTTTGTTTTAGCGTGAGAATGTTGCTTAAAAACAGACTGTTGACATAGGTCGACCGGTTTAAACCCATGATCCTCCACGACCGGGCTGCGTTAGGCGTGTCCAAGTATTTGGGATTTGAAGCGAATTGCAATATTAGCTGCTGATGAAATTCTATTATTTTTTAATGTGTCAGACGATAGAACAATGGAACGAACAACTCACAGTTTATCCCTTAATCAGCTCCAACGTTACATTGTATTACGAATGCAGTTTTTGTATTCAACTATAAACTCATTTTAAAATACTTTTCCTTAATATCCTAGGTACTATTCAAAGGGAAAACAAAACTGTAGAGAATGTTTGATAATGAATTCACTGTCTAAGACTCAAGCAGTTTTTGAACAAGTCGTAAAAGTGATGTTTTTTTCTAGTGATGCGATGATGAAGCTTCGTGAAACAGTGTCATGTTGTTTAGAGGTCAGTAGGTGGCACCATTAGTTTTAAAAATGATGTACTGTTTTATTAGAACAGTTGTTCAAAACAAAGGAAAATAGTGAATAGACTGCCATCTAGTGGACTCTGAAAATAATGACACTGCTTCATGAGGCTTCAGACCATCACTAGTATGGTCTTTCTGCTTAATGAACTGCAGCGTTTTGTACTTTCACATACGCCTCCTTTTTCTAAAAGTCCGGATGTAATTTGTGTTTTTACAGAGTTGGCAGCGGAATGTCAGTTTTAATATACTGAGTCTAATTTTAGATCTCATAAGCAGTCTCAGTTTTAAAGTCCATATTTTCCCTTTTTCACCACTGACTCCATCTTGTAGCACAGATGCTCTTGTGTTTCTCCTCAAAATACATCTGCTTTGTTCATGGCCTTCGTTCTGCATAACTCTCTCAGTCTCATATCAGGCTCGCTGCACTTCATTGTGACTCATCGTTTAGATTTTTCAATTAAATCCCCTCACTTTGTTCCAACATTATATGCCAAAAAAAAGGTAGGTAGAAACTTGCAATGCTTCCCAACCCCCGGTGATCCGTGAGCCATTGTATGTATGTGTACTCACAAATAAATCTGCTCTTAATTCTTGATTCTTGATTCTTCTTTTCTATTAATTATTACTATCTGAAGCCCGATTCGCACGTGATAAGTATTACCTTTGGACCAAAGGCAATTTGTAACAAATGTTGAGAATGTCGGGGATTTAATCCTGTGCGAATGCGCCATGTCTGTGACTTGTAATGTAATAATTCCGCCGCAAATTACCGACTGTAATTCACCAAAGACAGGCGTCGGGTGATATTACACGTCCAGTGCGAATCTGCATCCCAGTGTTTGTTATTGTAACTTCGCACTTTTCCATCTTGCCGCGTAAATGCTACCTTTCTCTTTCAGTAATTGTTCTCCTTTTTAAGATCTGTTGTGCACCATAGATGGGAACCGTCGTTGGTATCGGGCCTCGCCCCATATAGATATTAAATTAAGCGTCTCTTCTCGAGTCCAGCGCCTACGTTTCGAAGCGCGAGGTAAAACGGGCGCAGCCATCTTATCATTGCCTAAAGTAGAAGCGGATGTGACGACATATCCGGCCGTAAACAGACTATTTTACAGACATCGCTTATCGTGCGAATGTACTTAAAATACAAATCACGAAAGGTAAAACTAATCCTGTGTGAAGGGTTTTAGAGGTGTTTGGTATTGAAAAAAGAGGGTATTTTCTATGAAGTAACATTAGCCTGAAACTCTTGACACGCCAAGACGTTTCGGTTAAGTTTATTTAAAAAAATAAATCTGTAAACCAGTGGAAAAATGTTTTTTTTATGAAAGTTCGTCCATGAATATAATGCCCACGTTAAACCAGTCCGCGATGCAAAAAAGGTTGGGAAACCCTGGACCAAAATATCAGCTAAATATATATAATTAACATAAAGCTGGCCAAAAACTCTAATATTCTAATTTCCAGTTCCGCGAACTATATCAAAACCATCCATGAGTCGCGCAACCATATGAGCCTCCTGAAGATTGAATAATGTCCTTCCTGATCTGCACTGCAAGAGGCCATATTGGAACCAGATTTCACTGGTTCAAAAGTCATTTCATTCCGCTTCGCCTCTCTCTCTCTCTCTCTCTCTCTCTCTCTCTCTCTCTCTCTCTCTCTCTCTCCCTCTCTCTCTCTCTCGCACCCGCTCAATCCCTCTCTCCGTCCATCCCTCCCTCTACATCATTCCTCCCCGTCTTGCTAAAACCTTCCTTATATTTATTGCACGTCCAGCGGTGTGATATAAGGCCATTACCTGTGCATATGTACCTTTTTGATTAATCAATAAATAATTATTTCATTATTTAATAGGGCTGTATGGGTGAAGGAAATGGGCTTTATTACATAAATCCATCACGGGTGATGAATGCTCGCACTTGTAAAGTCGGACAGGAGAGCGAGGAAAGTGGTCAGGCAGGCCTGAGCTTGACTGCTGTGCATTGCTGAACACTTTTCCCCATTCCGGGTTGTAAATATGGCACTTTTGACGCTTTGGGACCGTCGGATAGAGCGTGGAGGGAATGAAAGAGGCTGGGAATTGTAAATTCAGTGCAATTAATTAACCTCTGTGATTTGCGGTTCAGCCCGGCGTTATTTCCTGGATGTTGTGACCTGCGAGAGCGGAGGGGTGACGGACCTGGCCGCAGACGTCTCATTCCAAATGAGTTATTAACGGAGTTTTTTTGAATAGATGGAAAAATTGTAGCCGGGCCATTTAGTGTCATAAAGGGCTGGTCGGCGAGGCGGCGGGGGGGCCTCCCAGGGACAGCAGGCAATACCATTACAATCAAATCTGAGATGGAAGAGGGATTGAGCTGTCCATTCAGAATTTTTATATTGTTCCAGGCCAGGGAGGAAATAATGCCATCATGGAGTGGATTAACCTCTGGCTGGGGAGAGAGGAGGCCATTGGTGGGCAGAGGAGAGAACATGTTGGCTAAAAGTTGCTGTAGGTGACTAGAAAAAAAAGGAACATAAAGAGAACAGTAGTGAGTACGAGATCAACTGATGAGTTAGTTACTACATGACAGAGTAAATAGTTGTTAAACGGCAACTAATATGAAAACCCAACTCTCCTGACTCACTCACCTGTTAAAGTATTCCTCTCCAAGATCCAGTAAGTCCCTCATCACGACCATGAACTTATTACTTGATAAAGTTCTCCCCCGTCTGAAATCTGGGCGAACCAGAGGTTACGAGAGCGTAATAAGTAATAATGGCTTCACTCCTTCTCCAGCCAAATGTAATCACTCCCCGCTTTGTTTATAAAATGAGTCCATTGAAGGTGGAGACTTCTGGGATTGATGATGCGCAGTGACAAATCTTGATGTTCATCAACCAATCACAGCAGAGTGAGTGTGGTTATGGTAAACAACATTTAATCTCCAGACAAACTAAATTCTTTCAGTGGGCGGGGCTTAAGATAATTTTCTAATGTAAATATTTCAATGAAAATAGAGTTTCGTACAAACAGACACATACTGATGATACAATAGAGTCCAAGATTTATTTAATACACACTTAAAACATCACATTAGTTGAACTTTAAATAGTCAATGTGCGTCTCCCTGAACTTGTATCTTAACTTTTCTAAGTGATCTGTCTCTCTGATATACATGTTTCTAATCTCGTCCTTTCGATTAACTTCCAATGACAACCTGGTCATCTTCAACTCTTGCACATACAGTAAGTGCTAAATACACTCTTCTCTTTACTTCCCTTGAACTTTTGTCCTTTAATGAAAAATATAAAGACCTAATTGAATGTTGTATAGCCACACCACACGGTACCATAGTACTCAGGAGACTCCAAGAGTAATACTACAAAGACGCACCATGGCATATCAGTCAAGGCTATCACGCAGTAGACCAGAAATGGCTTTATAATCTGATGCATCTAAAGGTTAAACATTTTTTAGTCTCAACAAATGTACAGGTATGTCGTATATAGCACAAAAATGAATTTGAAATGAAGTTAAGTGTGCAATTGTTGAACAATAATCACAAGTTCTAAGATTGTTCAGGCTTTTCCTTGATTTTCTGGAACTCCTGTTGTGTTATCAGTTTTATCTTGACCTTTAAAGTATATACTTTATTGAATATTGTTTTGATTGTTTAAGCGCTTTGTGACCCTGGTCTGGAAAAGCGCTATATAAATAAAAATTACTTACTTACTTACTTACTTACATTTATGACCTACATGCAGTCATAATGTTTATAAATAGTGCACAATACTTTAAAAATGGCACAGTTGTATTCAAAATGATGTTAAGAATGATAAGAGATAGAAACAAATAAATAAATTAAAATGGTCACAGAAAAAATGATTCAGTATTTAGTGCATTGTGGTTAAGGTAAGTTGTGTTGGTTGATCGTACTGATGGGTTGATGAGGCTTCACGATACAATGATGCTGTATCATGATACAGTTTGAAAGGAATTAAGATACTGCATCATGAAGACTCACCAACCCATCACTAGTGAGTTGCAATAATGAATATGACTTAACAGCCACACAAAAATAAATACATCAATTATTATTATTATTATTTGTATTATTATTATTATTATTAACAATAGCATTCATAAAAATAATAAGAAAAAATCCTTCAATGAGGTTCCACTTTTGCACATTGTGCAAGGAAATTTGTATCTTAAATATACCACTTCGAATTGTTCACGAATGAATTTAAGCTTAAATCACTAAAGAAAATGAAAACATTCCAAGAGTTCACCTGCTTGCGGTCGGTTTCCCCGGCGGCTCTAGTCGTGACGTCACAGTCAAGCGGAAGTTGTTGGCTTTTTCTGCAGCTACTGCTAACACATCCAGCCAAACAAGCTAAGGCGTTTCAACAAACTACTCATTGTCATCGCCTGAAAATATATTCGGAACCATGGGGATGAAGGAGAGATGATGCGGCCATGCTGACAGATATTAGTGGTTTTAAAATAAACCCGTAAAGAGGATGATACACTGACAGAAAGAAACCCGGAAGTGTTGTCGAAGGTAATTTCTCTTAGCAAACCCGAGTCTTCTCGCATGAAAATAACAACAACTGACGCACGTCGCCGTGATTCTTACCGTCGTACGTGTTTCTATCAACTGTGGCGTCTGGTTTAGGTTTAGTTTGTCAAGATTGATGGGCGCAGGCATTTGATAATAGGGTTAGATGCCGGTTTGCTAACTGTAGCTAAGCTAATAAACCGGCTATTCCACGTTTCCAAAAGGCTGCAGGATTAGTGCAGTCACTTCAAGTCTGTTTTTGTCGATGATACAGAATAAGCCTCATTCCTTTGTAATCATAAATTATTTTTATGAGTTGTCAAGAATGTGTATTATTATTATTATGAATATTATAATTTAAATATTGTATTTTATTCTGGATAGTAAGCTAGTATTTATGTTGTATCAACAATACCTTCTGACATTGTTTTTAACTTAATAATGATAAGAAATGAATGTATTTGGTTGCAATATTGCTTTGCATAAACCTCAAATGTGAATTGCTACTGGCTGTCTTTAACTGTGATTACTTTTAGTAAAATCTGCACGTTTATGTTTTTTATAAAGCCTCCAGCCACAGGTGACGCGATGAGTGGCAAATATGGCTTGGTGGGCTACAACGGTTCACGGAAGCACATTTCCATCTCCATTCCATCGTCCACGGAGGTGATGTCTCCCCACATCAAGTCTCTGGAGGAGCTGCGGGTGCTCGGGATCAACCTCAGCAGCTTCAGTGCTCCCACACAGTTCTTCATTTGTGTGGCTGGAGTCTTTCTGTTTTACCTCATCTACGGATATCTGCAGGTGACTAGAATTGAACACAGGCTTGAGCAAACAGGTCACATGACAAATGTTTGTCGAAGACTGTCTGCTGTGACTTTGACACTAAAACAACATGCACAAAATCATAAATCTCAACGTGGTTTCATTTGTTTTTCTATCTAGGAACTCATATTTTCCATGGAAGGATTTAAACCCTTCGGTTGGTACCTCACACTAATCCAGTTTGGTTTCTACTCCACATTTGGATTGGTGGAGCTTCAGTTGACACAGGACAAGCGCAGACGGTATTGTTGTTATGCAGCTTCCACAAGGGTGTTGTTACAGATTTTTAAAGGGTTGAACTTTAAATTGTTTTTATTTTTTATTTTTACAGGATACCAGGGAAGACGTATATGATCATTGCCTTTCTCACCGTGGGAACTATGGGTCTGTCCAACACGTCCCTGGGCTACTTGAACTACCCGACACAAGTCATCTTCAAATGCTGTAAACTTATACCTGTCATGATCGGAGGAGTGTTTATACAAGGTCAGTTGATGGTTTTATTATTTCACCTTCATGCGATCACTAAACAAAGACATTGTTGAGAAGATTAAAAACCCTTAAAGGTGGAGTTTATGCCAGCAAAAACATTGTAAGTGAGCTGTTTTTAAGATTCAAATGTGAAAAAATGTGTTCCTACTTAAACATTGGTCAACGTGAAGCAAGACTCTTATAGATTGTTTTTCAATAAATCCAAAAAATATATTAGAACAATAAAAAATAAAGTTCATTTTCGAAAAATCTTTGAACACTGAAAGGTCACATCTTTCTCGTTGGATAGTTAAGGTGCAATTTTAAAATGCATACATTAATTTACACCACTATATCATATATTCAATAATTAAAAAATGTGCATAAAACATTATAAGCAATATTAAGTTTAACTATTTCTATTATGTTTCCTTTTACGCTGATTGAATTAGTTATATTTCATGTCAGTATCTTTGATTTTCTAATATACATTTACCGTAAAAGTTTGTTGTGTATTAAATTTCCTACTCCCAGATTTGTTAAATCTTTCAGACTAAAACAAATACTTCTTCTTCTACTTACTATGTAAACACAGTAGTAGGAAAACATTGTTGACGTACCTGGATAAAGACTGCATCATTGCACTCAAATGTTTCTTACATCCGTATTTTCAACTTCATATTTATTTCGACAGTTACTTCCTTAAGTGTCTGTTCGGATAAAATATGCATTGTGTTGTGGATTATTCTTAACCTGACTGGGTCATAGGAAACTGGAGTCAACTGTAGCCGACACTTGCCAGGAGGCGAGTGCAGCCGTAGGAATTTAAAGTGACATAACTAGATGTGCTTTATTTGGAAAATTCCGTATCATAGCATGTTGCGTTCTCAGTATTAGTATGGCAGGACAGTGTATGTGAAAGGGTAAAGTTTGGTCACTGAAGATCAGATACATCTTGAAGTCCAGTTGTTGAACACCTTTCTTTGAAGCTGTGAGCTCCTTTCATGCGGCTGTCCCTCATTTGTCTCAAGTTGTCAAAGCCCACTTTTTCGCCGCTCACACTTCTGTCCACGCTTTCAACTTCACACAGGTGCACCCAAGGTCCTGTGTGTCCTGAAGGTCAGAGAGGTTTAAATAGTTTCCCTCTCTTTGCATCTCTCTGAGGATGACTGGATACGTGGGTGCTAGTCCCTAAAGGGGTCAGGAAGAAAACAGCAGAGGTTCTTCACTTAAAATGCAAAAGGAGAGAGAAAGAAAAAAGAAGGGATTGGGGGGGGGCTTGCATGTGATGTGAGGGACATCAAAGGCCAGTCTAGGTATCAAAGCCGACCTGATGCTGCGCCCCCTTGACATCCGCAAGTCATCTGTCCGTGATTGCTGTTTTCATCTTGTTGTTTTATTTCCCTGAACTTTGTTGCCCCAAAACTTTGAAATGAAACACGTCAGTGATTTTGTGAGGAAAAATAAAAGTTATAACATCATCAAGTTTCAAATATATATTGATCTGTTGTTGTTGTTGATCTTATCATTTTGCGTGTGTTTCAGGAAAACGCTATAATGTGGCCGACGTGTCTGCTGCTCTCTGCATGAGCTTTGGACTGATTTGGTTCACACTGGCAGACAGTAAAGTGGCTCCAAATTTCAATGTCACAGGTAAATGTACTGGAACCCAAATGTATAATTTCCACAGTCGCAACTGGACCTTTGTGCGGTTTCGTCCACTATTATCGTGCTAATGTGTAAGATCCAAATCTGCTACATTAGAGAACCCAGCCCTACCCGGATTGAAGAAAATTTAGATGTTGTTGAAATCATCCTTGAGACAACAGTAGTCAGTATGACTGGCTTTAAGAAGGTGTGGCAGGTAGAGATGTATTTTAATATACAATAAACATTCAACCACCTGATACAGAATAAGATGACAAGACGTGTTAATGTTGTTATTTTAAAGTGATGGTTCAACCAAAATTTGAACTTCAATCATTTTCTACTCACCCTCATGTTTACTAAGGGTTGGGATTGTTTAATTCTTTACGGAACAATTCCTCTTGCCAAGGCTTCATTACAAGATGGACGTAACAGATGAGCAGTATGGAGGTATTTGGATGTTTTTAATTGCTGCATTTAGGACGAAGAAAACTGAGCTCCAGTCGCTACATTGAAATAAACGGATACTTTTGTCTATAACTATAAAAAGGAACAGATTACTCTGAAAAAATCCCAACCCTAAATCGACATGAGGGTGAGTAGAAAAGTTTAATCTGTAGCTGAAGATTGATTCACCATGTCCAGGGATTTGTAGCGTAATGCTACAACTAATTACTTAGTCACCCTTGTTTATGTGTTTGGACGTTTCACTGTGAAAGGATAGCATTATCCTGAAACGAAAAAGAAGCCGTTGATTAAAGATCAAAGAGATATTTGTTGTCACAGAAAACCAACCTAGTCTTCATTGTTATAATTGTTTATTTACGCAGGCGTTCTCCTGATTTCAATGGCACTGTGTGCCGACGCTGCAATCGGCAACGTGCAGGAAAAAGCCATGAAGCTCCACAACGGCTCCAACTCTGAAATGGTACGTGTAGCAGCATGTGCCCTAGATGTTAAATTAAAAAAGAAGTCCGGCGTATATTTAAGTTACTCTTTGTCTTCTCCTTTGCCCGACAGGTTTTGTACTCGTACTCCATCGGGTTTGTCTACATACTGACCGGTCTGCTCTGTGTGGGTGGACTCGGGCCGGCAGTGGCATTCTGCTCTGAGGTGAGTTGGTTTCGAGGTCAAAGAGCTCAAAATCAGCGTGTTTTTTTAAAATTTACATTCACATGTTTGTTTTCAAACAAATACAAGTCTGTGATATTCCAACTGTGTTCCAGTGATTCACTGTTGGTCTTAACAGCATTTGGAAAATGAATGTTATCTAAATAAATGTACTTTTTCCTTTTTTGTTTTTTCCACAGCATCCGATAAAGACTTATGGATATGCATTCCTGTTCTCTCTCACCGGGTATTTTGGCATTTCCTTCGTGCTGGCCTTAATCAAGTTGTTTGGTGCCTTAGTCGCAGTGACAGGTAACAGCAACAATGTCACAAAGTTTTTTTGTTTTTTTTTCCCTTTTCTTTTAAATAATGGCTTCTCTAGAGAGTCTGGGGATTTGTCTCTGGTTTTAAATGATTACAGGAATAAGAAATGAAGCCTTATTTGTATTGAAATGTATTCTTAATAATGGTCCGAGGCCTTTAATTTATATTTCTCTCTGTAACTTCTTCAAAAATTGCCCATAATGAGGTTTAGAAAACAACTATTTAGCATTTCTGTACATTTATTTTATTAATGATGAGCTCTCAAGTATTCACAGCTTCTGTTTAAAACTTTTTACATGTTTTTAAATGCAAGAAATACTAAAAATGGTATATATATTAATTATCAGTACATGTTTTATCATGCATAATCGAACAAGGTGGACATATTGAGATGCTCATTAAAAGTACAGCTCTGAACTGAAAGTAAGTTAAACCAAGACATAACCTGGGGTGTTTCTTTGCAGTGACCACAGGGAGAAAGGCCATGACGATCGTTCTTTCCTTCATGTTCTTCAGCAAACCTTTCACTTTCCAGTAAGTACACTCACCTTTTGACTTTCAACAGTTCTGCTCTCGTTTAAACGGAGTCTGCACAATGACCACTGACCTCTCCTCCTTTGACTAATATCGCTGGATTTGGTTTTCCTGGCCCTGGTTTTCATGTCCTGAGTCCATTTGGTTTTAAAACCTTGACGACTGCACCGATCCATCTCGCTGTCTTTTGGCTCTCTCCTCAATGTCTGACTCCTCCGTGCTGTCAAGGGTCTTGTTTTCTGCTGCACCTCCTCTGCTCCATCCTGACTTCTCTGGCCATTTATGCCTGCAAATGGAAAAAAAAGAACAACCTTGCGCGTGTTCACCGCCAACTGATTTCTCCTTCTAGCTAGCTTGTTTCCTCAAGGCATTCAGAGTACAAAGAAGAGATGAACTGGAAATTAAAGTAAAACACATAATAACTCAAACTTAATAGTTGCAGGAGTACATTTAAATAAAGAGTGTTTCCACATTATCTTAAAGTGAAACAGCCATAATATTACAAACATTAGTAATGAGTGTCCATGCTGTTGTTCTGATGCTTATTAGCATGTAACTTTACTCATGACACTTTGAGTCTCCTGCTGGCTTTGGTTGGAAAGTTTCTGAACACTTGTTCCTTTTTATTGTAACGTTCTTTCACCACAAGCACAAAAAGGATTCTTGAAAAGATATAAAATTAAATGTAGAAAAAAAAAACCGAACAAGAATGCTACAAATGAATGCAAAGCGACGACCTGCTATATCTGGAGAGTATACGAAGTGGGATGAGGAGCTGGTGCGAGTCAGATGGGGAATGGATTATGTTGTTCAGCCAAATTATTAAAAGCACTGAGTTGTGTGGGTGTTTGTGGGGGGGGCGCGGGGGGAGGGTTAGGATCATTGATTTCCTCTCAAGAATGCTAGCTCTTCAGCCAGTGGTGAGATTCTTCAGATGTTTTGTCATTTCTAACGCGGACCAACTGGAAAATTTCAATCAAGCTTTTTTTTTTTCCCCTGCCGTTTGACCCGCGCAGGTACATATGGGGCGGCCTGCTGGTGGTGTTCGGCATCTTCTTGAACATTTACAGTAAAAACCAGGACAAGATCAAGCTTCCTTCCATCAAGGATCTCAGGAGCTGGCTGCGGATGGGGAAGAAAGTCCGGTTCCTCTCTCAGAACATCTGACACTCACTGTAGTCCGTGACCTGTGTGGCAGCAAACTACACTTCTCTGTTGATGCCAAGTTGCTTTCCACCCAAGATCAGTCTGAAGACGCCTGTACAGGAAGGACATCGTCCAGTTAGCTGACCTCATCGGACTGTGACAGCTGGTGGATTAATCCTGTCTTACGAGTACTTCACTGGTGTATCGCTGAGGAAGAGCTGAAGGAATACGATTTTGGTAGAGCCACTGAGGTGGACATCATTGAGCCCATGAAGACTATTCCCAACGTGGTGGACTGAAAAGGGAAAATGCCTTATCACCCAAAATACCACAGTTTTGCACTGGAAACAATGTCTCTGGTCGGTGGTTGTACAAGCTCAAACTCTTGAAGGATATTTGTCACTGCAGTTTCGAATGTGTGTTGAAATATTTTTAAAGGCATGTGAGATGGAATTCTTTTTTAACAGATGATGGTCTTAACTTAATGGTTGTAACTGAGTTTTCCAGAATATCAGTGAAAGTTGAAAGTAAACTACCAAAAATGCAAAGTGTGGGTGAAACGGTTATTTTGTTTTACAATAAAACAACCAAGGGTCTGTGAGTCTGCATGTTTGTCTGTGATCTACAACATTTACTTCCAGTTCTTTCACACTTTCAGCTACACTGGGTCTTATTTAACTATTGGGAAAATGTTGGGCAAAAGCCCAAGGCTCAGTGATGATGTGAGACCATTAATGTTAAGGTGTAGGAAGAGTGCAGGCTGTCACCTATTGATGACATCATATTATGTAGTTACGGTTGGATTTTTAAAAGCCTTGTGTAATGATACTTAAAATGAAGGATCTTTCCAGTCAATCAATTTTCTGTCACTTCCTGGTCCGGCTACTGTTCCTGATTGGTTGACAGGTAAAGGTTATTTCTATTTATTTGGAAAAGAACATTAATCCGTATGAATAAACTGAATAAATATATATATATATACTTATTATTTTCTTTCTTTTTAATTTTTAAAAAAAAAACGCCTCTCATACAGTCGTGCTTAAATAACCCTGGTTGAGGATTGAACTATGGATGACAAAGTGTTTTCAGAAGCGACGGAAGTTTGGAAAATACAACAACAACAACATTTTTTTTTTAAGTAGAACAGTTTCCTGTGTAGTAAAATTGTACATGCAACTGTCATTACTAAGCGTCAGGACCTCGCATCTCTCGTAATATACACTATAAACATTTATCGGGCACAGAAGGCAGTGAAACAATGAGGCCTTCATAAAGGCCTTTTATGGTGAGAACTATGAATCTTTTCATTTCAACCACATGGATGTGAAAGAGAAATGACACATAGATTTTACTTACTTAACAAATTGGGACTGATGGTGTTTTCATGTATGTTCTTTTAAATTATCCTACTGGCAACATATTTAAAGCATCTCTCTCATTTAAATAATTTAATTAAAATTAAAGAATGTGTTTGTAAAAGACCCAAATCGTATCTAAGAAATGTCCAATCATCAAATAATCTTGTGTACATTTGTTTAAATTTCACAAGCAAAGTTTTGTGAAAACAGCCTAAAAATTCAAAACAAATTAGTTGACAAACCTTTAATCCCTCTCCATCTTCAGATCAGATGTGGTGGACCTGGTCTGGTGAACTATTTATATAATTTTATCTTTGCCAATAGCTGGCACTTTTCGCTCACCACATGCATCATCAATCTTTGGCAGCCAGAGTTGAACGTTTAATGCTTTTTGGCTGACCTTGCTCGAATTATGAATTAGTGGCCAAAGAGGGACATCCCAGAACTAGGTAGGAGGTCATAATGTAATGGTCGGTAAGCCTGTTTGGTTGTAATATCGTTGTCTAAGATATAATTATATTTGTAATAATGATGTATTGAACTATGATTTCATGGACTGTCGACACAGTCCAAGCCCACAAACGCATTAGAAGTCTGTGTGAAAACTCTTTTGTCCTTCATGATCACTTAGTGTGTGTGTGTGTGTGTGTCAGTGGCACGGTGTGAAAAAAACAGTCTTGCCAGCGCAGCAGGGGAAGCAGAATTCAGCTTTCTGTGATCTTGATCGAGGCCCAAATGTTATCATCTCACTTCCAGGCGAGAAACCAAACACGGGCCAGATAGTCATTTGCTTCTCTGTATCATTTGGCAGCTCCGGTCTGATGACAAGCTGACAGAGATCAGTTGGTTTTCCCGGAAGACCTGATAGAATAAAATCACACACAAACCCGATTCCTGGTTGTTGTATTATGGTATCTATATAATACAAAACCTAACCAACACACACTCTTAGAGAGAAGAGGAAAGTTCTTAAGTTTCTAAACGTCAATGAATCCTTCAATTCTTTACCACGATCAACATCTCTTGAAAAAATGTCATCGATTTTGGTTTGTTTTGCTAACAGACCGACAATCACTTACCTCCTTTTGCAGTTATAACTTTAGAAAGTTCTCCCCCCCGTTTGAGTAACCGGCGAACAAGAGGTTACAAGAGCAAATCTGGCTTTACTTCTCTTCCAGCCAGCTGTAACAACGTTTGCTTTGTTTATACAACGAGTCCCTTGGAGGTGGAGACTTACGGGATTGATGAGAAATGTGGTTAAAAACCTCCACGCTTGACCAATCGCAGCAGAGTATGTGTGGTTTATGGTGAACAAGATTTCATGTCCAGAAAATGAAAAATATTTTAAAGTAAATATTTCAATTAAAGAGAGTTTTGACAAACATACTGATGAGTAGCAATGGTCTGATGAAGCTTCATGAAACAGTGTCATTATTTTAAAAGCCCACTAGATGGCGGCCTCTGCTATTTTCCTTTGTTTTGAACTGATAGTGATGAGTACAATGGAGGTCCAAGATTAATTTAAGAAGCTCCATTGTGCCTATTTTTTAACTTTAATTTTAGTGCAAAAATGTTAGCTAACAAAGACCAGGAGTGAACATATGTTTAAGGGAAGACAATAGCATGAAAACAACAGCATTACGACTGTGAGAGTTTTTACAAGAGTTACATTTAGTTCTTATATTGTTACTAATTTTAACAATAGTTCTACTGATGTAAGGCAACAAATACATTTGTCTGGCAGACGACAGAGGCCAAGATCATGTTTAAAATTATCCCGATAATGTTTTGTATTCCTGGTCAGTGTGGTTTTGCGCTGGTATGATTGATGAAGAGTGTTAGAGTCCATTAGTGCCTAAAGAGTGAGACCACAGTGTTACCAGCCTGTGCATACACCTGCACGGTGTGCTGTCGCAGGACTGCTTCATCAGTGCAGCTGCTCTTTTCCAGCTTCCTGAAAGGTCATTATGGGATGGGAAAGCCCAGTTGACCCTAGGCAAAGTACATCGTTTGTCTTTCTGCGCCGGGAGAACACACCCAACAAAGCAGAGTGACCCTCGTTGGAACACAAAGGATTTTTGCAAGCCGCAAAGGGATGAACTAAAGTCAGCAAACTGGAAATGTTTGGGAGATTTTCGCCAACAACTTCCTGAGTAATGGGGCGTATTTGACTAAAATATGCCGGTTGATGACGGGGAAAGCAGGACGGCTCTAACTGGAAGCCGGCGACATTTAACCTCTGCAGCCCGTCTCAATAAATAATGGGATGTCTTGAGCCCATCATCGCAGCAAATAGGCTGCTTTATAATAAGTGTTCCGACCTCAGATCTCCACAGTCAGGAGGGCTGGCAGGCCATTCATTACGAGAAGAGAATGGTTCAGTGGGGGCAGAAGGAGGGCTAGGTTAGGCATAGTATAGCTCTACTGCAGCTGGCCACTGTCCTTGGATGGAATTTAACTAAACCATCCATATATTCTATATTTTCAGTAGAAATAAAATGGGAAAAAGTGAACTAGAATAGCAGCCTTACAGCACCTATATTTTCTTATACCTGATACTATTACCAAACATTCATTTTATATATGTTTAATAACTTTTTTGGCATTTGAAACATCATTTACAGAAATTAGCCAGGGTACAATTGGTGTAGCCTTTCTTTAACTCAAAACATTGTGTTGTAGATCTAAACAAAAATGAATGTTCACTGAATAACACTCAACTGAACTAACAAATCACAGAATTAATCGAGAATAATTAGATAAAAAGATCAGCAAGAAATTATCCATGAATCCGACTTATATAAGACAAGGTGGTTTGACTTTTAATCGACTGAAACTGGACTTGACAATAAAAAGAGAATGAATGTGAAATTGATGGAAGAAATAAAAAAGACAAAGACTAGACTGATGTTGAAACAGGCTGCCAAAAACATCACAAGTGTGGTTTAATCTCCTTATTCTTCAAACTCGTTCCCGAAGTTCAAAATCCCGCGACAATCAAGGCTTAACCCAATTCTCAAAAGTTGAGGAATGAGGAACCAGTGTGATGGCTGCACCTTCCTCATTTTTTTGATTGCTCCGGACCTCCCTTGGTAGAATGTGCATAAAGACTAAAATTAATGGCGGCAAAACCAGGAAAAAGCCGATCTACAGATGTAAGGATTTTCTTTGTATAATATTGATGTAAAAATGACCAAAACACACATTGGTTGCCTTAGTTTAATATCATATTACCTCGACAGTAATGGACAACCATGAGTCTCTGCTTTGAAGGTGAGTCCCATTTGTAACTGGGGAAATGAGCCTCATTCCTTAGTTTTGAGGGCCAGCCTTGAGGATTGAAACTTGAGGAATGAGCGAGTTCTTTAAGGAGATCAATGGGGATTGGGCCTTGGTCTCGAACTGGAAAGGTCATGGTCTTGACTTGGTCTTTCTTGGTCTTGATGATCCCTCTTCCTGGTAGAGTCATGGTCTCAGCGGAGACAGTCTTGACTACAAGTCAATAAATCACAAAACACACCTAATAAAGTAAGGAATCCTTCAAAAATTATTGAAGATCCAGATGATATCTGATCACATTTGCAGGGATTTTCATTGAAATTGTTTTTATCTATTTTTGGCTTATTTTGCCAAATTACAGACCAACCCCAAATATTCTAAGCCTCCTTAACACAAGTGACACATACACAGCAAACCAGCAAACAGAACAAGAAAAGATAATACAACAGATGTGTGAGAATGAAAACCAATTCCAAAAGTGTTTACACCTCAACCTCCGTTAGCCGTGCTAATGGTACGATCACATAAATGAAGATTGAATAGTGTCTCCCTTAGAGATAGTAACTATCATTATCATTATTACTACTCGTTGAATCTGGTGTCTTTAACTTTTTATAGCATAGAAACATTGATGAAATCACATGATAAGTAGTATATAATCCACTTGTATGGACTACGTTTGTTTATTGCGGGTAAAGATTTGTAATTCATTATACTAGCTTAAACTAATATGTCCTTTTATGAGTTGAAAAATCGTCCAAGAGAGAAAGAAAAAAGAGAACCTATTTGATGTTAGGGCAGTTTTGATGTATGGCTTCTGTTTGCTCCTTTTAAAATAACTTACTAAAGCGTCCACTTCCATTTTCAGTATATATTTTTTTCATCACTTTCTTCCGCCGTCTCCACAAAACCCCCTCCTTCATCCTCCTCCCTCAGACTCATTACACCAACCCCGTACCGGAGCCTCTGTGAGAATCTCTCCCCGTATAATATGATGGCCATCTGCTACGCTGAGCCACGCTTCCCAAAACGCCCCGGGCGAGATGTTTATCTGCTCGCCACCCCCCCACACCCCCACCCCCAAAACTCCTTTAAGGATGCAAAACATATCAGCGATCATCGCCACTACAATTAGCACAGGTGCTGCTGAGCTGTAAAGTGATCAGGAGAAATGGGAGAAAACATAATTGAAGTGGATTAGAGCGTAAAGGTGGGAGGAAGAGTTTGGGGGGGCGAGGAATTCTGGAGGTTTGGACAGCAGCCCTTTTTTCCATATCGCTGTTTGAAATTGACTGTGCTGTGATTACAATTGGTGGAGAGGAGCTGGAAAAAATCCTGGCAAGGGATGTTGGTTTATTAACAGCTGTGTGGTGTTTTTTAAACACCATCTATTGTCAAAATACATTTGCTATATTGTCAAAATATAGTTGTTTCCACTTAGTTGCCAATTGGTAGACATTTGGTATCCGCGACCCAGCCGAGTCGAACACGCTCATACACGTGTAGACTTTGCTAGCTGGAGCAGCACCGGAATATTTCCCGCCGCAGTCACTCATGAAGAGAAATTCTTAATAATAAATATCCAGCCAATAATGAATGTGCTGCTGGCTGCAGTTGTCTTGAGGGCATAATATCTAATTTCCTCCCAATGTTTCATATCCCTTCTCCTGCGCGTCGACACAGTCCATCATTAAACTTCAAATGCAGGTTCCTATCACTTTTATTTATTTTTCTAATCAATAGATAAATCACCGCGCGGACAGATGGGTTCCATTGAATTATGGGATGCTGGACAAATGCTGAATGTTAACTGGGTACCGAGAGCGAAGACTCTCTTGGGAGCTGTCACGTCTCTCAGAATATCAGACAAAACGACGGCTAATAGAGTGGATTATTCATTTAAAGGGATAGTTCACTCATTTTCTACTCGCCCTCATGTGAAGGGTTTGGAGTATTTTTAAGGTAATTTGTTCCTTTATAGGCAAAATGTATGTTTATTATAAAGAAGCAAATAAGGGTCTTTTGTCCACCTTCGTCCAAAAAGACACTTAAAAACGTCCAAATACCTCCTTACTGCTTGACTGTAACGTCATTCTTGTATTGAAGCCTCAACCTTGGGTATCGTCCTGAAAAAACATATATACGTTTATATTTTAAGCTTGTTTTAAGCAGACGCTGCTAGACTATTCAGTCTAAATCTTTAGCACTGACACTTGCAATGTGTTTGAATGAGAAAATAATTCAGCCAGTAGCTGAGAGAGTGATAACTTTCGCTACAAACAAAGTTCAAATTTTGACTTATTTAAATTGTTTCTCTGAACAATTCCTCATGTTGAGGCTTCAATACAAGAGCGACATCACAGACGAGCAGTACGGCGGTATTTGGATGTTTTTAAGTGTCTTTTTGGACGAAGATGAAGACGAAGACAACTGAGCTCCAGTCGCTACATTAAAATGAAAAAACATTTTTGTCTATAACTCTCAAAAAGAACAGATTACTCTGAAAATAATCCCAACCCTTAGTCGACATGAGGGTAGAAAATGAGTGAATTTTGAATGTCTGAAACCATATTTTGATGAAAGATCCAGTGACATCTAGTGGTCACCCTGAGGAATACAATTAAATGAACATCCTGCCAAGATGTTGTTTTATTTTTATTTTTTAACTCAATTACTGACTGGTCAAAACTGTTGCAGTTCATTATGGAACATGCAGTAATAGCAGTGTTTTTTCTGTTTGAATAACTAGTAACTAGTGCTGGTCTGATGAAGCTTCATGAAGCTGTGTCATTATTTTCAGAGTCCACTAGATGGCGGTCTCTGCACTATTTTCCTTTGTTTGAACAACTGTTCTAACGAAACATCAGATCATTTTTAAACTCATGGCGCCACCTACTGACCTGTAAACAACATGACAATGTTTCATGAAGCTTTATAAGCACATAACTAGTAAATCTTTGGGTTTGAAAAAACTTGTATAAATAAAGAGAAGCACTTAAAAAAAAAACTGTACATAGATGTTTAAGATAGTGTACAGTCGAAATATCAAATAGAAATAAAGATGATTTCATATGATATTTTCTATTTTATTTTCCAGGAAAAAAATGCGAAGAGCAAAACAGCCAATGAGGTTCACAGATAAGGAAATAAAGAGGTGTGAAAAGAGAGGACCATTAGGATGTTGGATTTTCTGTGACGACCTCTTATTGAAGTTAAAAAGAGAACAATGTTAAATATTTGATTCATCCTGTACAGCAGATCCGGGAAAAATGTGCCCTGGGGGCCACCTGCGGCCCTTTGATTATATTTACGTGAATCTATATACATTACATAAAATAGAAATAAACAGCTTCATTTTGAATCTATTTCTGTCATTCATTACTAGCCTCTGAATATGACTGCAGGGTTTTTGTTTGAGGACTTTTTTTAAGTATTTATTGTCCCTCAATAAGAACATATGTGTGGGGGGGGGGGGGGATATCAAATTTTTTTTTTTTTGGGAATTTTTTTTTCCCATTTCACTCTTAGCAGGGGCCATAAGACAAAAATAAAGCAGTCTTTTAATAAAAACTATATACATAAATTAAAAGTTGTGTAAAATAATGTGTTTAAGTATCAGATTACATTTGTATTTTTTATAAAATAGATTAAAATAATTATTTTATTGTATATTTGTTGCTGTTTTATTTTTGCCGGGCGGCCCCTCACTGCATGTGTCCCCTGAGGAAAATCTCACCTTTGGTCTAAAGTGTCTTATCTGGTGCGTTTCTTCTGGATCTTGTAGAGCAAAATGAGTCTCACCAAACTGTGTGTGAGTCACCGTGTCTCCCCCCTCAAAGCTCAGTCACAAGGAAAAAGTGTAGGCTTAAAAGAAAATCGGGGGGAAATGGGGGCAAGAGGATGGAAGGCCAGGTGAAATAGAGCAGAGAGAACAGAGGAGTTGGACTCATAAACGTGCAGCTGCCATGTTGAATCCCCACTGTGGGTCCATGGAGGTGCAGGAGGCTAACCAGTCAACCCAGGAACAGGCTCTCACTTGAAGGGCCGGCTCAGAGGCCACGCACGCACACACACAAACACACACAAACACACACGGTTCTACCTGAGCGTGGCAATCACCACTATCAGCGGGGAATATGCTTCCATCAGGCCCGATAACGTCAGAGCGCACCTTAGCGCTGACACCACATGACATGCATATGTGCAGAGGCAGCGTGAGGCAATGCTGGGCCAGGCAGCAACCGGGGTTTGAGGAGAATTCCCACTGACACCGGTCTGGCAGCGAGGGGGGGGCGAGGAACCCTCCGCGGAAAAGCAAAAACAACAGGCCATCTTTGTGTAGCCCTTGTGGCTGCTCACAGGGAAGTAAAAGAAAAGACAAACAATAGGCTGGTGTGTGAGGTGTTGTTAGTTTATTAAAGGACTTCATATAACAACATGTATTAGTTGACATCCAACCAATGTGCAGCTTTCTTACTGTAGCAGACGATTCCTCTGCTTTATTAATCATATCTTATCTTATCTCTGCGTAGTTAATATCATTAGTCACAGCAGGGTTGGCAATTCAATTTCTAAAATGTTGTTTTTCCCAACATAGCTAATTTAATAATAATAATAATAATAATAATAATAATAATAATAATAATAAAATACAGTTGATGAATTACAGATTATATACAATGGAATCATTGTGTGATTGTGAAAATTTAATTATTATAACATAGTATATATAATATTAAGAATGAATCTGCCTTTGAATATTTTTAATTATATTTTTAGTCTATATGTTCTTTTATCCTCATCCTTAATCTCCCTTTTCTTAGCCAATATTCCAGTCAGGAATGCAATCTTTATGACCTTTTTATCTTATCTTATGTGCTAATGATTCTGCTTTTAAGGGACACGACTAACAGTAGACATGAGATTGATATTGTCGTTAATGTTTAGCGTCGACTCAATAACTCTGCACTTCAGTCGGTTTCTGGGAGCTATTGGTTAGGTCTTACACCAAATAAATAGATTATATTATCTATATATCGATCTAATGTATAAATATTAAATTAGATAAATGAATATATCGTGTGTTATAACCCATTGGAAGCTACCAAAGTATATTTTTTGCAGTCTCAAATGTATCTTCCAAATATCCTATTTATTCAGTCTATTAATAAAAAAAAAATCTATAAAAAAAACTGATACATTTCACCGCAAGAGAAAATAAAGACCTTCCTTTCATCCGTACAAAGCTTTAGGACAATTACAGAGACTTTAACCGCTGCACTGGGAAACAAGATCTAATTTAAAAACAATAGCAAAGCAGGAGGCAGCCGTTCTAATATGTGAAATATAAAGAATAAATAATCCAGTTGTCTGCGGTGCCCAACGCAAAGTAATTTAACGCATCAGTGCTAGCTGCCTATTAATTTCCTGTAGAAGGAAAGAGGGGAAGCCTGGGAGCGCTGATCGGGGAGACAATGCAGCTGCATCATGTATCAATTCTGAGCCAAACTAGAGTCGCAAGGAAACAGTGAAACGAACAAGCAGTAAACACATGCATGCCATAATTGTATTCATGCCGTTGTTTTCCCACGTCGATGGTGTTTGAAGGAAAGAAAGGTGCCACTATGTGTCTAATGAATTAATAAGCCAAGCCAAGAGATACGCAGGCCCATATGTGACTCTTGTCCTCGGGGTGTTGCATCGATAATAGTCCCTGCAGGCGGAACTTTCATTCTCTTCCTATGCATCCACTCAAAATCTCTGTTCGCTTTAATTAGGTGCCCATTTTTTGACCCCCCCCCCCCTCCCTTTAACCCAAAAAAAAAAAAAAACCTAAAGAGGGTGCAGCGGAACCAATATCACTGGCCCGGGTCCAAGACACGACAACTCTTTTAGCATAGCGGGGTAGAAACCGGGAGGCCTTCATAAATCCAGAGGTATTTGGACATGAGCCACGAGCCGTCCCAAATGATCGTTGTGGGGGACGCAGCCAAGAAACCTTTAATATACAGGATTGGCCTTAAATACATGATGATGTATTAGTGAAGAGGACGAGGGAATTCCAAATGTTTGTGTAGGGATTGTACCATTTTATATGTCCGTGTGATTGTTTTCTGTCTTTGGGAGTTCACAGTTTTGAATCAACCCTGCTTACCTTTGCTTGAGACTACATATTAAATACTAATATATAAAGTAGGGCTGCATACACTGCAGATTTCTCAAGTATTAATTACTAAGATCTCATTTCAGATTAATTATCTACACTAACCTACCTTTTCAGAGTTGATTGTATAACAAACATTTGGCCATATACTGTATATGTCTTGACACTAAAACAAAAGGTGCAATATCTCTTGGACCGCTACTCTTTACTCTGAGTATGCGTTGCGATTATTGTTACAACTTGGTTTATATAAAGGTAATGAATAAATATTTCAAGACAAAAATACATAGTTTCTTCTGGAGAAAAGTGCAGACTGTCTCCATGAATTCTCTTCACAGACTAATTTCAAGTACTTTTCTTCAGTTATTTTAAAATAAGTAAGTATAAGTAAGTATGGACTCATTTTCTCTGCTTGATTATTTTATATTTTAAATTTTAAGGTGTTTTTTAGAGTGTACAATACGATTATACGTTACTACTTGGCTTATATAAAGTTGATTAATAAATATTTCAAGATAGAAAGACATAGTTTCTTCTGGAGAAAAGTGCTGACCGTTTTCATGAATTCTCTTCACAGACTAATTTCAAGTACTTTTCTTCAGTTATTTTAAGATAACCTAGTAATTATGGACACATTTTCTCGGCTAGATGATTTTATATCCTAAATCTTAAGTCTTTTCTGAGTGTACATTTCTCATATTGATTATACGTAACTACATTTTTATATAAAGGTGATGAAAAAGACAAAAAGGCCTACTTTTTGCTGGAGAAAAGTGCTGACTGTCTCCATGAACTGTCTTCACTTGACCTGTCTCATATAGTAGGCCTGTTTTGCTTGATGCTGGGTATTTTATCATCACCACGGTCCATCATTACTTTCCTCCCATTATAGAGCAGTTCGGAGAAGAGCTGCAGATGAGGGGCAACGCACACACACACACACACACACACAGTGGATCCTTTCATTTTGGGGGAGGGAAAATGTGCCCCACAGATATAATGTCTGTGTTTTCCTGCAATTAATTAATGGGTCCCCAGCTAGTTAGCAGGAGGCAGCACTTGTTTCACCGTGGCGACTGTGAGAAGGCGAAAAAGGTTGGAGCCGGGCTCGCCTCTGTAGCTGGAGGCTTTTAGTTGTGAGCCACTGGATTTGGACTATTTTTAACGAAATCCTTTTATGGATAGATAAATCTGATTTTATGCAAGAAGAGTCTCCTGGGTTTCAATTAACTGGGGGTCACGCTGTAGATCTATCACAAAAAGAAAGAGAGAAGAAGAAGAAAGCAAGAGAGGAAGATATTAAAGCGACAGAAGAGGAAAGCCTCTTAATTAATGCAGTCTAATTAAACATTTGTAAAATGCATTATCTGTCTTTTTTTTCCCCCCTGCCCATAACAAGCAAGGGTTGCCTAATTGTTTGCTTGTGCGCCTCTGAAAAGTTGTTTAGTGGTTACATCATTGTTGTTAATAATACACGACACTTCGGAGTTGCTTGTTAATGGAGTTTGTCTTTCCTAAATCGAGGCTTGAAAGAAGGTTTCTAATAGCAGATGCAATGTTTCATGCCTTTTCAACAAGAGTCCTCTGGGTCGTGTTGAAAACATTTGAGTGAGTGCGGAGGGTTGGCAGCAGAGACGAAGTCGACTTGTGGTGATTCACGCAGGAGACTCTGGAAACTAATTTGAATCCTAAAACATGCCGGATGACAGCCTCCCGCTGCATGATAGAGGTAGATTTGACTTTGAATCATGACGCCTTGTTTAATCACGGGCCAAGAGGCTTGGCAAGTCTCTGGGCCGGATGAGAGTCGAATAAAGAGTGTCAAGCATTGCCGGGTGTGAGAGAAACACAGCCGGGGCGAGGAAATCCATAACAGATTAAAGAGTGTTTGGTCAAAATGCACAGCTTGATTTGTGCGTCTATCACCTTAGAGCTCTCTGCATCTCCCCCACAATGCATATTTCCTCCAAGCCAGCACGCTCGCTCGTTGTCAAACTACCCACGGGGCACCTCTTAATGCGAAGTTGATCTCAGGTTATAGTCGTTTAAACATGCACACACACACGCACACGTATATATACACAAGTGCAGCTCCGCACACACCGACACCACGATGACATTTTTCTTTCCTATTCACTTCCCAGCATGAGCAGTATCAGCGGAGCATATTACGTACATCTTTTTTTTCCCGGCGTAGAGGCAAAATGATTCGGTTCACCAGAGCGTGGAAATAAGAGTAACCAGTTTCCTGGGTGAGATGTAGCCACATGGTGGTCGAGCATCGGTCTATGGTACATTCAGATAATCCCAGTATTTCAAACTCAGGCTAAAGCTCTTTTTTTTATTGGCCTTGGCTGTGCTGACAAAGGCTTGCAATTGGTTTTATACCTTCACCAATGAGGTTTTGTGATTTTCTCTTAAAAATGACTAGTGGTTTATGCAGTGTCATGCAACACAGCGAGTCCAGCAGGGGTAGATAGTCATAGATGATCCTTTCAGTGACAGAATGATTGGATGAAAAGGCCATGTCCTGGTCTTAGAGGAACACCAGTGGTGTGTCCCAACATTTCATATTTTGACTACACAAGTGCGTTCACACTGAGCAGTGTGTGAAAATGTAGTGCGCTGTGGCCATAAAATTGATTCTGGATCGATGGACACTTTCAACCCTCAAGGGCCGCAATCATAGTGACGTGGATGACGCCAAAATGTCTTGAAACAACAATAATAACACAATGAAATACAACTTAATAACTTGTTTCGATTGACGAAAAGCGCCGTTAAGTGTCGGAGATAGGGTTCCAACGTTTGGTTGCGATCAGCGTTAAAAAGTAGTAGAAGAAGAATCTGTCTAATGATTTTTGGTAAGTGTGTAGTTGTAGTGTTTGATTTGAGTACTACCTTGTCTTAGACATGTACGCGATTTGAGACACAGCACTGGCCTTAGCCATGGCAAGTGCAGACCAGAATCTTGAGCAAGGTGGTTAAAAAATGGGTTCTTAAGCTTCAGCAATCATGTTGACCTGTTCTATTGATATTCATGTTGGCTCAATCTCAACCAGTTTACAATTTAGAGAGATTACTGCCTAAAATATTGTTCCATTTTTCCATTTACAATGAAATGATGCCCTGAAAAAATGACCTTGTCCACTGCTGACCAAGTCCCTTCCACTCCGTACACAAAATATAGTAACATTTTATCTATAATTAAGATGCAATTTGATTGAGACACATTAGCCAGATTAGGTCCAATTTAACATCCACCGCCGTAAATTGTGAGCTCTGGGCGTCTATCAGTGAAACTTTGAGCTCCTAATGAGAAGAAGTAGAGATGAAGGGAAGCTTTATCAAGCGTTTTTGTTTTTATACGCCAGCCGTCCATAAGAAACGATGGACGAACAGGATAGCCTGGTGAACGCACTTAGCTAGCGTAATCCATCCGTATTAAACACCCCTGCAGAGGAAGAGGAGCAGAGTGTTAAATTAAGTTTGAGGCTCCAATTAGTGGGGTTGAAAAAGAGGAAGAACTAGAGACCGTGACCATGGGTCAGTCTTTGAGGTGTTGTTTTGCATCCACGTACAACGGCCCCCTCGGTGCTCATGGGATATGTAGGCCCTCAAAGCATGTCCGTATGTACTTCTGGCTCAAATGACCAATTATCTTATTTTGGCCGAATAATGTGCTTCTATCAAGCAACATCAATGCCTAATGATTCCCTATTATTGAGGATTAGCCTCGATCTTTCAAAGGGTTCACAGCTACAAACGATCCAATGATTCCATAAATCAGGGGCCACTCCTTATAATTAAGGCCCTTTCTTTTCTTAAAAGGATTCATCAGACCAGTTGAAAGTTGGAAAAAAAGCGGAACATATAGGTCAACAAGTTTCATAAGAAATTCTCATGTATGGAAATCGAGTTAGAGCCTGAAGGCTGTCACGCCTCCACGGTATTATTGTTGTGACTCAACCTCCTTCACTGTCATAAAAGTGCCAACCCTCATTTGTATTAACACTGCTGGCACTCTCAAATCAAAGTCAAAAGACAGATGGCACCATTTTTTCCCTTTGTTTTATTATAATGCAACAGCCTTCCTCTTCTCCGTCACCGTATTATAGGAAACACATGAAGGACTGACCAAAAACCGCAGAAGAATCATCTTGTTGAGTTTGGTTTTCATTTTTATTCTGCTGTTTCGTCTATGTAACAAAAGACGTTGGATTGTCACTAGATGTCATGCTCATATCCTTATAACACTTGTGTTATCTCTGGGTCAAGGTGACCAAAATGCCCGAAAACAAATTAAAGTATCCCTTGTTTTGTATCTGGGTGAAGATGAACAACTTCCGCCACTGCGTATATATTTTATGGAAGCCAGGGAGGCTGTCACATATAACAAAAGACAACGCAAAGGATATCACAATCACATTTGTTTTGGGGCCTTTGGGTCACGTTGACCCTGAGATAAGACAATGGTTAAACCTTATGTTATCATCATTAGCCCAAAAACAAACCTTGACCCAAAGACAACACAATGGTTAACCCACCTTGAACTCTTCTACTTGGTTAACCGTCACAATCTTATAATTTGGTGAAAAAAGATTATTTTGTGTTTATTAAATAGCAAGATTGTTCAGGTGAGCAATCCGGCTCTTAGAATCCTCCTATGTCCACCGTGGAGATTCTGAAAGTATTCTGGAGAAGTTGAATTTAATATAATATATAAAACGATAGAACAAATGGTGTTTTTACGGTATAAAGTCAAGCAGGTGGGAGCTTTATTTTTTTGCCTATGAAGACTTGACAAACCCACAGAGCAAGTGCAATGCATTGACTTTTAACTACATGTTTAATCACCAATTTACTCGGAAGCCTAAAGCTTCAGTCGCTCAATGTCAAATAATAGCACAGCTCACCGTCGAACTAACAAACACTCGCTTCATCCGTCGCGCACAGTTGTTGTTTTGGTATCCAGCTTGTGTTTCTTTTAGAGAAAAGTGTGTTTTTTTCATACGTCTTTCTACTCTTGCGACTTCTGGTGGTGGGTTGTCTCGGGGTAAGGGACCGAGCGGTAATTAAGGACAGCGGGAAGGAAGCTCCTAAGATGTGTCATCCTCATTAGTGCAAGTTCCATCCCGGAGGTAGTGCCGAGGAGCAGACACCTAATGAGAACCATGTTGAAACCGAGCCAGGGATCTAAAAAGCGCCTTTTAAATGTTGTGTGGAATTGGTGCTTTCATGTTTCAAGTTTCTTTTTATATGAAATAAATGTTTTTTCTTACACCCTATGATAATGTTCACTAACTTTATTTCTTGTTTCCATCTAACCACACTTCTGCATGTCTCTCTGAAGGAGTGAAGCTATGATGGTGAGAATAAATGCATCTCTAAAGCTTAAAAAAAACAACCTGATACAGCGCATACCTCTGGCAAGGAGCTAATTGCTAATGATTCATACTTTACACAATAAGTAAGTAAGTAGGTTAAAGGGTAAAAGGTTATTTTTAAAATGCTTTTCTAGACCAGGGTCACAAAGCGCTTAAACAATCAAAAGCAATACACAGTTAAAAATACATATGAATGTAAAAACGCTAAAAGGCAAAGACAACATTGAGGCGAACACAGGAGTCCCAGAAAATCAGGGAAAAGCAGTCACAAATAAAAAGGTCTTAAGATGTTTCTTGAAGGAGATTTTTCTCAGTTTAAGGAAACAGTTTCTGGTGAGTTTTCTGCAGTGTTGAAATGTCTTTACAACACCCAGGTTTCTCAGGCTCAGTTTGGCAGACTTGCAATACTTGCAGCGAGCAATGCTCTAATAATTTTCTCCTCAAACTGAAACAGGTGTAAGAAAATATGAATTAACTTAAATATTGCAGGAATACTGTATTGATATTCAATCACGCTTCATATCTTTTTTTCTTCCATTTTTCTGATAGTTCATTTGAGGTTTATATAAATAAGTAAAGTGTTTGTAAAATGATTAATATTTACAGTGTCTGTTTATTTTTGTGTCCAATTAAACCTCTGACCACTAGATGGCAGCCATCATTAGGCCTTCCAGAGCTAAATGAACTCTAAATCCAACAATATCTGTGTGATGACTGAGGACGAGAGGATACAGTCGACTCCAGAAGCTTCCAAAGCTGATATTTGGACACATTTTGATTTCAAAACAAATGAAAGCAGTTACGACTTCGTCAAAAGTCAGGCGGTCAAGTACTCGGCGATACTACAAATATATCCTTGTTCCTACAGTATGACAATATATCGTAATTTATCTTATCGTCAACCCGATATCGTGATCTGTATCGTATCGCCAGACTCTTGCCAATACACACTTTTTGTCACCACAGCCAAACTTTATTTTAGTGATTGCGCACTTTGTATATATATATATATATATATATATATATATATATATTTCAATATACTGTAGATATAGAGAGAGAGAGAAATTAAAAATAAAAATAAGAAAAATGTCATTTTCGAGGATATATATAATGCTCGAAAATGACATTTTGTTATGCTTTTTTTAAAGAAGAAAGTTTCTTTTTTGATTTTTAATCTCTCTAGCTCAGCTAGCTGCCCTGTGGCTAAAGTGACAGAAGCTACTGTCAACTGCACACACACGCACACACACTGTCTCACAGCATGCTCTTCGCCACAACTACTGTACAGGTAATCTCACTTAATCATCTCAGAGGTCACCACAAAGTGAGGTGGGCCGATAATTGCTGTGCTGAGCAGCGAGAAGTGAAGGATGAGGGTGGGCGAGGCAGAGATGAATGGATGGAAGAAAGCGAGCGGGAGAATGGGGGGAACAAAATAAAAATGGAGAGAGAGCGAGGCCCAAAGTAAAAGAGCTGGAGGGCAGATTCAGAGACAAAGCATACTGGCAATGCAAGGACGAATGTCTGTTTCCACGAGAGACGTAAGATTTAGTTCCTCAGACATTTGTTTTTATTAAATCCCGACCGTGATGAGGGATATTTTCATCCAACTGTTGCTAACTTGTCTTCTTCCCAAGCATGGAATTTAAAAGAGGGTGACGATGGTTTCATGACAAACAAGGCAGGAGAGACCCTCGAGGGAACTTGGGCTGGTCCTCCTCAACCCCTGAAGATGTGGCCTGCATGACGATTGAAGGTGGTAATAACCTTATCGTGGTGGATGTCTCTTCTGTGGCCCCTCATACATACATTCTTAGTAAACAATTCAAAATAAAGGATTTAAGAGCACAACTGCTTAAACCAGGTGAAGAGAAGTAGAATATATATATGTATACACGAGAAGTGAAATGTGTCTCTTCTAACCCACTTGTTCGTCACCCTTGTCCAATTCTTTTATTCCTTCTCAGCACTTTTGAATAAAAGATGAAAGAGAAGCGAGCGAAGGGACCTCGGGAGGCAAATATGTATCAGTGTGTGATTCCCTCTGTCTTCTGGCGTTGTTGCCACTAGAATAAATGATATGTGTACAGCAAGGTGTGCAGCCTGCAGATACGCACCATCCATACAGAGTAGATTTACACAGCTCAGCAGATGTGAGGTGAAAAGAGGGGAATTCTCTCGGAGGCCAGACGTAGAGTCATCACTGAACCTGTCAATCTCAGTCGGCTGGAGTGAATTTAAAGAGCGCAGGGCGAAGTCGGTCTATGTGACAAACTTGAATATGATGAGTTAAACGTTGAAGTTTAATTTCCATTATTGAGTAGAAGTTATGTGTCATAACACTGGGGATTCAGATGGTTGTTCCAGACGCTTCTCCAGACGTCAGAACCTGCCCAAAAGTTTTGTTTTTTTTGAAAACAATGAGCAGTTTAATGTGGGCTTTACTCACTCAGATGACCCTACAGTTGGAAACAGGGTGAAAAGGGACTGAAAACAAACTTTAAAAGCTTTAAAAATCCTAACATATCTCGACTAAATGCTGAATCAGCAGGAGCTCTTGGACAGGTTTCTACACAATAAGATGATCCCATATAGCAAGGGGTCCCCAAACTGCCTCCATAAGCCACATTTGACCCGGTCAGTATCAGAGAAGCTTTTATCTTATATACAGTGAGTGACAAAAATATTTGTACGATATTCTAGTGATGTGCTGATGAAGCTTCATGAAACAGTGTCATATTGTTTAGAGGTCAGTAGGTGGTGCCATTAAAATTGTTTTATATTTCATTAGAACAGTTGTTCAAAAGAAAAAAGTGTAGAGACCACCATCTAGTGGACTCTGAAATTAATGACACTGCTTCATGAAGCTTCATCAGACCATCACTAGTATATTCGACACCTAAATACTTTCTTTTGCTCCCTAAGAAGGCCTGGTTTGAAATTTATCATACTTCTTCATATCATTTAAATAGTATTCCTGACTTTTTTCTTTGAAGAACTCGGAAAGAGTTACTCGATAATGTGTGACTTTCTGGAAAACAATACATTTGTTAAGCATTGGCTCCCCTGCGGTCGTCACACACTGACCCCGGCCCCCCATCAGAGAAGGGAAAAGTTTGTGGCTGTCAAAAGAATTTTCTCAGATTTACTAATTAATAGTAAAAGCCGTTAAAAAAAAATCTTCTTGACTGTAAAATGCCAAAGTCTGGTATTAGTAATGATTTTACAACATGATTGATATCAAGTATTGTTTCCTCTCTGCTCACAGACTGATTAGGGACTGTCAGGCCAGGGCTGAAGACATGACTCAAAAATCAAGCAAGTTTATCAAAAGGTATATTTATTAACTTGATTTGTTTAAGCAAAGCGACTCAAAGGATTATGGATTATTATATAATCATAAACTGCTAGTCAAGAAACAGGAAAACCAAACACAAAAAAGACTGAGGCTAAAGAACTCTGAAACGAAGACAAAATATGACAAAATGTCGCTCACTACGGAGGGGAAACTAATCTTTAAAATGAAAATACCACTTTCAAACTTTCTATTATGCAACCAGGAACAGCGTTAAACGCTCATGCACAAACACAAACAAGGCCACAGTATGAAACACGATACAGCTGGGCAACAAGGTCGGTGTCACCAAGGGGAAACTCTGTTGGCTAACACTGCTGAGCAGGACAACACTTGAGTCAGAGGGGACGAAAAGAGACAAAAAAGTGCTCACTCACCTACTTCTAATCATGGACGTGTCTTTGGTAGAGATGGAGGGACAAGCAAGGACAGTTTAACTTTGACTGAAAAGTAAAGAGAGTGATAATGTCGATGAAGTCCGCAAGAGAGTGTCCTGATCCCGCCTGGACCCAGGGCCTCCTCCTAGGAACCCTTACTCGTTAGTTTTTTTTTTTAGAATGTTGTCAGTTTATAAAATATACTGTAAAACAAACATAAAGATATCACATTTGTTATGTAGAAAATATGTTTTCATCCTCATTTGTGAGCGTTATATGACCTGTATTTTATTGAAGTATATCAGTCCTAGAATGGTTGAACTGAACAATTGTCAAATATTTTGTTTATTTAACCATTATTTCAATATAGATGTTTATTGAGAGGGTACATTCGTCTTTGTTCTTTTAAAATAATTGAATAATTTAAAAATATATATATTTAAAAGTGAATTCAATCCCTTTTAATTCGTAGCCTTTGAAATTTATATATAACAATGGTGATAAAATACTTGGTTAAACTTCTAAACAATCAAGCGACGCTCACAAGATGACGAGAAGCGCTGACTCATCAATTCATCCGGACGGATTGTTTGGTCGCACAATTTTAATAACATTTTGTCACAATCTACATTTAACGGAACCCAAGTGCGAGTGAGAGCAAAGTGCAAAACAGGTAAAACAACAGTAGAATACAATACAATTAATAAGAAAGTTCAAACACAAACAAAAGTCCAAAACCTAATCGTCCACCAATAAAGGGAATAAACAGAAGAAGGAAAGACCAGGGAAGGTGTTCTGAAAACAAAACAGAAAACATAGGTCAAAAGCAGTCTCGAAAAAAACATCTTAACTACTCAGGCAAGATGCAAAGTCCAATATCCAAAAGTACGAGGGAAGAAACACGAGAAGAAAATTTGCAGCCAACTGAAATTATTATTTTTTTATTGAATAAGATATTTCAACATTTAAAAAGTTTAATTCAAACATCCTACGTTCTGATATACGTCCATAGTATTACTCAGAATAAGTTATGGGTTAATGAAGTTTTTTTTTCATGACACAGTTTTAAATGTAATTTTTAGAGCACTGTAGGTGACCCCTTTAATTTAAAAAAAAAAAAAGTGACGTGAGTTCTTATTGAATTAGTGGTTCAGAGCAAGGAGTTCCATCACACTGTATCAAAAAACCTTATCAATTGACAACACAGGCATCTTTACTTTAACATCCCTAAATATACACTCAATAGAAGTACAATAACGAAGATGAAGCAGACACTTGCGACGGCGTCCATAAATGTTAATATGTAAAGCACAGTATGACCACCAAGTCAAATGAAGTTCACCAGGCGAAATGACGAGATGCTGGATTCACACATTTATATGACTCTTTTTATGGCAGAATCAAAGCGGCCTGGCTAATCAACGCTCTATTACAAAGCTTCTCCATGGCGACACTTTAATTGGCTACAATTTACATAATGGTGGAACGCACGGAGAGTGAGACCTCGACTGCTTTTCCAATTCTCCACCACGCAGATGAGATAGGTTTATGGATTTAAAAGCCATGCCTGTGAATAATTTCATTATTTCTGCAGTGGTCGACTGCACCCGGAGAGAACGGCGAGTCTTGGACCACGAGGCAACACTCGGGCTCTTCCGTCCTGGACTAGAATCCAATTTGTGTTTTGAATGAATCATGGAATTGAGTAAGAAAATGGTTTCATTTGCAGGTAAAGGCCAGAGAAAAAACACACTCCCATACACACACAGACACACACACACACGTAAACACACACACACACACACACACACACACACACACACATACACACACACACACACACCTACACACAGTTTTTGTTAAATTAGTTTGATTAATAAGGTTTGATGGTCTGAGTGAACCAGTATGAATAACATTCAAAGTTTAAATGTGAACAATCATATTCAAGACTTACTTGTAAACGTGCAGTGTTGGAGTAAATAAGTGCATAACAAACTATTTGAAGGACAATGATGTGTTGAATTAAGTGTGTCTTAAATAGATGTTGGACTCTATTGTATCATCAGTGTCTGTTTGTACAAAACTCTCTTTTCATTGGAATATGGACATTAGAAAATGATCTTAAGCCCCGCCCACTGAAAAAACTTCCCAAGCGTTTGTCAAGAATCAAGGTTTCTTACCTCGCGTCATCATACCTGGAAGTAAGTAAGTAAGTAAGTAAGTAATTTTTATTTGTATAGCGCTTTTCCAGACCAGGGTCACAAAGCGCTTAAACAATCAAAACAATATTCAATAAAGTATATACTTTAAAGATCAAGATAAAACTGAGAACAAAACAGGAGTCCTAGAAAATCAAGGAAAAGCCTGAACAAATAGAAACGTCTTAAGATGTTTCTTAAGAGTCAGTAGATCATCAAGCGCAAAGAGAGAGGAAGATCGTTCCACTTACAAGCAACTTGTTCTATAAACAAAGTGGGGCGTGATTAAAGCTGGCTGTAGAAGGAGAGAAGCCATTATTACATCATAATGAACTTTTCTCTCGTAACCACTCATTCGCTGAGATTTCAGGCGGGGGAGAACTTTATAAAGTAATAACTTCAAAACCTGGTCATGAAGAGGGACTTACTGTATCTTCGAGAGGAAGACTTCAACATTTGAAACATGTGAGTGAGTCAGGAGAGTTGGATTTTGTGATAAGTTACTATTTGACAACTGCCTCACTTTCGAATGTGTTCAGAGACCTACCATTCTTCTTCACCTTAACTTCTCATGGAACTTTTGATGTGGAAAAAGTTACATTTATTACCTCAAAATGAGACATTTAATATGATAAGAAAAACAACCTTAAACATAAGAATGACCAACATATTTTGACAATTTTGAATAAAACACAGCACATATTGGCCAAAAAAAAGAAGATGGACATTTTTTTCTACACAACTTCTTGATCATGATGAAATAGGTACTTATATCACACAGTTAATACAAGTGCAAGGCTGACTGTAGATTGACAACTAAATAAATAATTTTCATCCCTGCAAGTGGCTCAAACATATTTTTATACATGAGGTCAACAAGACCTTCCTGCAGGCAATGTTACATCTTACTTAGGTTCTCAGAATTTGGGAAATTTTTTGCAAATAAAAACATGTTTTTAGCAACACTTGAGCTCCTTTAAAAGTACGAAAACTAGAATTCTGGATCGACAACTGTTGAAGTGAGTGTGTGTTGCTGGCGGCGTCTCAGCAGGAATCTCTGCGGTCAAATGAATTTTTGCATTTCCTTTACTTCTGGGCTGCGTGTGTTGCCATTTACAAAGCGCCCCGACAGAGGACGGTCACGCGTGTCACGAACAGACACACTTAAAAAAAAAAGAAGAAAAAACACACATTGATCTGCTTATTAACCTGAAGGACACACACTTTACCCCGAATGTGTTGTTTGATGCCTTGTTTTCAGGGACAAAATGTCGTAATATTAATCATAGTTAACCGTGATGATCAGTTCAAACCAACAAAGCTGTGTTTTTTTGTTTTTTTTAACACCCTCAGCTATTTATTTTCACCCGCGATCTGCAGCAACACAGCAGCACACTGGCAGCATCAAAGATGGATGCCCCTCAACCTTTCCTTTGGTCTCTGTCTCATGGATGTGCCTCAGAGGAAAGTAGTGGAGGATAATAAACAGGAGAAAAAGTGTAAGAAGATCAAAATTACCAGAGCAGGGAAGCTCGGGGCGCCATGCCTCGACGCCTTTTTCTCCCCCCCCCGCTCACCCTCACCCTCCTCCCCCCCTGCCTCAGCTTGGCTCTCTCATCTGAAGCCACATGCAGCCCGGCCCAGGTAACTGCACTTTTTAATGATGCCATTTGCCTAATGCCTTCTTGTGCTTGTCAATCTATCTCACATTATCCCTCGTCTTGACGGTCTTGCCGTATTGCCTGCACCCCTTGACTCCTGCACACCAAAGAGCCTCGCCCGGAACATCGCTGCAGCGGCCCATTAGGAAGCCTCCTCCAGACTAATTGGTGGGAGACGCCACATAAAAGATAGGACGGAAACAACAACAAGCAACAACAAAAAAACAGAGGAGAGGCGGACGGTGATGGGCAGACCTTTTATCCTGCACCCCCCCCCCCCACCCCTTCACTTTCTCCTTTTTTTCTGCTGATCCAGAAAGATCCACGAGGCACAAATTGGGGCGAGGAAAGATGGAATAGAGAATACGTAAATGTGTAAGTTGACGGCTCATGTTGGAGCTTTTTTTTCTAGTTTTGATTTTTTTGAATCAGTCAATGTCTGCCGATGTTTCAGCCACACCCTAAAACACCGTGTTGCCCCCCCCGTCTGCCATGTAAGTATCAACATGAACCAGCCATGATGCACATGTCGCTGAGCAAGCAGTTTGATGGATACTTTGAATCTAGTAATTGAGTAATTGAGCGAGTGCAAGTCAAACCAGGTTGGTGACATGAAAAGTTAGTATTTGTACCTTTACCAAGAGAATGTTAATGATTACTGGTGGTCCAAATGCCAATGCACTTTGCACTTTGTTCTTGCTTTTATTAAACTCCCTGTACCTTTTATTGTCTGCTGTCAAATGCAAACCCAATTTCCACAAAGGTTATCTCCAGAGGGATAATTAAGTAAGTAAGTAAGTAAGTAATATTTATTTATATAGCGCTTTTCGAGACCAGGGTCACAAAGCGCTTAATTAAAGTAAATGTAATCTAATCTAATCAAATCTGAATGAGCATCCCGATCAAACCTGGGAAAAGTGCCGTTGGAGGCCCTTTGACTGTGGTCATGTGATCCTCGTTGGGGTCAAAGATCACATAGAAACTAACCATTTTATTCCTTATAATCTTCAGTCTCCTAATATGACTGTAGGGTTTTTTGTGAGTTTTTATTGCGCTCAACATGATTTAACTTAATATTAAAACGAATATTTTAGGGAAAGAAGTTATTGTATATGTTATGAAAAAGTAGAATTTAAATGAAAAACAATACAAAAAAAAAATCTTATCATATTGTCTGGACTTTATTCTATCATTTGTGCTCCTTTCTTTTTGACACCCAACAACAGAATCTGTATGAAATGTAAAAAAAAAACCTACGTAAATTTAACTGTCCATTGATCTAGATTTTCCCAACTTTTTCTTTTTTTTAAAGTGAACCTATTTAGTGGTAAACTTTTTCAACCACTTGTATAACCATGACCTGGATGAAAGAGAACCTTCACGGACATCAGCTCAAGCAACTCTTCTTCGCTTACTCTCTGTGGTTGTAGTCGTTTCCTAAACACTATTTTGGCCTTCTTTCTGCTTAAGGTCTTGTTTGTTGTTTGTGATCAAAAGAACATTTGGGGGGGAGGGTTTTAGGTTGCTGACTCATCAAAAGCAATTTAGGTTCAAGCTTTGTTCGGTCTCACTCATAAGACATTTCTAATTGTGTCAGTTGTCTTGCTTAATTGTTGTTGTGTTTTGTTTCTTAATCCTAACTTCAGAATACTTGAATTTAGATTTCCAAATAATATACTGTTTTTTTTAAAGGAAAAACTATTTTACTTTTTTGAATTACTCATTGATTTTAGTTTTTAGAATATAAAATAGGGCTTTTCACAATTACCTATTGATGTTAGTCTTAAAAAACGATCAACTATTCTGGATTGTTCTGTTTTTTAAGATATGAAACTATAAATAAACAAACTTACAAAATGCTGAGATTTTAGTTTAGTTTTGAGGGGTAAAATGTGACAATCGGAGCCAGAAAGTGTCGACCACAGAAGCACAAACACAGCACAGCAGCTTTATGACGGTCCTAGGTGGCACGAGGACCACTGGATGAATAGTTTAGCCGCCCCAGGCGCTCGAGGAGGGAAAGGATTGGCCCGTAAATAGGATTGAAGTTTAAATGGAATAATGCAGTCTGGGATGGAGCTAAACCCAGGAGTTGGTGGCCAAACCCAGAGGTGACACAGAGGTGAAGAGTTCGACTGGAGAGTCACAGAGGCTGTAATGTGACTTTCAAGAAGAACCGGGTGTCGTAACAAGGCGGCGAGAAAAGAGATTTAAGGGTTTTATAAAGACAAACAACTTAATACAAGCTCTGTCACAGATTTAATCCAGTTCTCCTTTATAATGATACTTAAATCAACCAATACCATTGAGACATTTTAGGAAAGTACTTCCACTTGAATTCATAAAAATACAGAATGATACTCCAGAAAAATGATGATTATGAATTATGATTTGCTGATGAAAGTTGTGTGTGTGGGGTGTAAGTCTGGATCAGATCACTGATGTAAGGAGGAGCCTGACCATGAATAGATCTGAAAGTAAGAACCAGAATTTTAAAGTTGATCCTGAAAGAAACTGGAAGCCAGTGAAGAGTTTTAAGGATCGTGGGATATGTGAGTTCTTCTACTAGAGCAGGTCAGAATGCTGGCTGCAGAGTTTTGTATTAACTGCAGGCGAGACAGCATGTTCTTGTTTAGACATGAGAATAAACTGTTACAATAGTCTAAACGAAAAGACACAAACGCATGGATTACAAGATCAAGATCGTACACCCTTTTCTTGAGGTTAGAGAGTTAATTAAAACAGTTTTTGTTCATTTTTTTAGTATAGAATCAAATGGCAAATGTAAGAAGGAAGCTCAGAGTCAATGAAATCTCTTCTTTTTTTTTTTACCAAGCCAAAAAAATACCTTTTTTTTAAAGCCGTAAAAGTCAATTTTTATTCCAGATGTTTACGTGACTTCTGGTCTTCCTGAAAACCAGCTTCAAACAATTCTTCTGCATTGGCTACACATTTTAATAATGAGTGTTGCCTCTTTACTCTAACCAATAGAAATAAGCTTTGTGTTTAAACTGAAAATGAGACGTACTTGTAAGATTTCCAAGTGGCGTTCCTCAAATAATGAAAAAGGTACATTTAGCTATGCTCTGTAGGTAGGTGTGGTAGGGAGGTTCCATACTGTATTCTCGGATTATTGCGCTCTTGGGACTTGTGACAAAGAAGGAAATGTGTCGGGTAAACACCACGGAAAAAAGGGAAGTTTGTCCTGTGGAACTGATGAGTGGACGTCCCGGTGTGAGAGGACAGTCCCAGTAGGCTCACATTAAGGCTCTAGCTTTGCCTTCGTTACGAGTCATTACACTGACTTAAAGCTGATGACATGGGCGGCTAAGAAGATTAATTTATGGTGGATCAGTACTCCACCAAAAACGCCATTCTCTCAGAAACACGCAGTTTCCTTGTTCTGTTCAAATTGTGGACCTTGATGATTGTATTCAATTGTGATGATTTTGGACAGTAGATGAATAAAAACAGATAATGGAAATGGAAGATTTTTTTTTTTACACTGTACGTACTGGTTTGTACTCCTGAAGCCTCTTGAGTCAGTACTCGGTCATATCTTACGTTTAACGATTGACTGAATTGTGATCATTATGTCCTATTCGATTAAGAAACTACATCTGATTCCGTACACAAAATAATGATGCAAATTAAACGGGGGGGATCATAAAATCTCACTGATCTGAATCTGCTTTATTCCGCCTTCATGCTTGCATCAATACAGAACAAGGATGGAAGTCATTACGCTTACAACAACTGCAGCTCCAGATAGGCTTCACAGTAAATTAGCTACAATTAGCACTGATGCAGACATCGACGGGACCATCCCCCAAATGCCATTAAATGCCCACCCAGTCATCTGCACGTTAGTACAGTCCACTGGATCATTTCTCAAATCAATGATCTCAGTAAGTGCCTGGTAAAAAGGCCTCCGATGCCTGATCAGCTGGATGTGGACAATTAGATTGGAGTTAGGGGACAGCCTTAATTAGCACTTTGCTCCGAGGCAATGCGTGTCATTCATTATGCAGTTGTAGCGGCGCGTCGCCTCGGCGTACGGCGACGGAAAACTACTTCAACTTCACAGCATGCAGGTTCATTAAGTTATTTTCCAAACTAAATATAGTTCACTACCAATTATTGTGAGCGATACGAGTTAACGGCTGTTGACGTCAGTTCAAGGATCATGGAGAAAATTTCATGAATATTAAAACGACTAATGTACCAATTCCCAAACCTGTTGCACAGAATTATGACACACAGCTTGATGGGGGGGGGGGGAGTCCTTTGACAAAAATCTATAAAGTAAACTCTTATATGTTCCAGTCCTTAAAACTCGAACGAATAGTCGTGATGTGCTGATGAAGCTTCATGAAGCAGTGTCATTATTTTCAGAGTCCACTAGATGGCGGTCTCTGCACTATTTTACACAACTGTTCTAATGAAACATCACATTATTTTTAAACTGATGGCGCCACCTACTGACCTCTAGACAACATGACACTGTTTCATGAAGCTTCACCAGCACATCACTAGTCAAAACCCACCTGTTCAAAAATGCTTACTCGTAATTGTATTTTATGTACATTTTTTAAACATTTCTTGTGTGTTTACATTGTACGCATCTTTGTGTGTCCTGAAAAGCTCTAGGAATCTGAAGTATTATAATAACAGTAATTATTATTATTATTATTATTAATGATAATAATCCATCATCTCCTTGGTGGAGGTAACACATATAATGTCACAATTAATGCAACATTCATTGTATTTTTGGGTTCTAAGGTATTTAATGTGTTATATATTGTGAATTCATTTTTATTTTGTTATTTTATTGTTTATTTACTTAAAACAATTTTCATACACACAAATCAAGTCGTTTCGTTGTGGTCAGTCTCAGTGTTTCCAGACTAATAGATGTGAAGAACTGAAATTGGCAGAAACAGCACAAGTCTGGCGTGTTAGAGGCAGAAATATGAAATTCTACTCAAATATCAATTCTTCTTGTCCTTTACATTGGTTTACAGTATATTTTTAAGTTGTATACAATCATATACTTTGTAGCATACGCGATAATTGTTTGGTATAAAGTAAACAAATTAAAAGAGATAGAGATTCAGAAGAAAAGTTCTTATATTCCTGCCTCTTATTTAGACTTTTCTGTTTCACTGAAAACAGATAATATTTTCATACTTAATTAAGGTTATAATCTTTATTCATTATTTATATTACTGATACAGTTATTGATTAACATGAGACATACTTAATTTGATAAATTAAGCCTTAAAAAATGAGAAGACAACATCAAAATGTCAATATGTCCTGTTTGTTAAAAAATACATTTTTGTTTGGCTCTTGACTTGAAGTGCTAGAATATTTTTGGCTCCTTGTGTGATTGAGTTTCACATCCCTGATCTCTGGCATTTGATCAGTTAATGTGTGTCATGTTAACTGCCATACGTATGATGTTACCTTTTAGATTAGATTAGATTAGATAGACTTTAATTTGTTGGTTTTATCTAGGTTACCTAATTAATGCTCCAGATAATTCAATTTCCCCCGTTGACTAATATTTAAATACATTTTGTCCCTTATGTTTATTTATAAATTCATGGTATTTATTTATCTTATCTGGCGTATTGTTGCAGTTGTAGTGTCAAATACATGTATTTGAAAAGTAAGTGTGGACGATCTCTAATACAGTTAGAAGTGGTGTGAAATTATAACCCATGTTTTAGGATCAAAATGAAGTTAACCTTTCTCTCCTTCCGTCCACTCTATGACAAATATCATGTATTATAACATAGTCATATTAAAACATGATAACATTTGTGTGTTACCATTTCTCTTCCCTTGTTTTTAAGCAATTTCAATAAAACAAAATGATTATTAACGCAGGAAATGTGCCAAAACATTGCTTCAACTTCGGAAGAGTTCTGTCTTGTTCAAGAAGGATTTACCCAAAGCTTCTCCTCAATGCATGAATTGAGAGAGAGAAAGAAAAGGTTAAGTTTGATCAGTGTTGATGTTTTTATTTAGCAAGTGAGCGTCGCTCTCCTCGGTTGAGTCTGTTTAGTGAAGGGAGACTGAACCCAGGACGACAGGCAGAGAAGCGGGCGGCAGCTATCCCGGATGTTGCTGTTTATCTTTGCCATCACACAAGAACACGCTGCAAACACACACACATACGGTAAATATGTGAGACACACACACACAGCAGCAGACAGCAGGGCCCTGTCTTCGATCACAGTGGAGCTCGGATCCTCGGCGTGGTGAGAGCAAACGATTTGAGGCATATGTCAAGTCCTTGTGGATTCAAAACAAAGCACTGTCAAGAACACTCTGCCTTAGCCGGGTAGCTGGCTTCTTGCTCCGCTGTGCTCGGCGTGCAGCAGGCGATATTTGTCCAAGACCAAACCTATCATCGTCCCTTCATATCTCGGCGTTCCTCGCCACTGCAGACTGCTGCAGAGTCCGTGTGTGCTGCTCTCATCTAAGAGGCTGCCACACATTTGCCTGCGAGGGGAAAGAATGGGGCCTCGACACCCGGAAGACTGAGTCCATTCACATTACCCACTCGGGGAGAAGCAGTGTGGCCGGCCCAGGATGGCAGACATGGAAGGTAGAAGAGAGTGTGTGTGAGGGAGGGAGAGTCTGAGTGTGTGGGTGTAAAGAGACAGAGGTAGAAGTTCACTAGAGTCTCGGTGAACTGCAGTAACTTTCAAAGCGAGCACACCCACAGTACAAAATATTCTTCCAAAACATTCAGCATTAGTTACACAGTTCTGCTTTCTTTCATTCATTTCTGTCCGAGGTATATTGAGGTCGCACTCTATCACTTAACATTTTTTTATGTGGCCCTCATGAGGTCAAAGTATGATCGTGTAGAAATGCCTCCGATATATTACAAACCTTTAAATGTTTTAAACCTTTTAGGAATGTTACCCTATTTTTACCACAGTTTTATTTGTCCTGTTTTTTTTAGTAGATTTGAGAAATGTTTAGAAGTACATCATATTTTATATTTGATTTTATTTACATGATGTTCTTTTGTAGGATTTTTACCCTATTTTTCCCATTCTCTTACATTTTTTCTCCTTTTTAGTATTTATTTTTTCTCTAAAGAAATTTGTAGTAAAAAGTAAGAGTTTTTCAGAAAAACCTTGCTTTTATCATATTTTATTTGCACCCGCTTGTTCACCTTCTGTTTAATTTGTCCTATTTGAGAGCATTTTGTTTTTTAAATAAATTGAAGAAATATTTATAAAATGTGATTTTTATCATATTTTATATTCAATCTTATTTATAATGATATTCTTTTTGTTGTAGGATTTTTCCCTCTTTTTTCCCTTCTGTTTGAATTTTTTTTTCTTCCTTTTTTCTTCAGATAAATTGAAGAAATATTTATATAAGAAAATATGGACTCTATCACATTTATATTCGATTTTTTAAATAATAAAATAACCTTTTTTTTTTTAAACTCCACATCAGAGGGGTCTCCAAGATCACCACATTTAATGAAATAAGAAAGTTCCTCCAGTTCCGAGCCAAGATGTAAATGGTGAAATCGTATCCAGCATTATCGCTTCAGGAGTTTCAAAAATAAAAGCTCAACACAAACCTTCCTGGACAGACAAGAAAAAACATTCTCACTAAAGAAGGTTTTCATTGAAACTCAGCAGCATCTCTTTCTCGTGTTTTCTTTGTCTTATGATATTTTCACGCAAAACGGAGCACAAAGATCTTCAGGTACAAATAGCTGTCAGTGTAGTTCTATGTCCCCCATGTAGCAGTTCAAACCTGTCTGATCCTTACAGAGAGATAGTTACAGTAATGATAAACTATCCCATCCAGGAACACAAATAATCCCTATAAACGGGAACGTAAGTAACTTCCAGAGGATTTGCATAAGAGAAGGTGAGAAGGGTTGAATGTCGAAGGGATGATTCAAGGGATGAATTCAAGTCAAGATGACTGAAATATTTTCACTTTCTTGATATTTGCGACAATTTGATTAGCATTTTCCTGCCTGTATATTTCAACCTTTTAATATTTGTCTGAAATTAAGTATTCATATGAGGTCAAAATGAACAGTTTCACAGAAAGGAATCCATCATCAGGATTATTCTGATACATTTAAAAAAAATAATAATAATATTATATGTGTTTAAGTACATTTAACAAACTTACTTTAGCTCAGGACTTTCCCATCAATGATTATAGATTGTCTATTGTCTGTATCTCTTTTTGGTTCTTCAACCAGAACCCGCATCCGCTCTACAGATGTGAAAATAATAAGATGTCATTGTTAGTGAATTCCAAATACATTTTAAAAAATGATCACAATAATGCCAAAACTCTTCCGTGCCGCTGAAGAAATACAATATAGAATACCATTTTCAAAGCCGAAACAAAAACCTCCAGATCTGATGAAAAAATGCTGAAAACAGCAAAAATATTCCAGAGCACTTTTCTGACGATTTCTCATCTCCCTTCTTCCCCCAAAACATGATGGATGGTTATTCCTCCGGCCCCACAGGGAGACGTATAATGGCGTTGAAACAGGGAATGTTGAGGTCCATATAGACCTCTTCTTAAGACCCTGGAAAATGACTCTCATAATCCTTCACAGCAGGCAGGATGGATCCACACGGCGTGGAAGTCTGAACCAACACGGTCAACCAAACTGTCTTTGTTTATTCATAGATGTCGTCTATCCGACACGTAAATGAGCTGAAAACACACAGCAAAGAGGAACACATGCAAGTGTTGCATCGGGCCAAAACTCCCACTAAGTTTCCCACTAATGGAATTCTTGTTGGTCTTTAGTATGTAAAACTGTTATGATAGATGTTCGGAGGAGACAAAGAGCAGCGACGGCGCTAATACACAACGTCTAGTTCACAACAGAGTCGACCCAAGGCCCCTGTTAACGACTCCTTGCCAAATAAATGATGATAAACACGAGCTCTGCCTCCACCAGTGAGTGCACATTGCCTAATGATGTTCGATGGCTAAAAGACAACAAATGTATTATACCAATGCATCTTAAATGGGCATCCCTAAGGAAACCCATCTGACTTGTAAATTCATTCGCAGCCCCTCATTTTTCACAAGTGAAATTCTAAACAACTGTGTACTTAATGGGCAGCGTTGTTCTTTTTTTTTTTTACGAGGGTCTAAAGAGGTTTGGAATATGTGTATTTGGAGGAAGCACTAAGCTGGTCCGGGACTTCAGTTAGGCTAAGAATTCACAGATGATATATTAGATCAGTATGAACGTTTTTATTCTACTTTTTTATGAATCTTTCATTGGTCAAAATCAATCGTTGATCGTTGAATTGTATCTGGTTTGTCATGCATTTATTCTGAATTAGCTTGTTTTTTTTACACCTCATTGAAGTATTGTGACTCACGGTCTAGGTACGGAACATGTTCGCTGCCTAGTCATGACATCACATTATTCAGTTATTATTGTAGTTTTAAAAACTTAGAAGGCCTTTATTTTCGTTGGAGTGCGGTTACTGTAAAGTTCATAGTCACACAATCCAAGGTTAAAACATTTTTTCTTATCTGTCACCTCCTTGTATTTACACCGGAAAACTTTGAATGGTATTCGCACTTAAGGGATTTGTCTGGACAACAACAACGCTGATTAGCTTAACGGGATATAGAATATACAGAATATTCAATCATTTGTTCTTTCATTTTCTATGCCGCTTAATCTCTTATGGAGGTTGCAGGGGGCTGGAAGCGAACCGGCAAAGTTCTTACAAGAAGGTTGCTTTTTTATCTTCAAGGTCTTTTGCATTTTGACTCATCAATAATGACTACTCTATCGAACATGACAAGAAGAACTATGGTCACAAAACTGTGAACTAATACTGCAGTTAATGCAAATCTCTGCAGCAAGAATTCTGACTCGCTCTGGTAGAAGAACTCACATTTCCACTGGCTGCCAGTTTCTTTCAGGATACATTTTTAAATTCTAGTTCTTACTCTCAGATCTATTGATGGCGAGACTCCTTACATCAGTGATCTGATCCAGCCTTATACCCCAACTCCTTTCCTGAACACACTAGCATAGCTTGCTCCTAAGCTTTGGAACGATCTTCCTCTCCCTCTGTGTTTGATGGATCTACTGACTCCTTCAAGAAACTTCTTAAGTAATGTTATTTGTGTTTTTTTCCTGATTTTCTGGGACTCCTGTGTTTGTCTTATGTTTCTTGGCCTTTTAGAGTTTTTAAATCTGTATGTATGTTAAAACACTTTGTGATCCTGGTCAAGAAAGGCGCTTTACAAATAACTATTTCTTAAGCCTTTCCAAGACTAGTAAATTTCATAAAGTACAAAATACTGGAAAATGATCAGGCATTTTTTGTTGATATAAACATTTCATGTGTGGAATAAAGTGTCCTCATTTTCATTAATGATCATATTAACTCATAACAGTCCAGATATATTACGTAATATTTCATCAGAAATTTTCTGAACTTACACCAGACCATCCATCCGAACAGGGTTCCTTGTGCCCTTGGCACTGGCTTGTACTTCTGAAAATAAAACCAGTTAAAATTCTATTGTTGTTATTGTGGATTTATTTTCGTAAATTCCTGTCAATTCTTAAAGCCTGGAACAAAATCCAACAGTGGAGTTGCTGAAGTCGCTCGTGAGATTTTTTTTTCTTTTCCAAAGGAACTTGGGAAACAAGGAGACAGAAGCGCTAAAGAATTGGTTTGAATCCCTCTGGGCCCACCCATCCTCACACTTCTGCAGGAACTGAGAGGATAAAAGCGTCCAAGGAAGAGCATGTGCATCTGCTCTGTGAGTCAAATTTAAGAGAGACTGAGCCCAGTCTATTTCTGAAAACGTGAACTGTGGGTTGTCTGGGTGGGTGTAGCAAAGAGAACCTCTAATGGGAAGGTTTAAGTGCATCTCTGAAGCAAATATTGCCTCATGGCTTCTCTGTCAAACACTGAAAAATAGCAGCATAAATAAAGAAAAAACGAGGCTGAATGTTGCATGGCAGATGTAAATCTAAAACTAGCATGAATTGAATCCGGATCACATGTTTGAAGTTGAAAATATCTTTATTGTTTAAGCCATATATCAAAAAATAGAACAAACTAGGTTTAAAATTCTTGATTTTGTGTGACTTCTGGATATTGCATTATATTTGAAATATCCTTAGTCATTCGTACATTCTGCATCCAGCAGTTTTTCAATACTAATTGACATATACTATATAATATATAGCTGCTAACATCTACCCATACACACTCTTTATTTCATTGCCGTCTCTGTCTCATCGATGAGACACGATCAGAAAGCTCCTGTCTTCCTCGGAGAACCGACCGCTATTGAGAACTTGCAGTCACCTTGAAAGTGCTGACTGTCTCCACGTGACACATAAATATTCACGCAGACGCTGAAATCGCTTTTATACGCCGCCTTTGTTAAAGGTACGTCAAAGCCAGACCAGGGGCCTCGCTGCTAGCGTGTCACCGGGGTGGACGGGAACTGTCTCGCGCACGCGGACTGAAGTGCAAATGAAGGCCCTTTCAGCTCCGATCAGTGGGCGTCCATAGAGAAGCCAACTGAAACAGTTTTGAATATTTCTGAGGCTAGCTATTGTTGTTACTATTATACTTGATACATGACACTGTACAAATCTAATATATATATATATATATATATATATATATATATATATATATATATATAAACATTAATGATTTTTTCTTTTTTTATTCGTGGACTATTGCAAAATTCTCACCAAAGTCACAGACCCAAAATCTAATTTTTGTCATGGTGACTTATTGCAATCTTTGAGACCGACAGATCACTTTCCAAAATTGGGTCGCTCGGGGCTGGAGACTATCCCAGTGTCATTGGGCAAGAGGCAGGGGACACCCTGGACAGGACACCAGTCTGTCTCAGGACACACAAAGACACACAAAAATCCACACACACTCATACCTGCGGACAATTTCACAGAGTACCCAATAAACCTCTGTGTGTTTTTGGACTGTGGGAGGAAACCGGAGTGCCCGGAGTGAAAGTGAACTGTCCAAAATTATGCAAGAATGTTGCTTTTTTTATCTTCAAGGTCTTTCTTTTTTTCTTTTCTTTTTTATTTATATAGCGCTTTTCCAGACCAGGGTCACAAAGCGCTTAAACAATCAAAACAATATTCAATAAAGTATATACTTTAAAGATCAAGATAAAACTGAGAACATAACAGGAGTTCCAGAAAATCAAGGAAAAGCCTGAACAAATAGAAACGTCTTAAGGTGTTTCTTAAAGGAGTCAGTAGACTCCATCAAGCGCAAAGGGAGAGGAAGATCGTTCCAAAGCTTAGGAGCAACAGCCTGAAAAGATTTCTCTCCTCTGGTCCTGGAACCATCAGTAGATTCTGATCCACAGACCTCAGAGCCCGAGCTGGGGTGTAAGGCTGGATCAGATCACTGATGTAAGGTCTGACCATGAATAGCTCTGAAAGAAAGAACCAGAATTTTTAAGTTGATTCTGAAAGAAACTGGAAGCCAGTGAAGAGTTTTAAGGACCGGAGAAATGTGAGTTCTTCTACAAGAGCGGGTCAGAATTCTCGCTGCAGAGTTTTGAATCAACTGCAGGCGAGACAGCTCCTTCTTGTTTCTTCTTTGGCATTTCGTCACCTCAATAATGACTATCTTGATTATATTTTATTGAGTATTGTTTTGATTGTTTAAACACTTTGTGACCCTGGTCTGGAAAAGCGCTCTATAAATATAAATTACTTGCTTACTTATTTACTCAGAGACAAATATCTATCTATCGAACATGACAAAAACAACTGTGGTCATAAAGACTGTGAACTAATCCTGCAGTTAATACAAAACTGTGCAGCGAGAATTCTGACCCGCTCTAGTAGGAGAACTTTTTGCAAAATACTCACCAAAGTCAGACTCAAATCTAATTTCTGTCATGTCACATTTCATTTCATCACATTGCTTATTTCCAAAATTAGCGTCCTAAGTCCAGGGTTCCTGTCCAGTTTGTCCTAACATCAAACAAGCAAATGCATAGATGATCATATGTTACACACTCAAAGGCCCAGGTTCACATGTAGACTTTCAAGTCATTGTTTGGCCTGTGGATGGTTGTCTCAGGATCAAAGTAGATTAATTTTGAAGATTCCAGTGTCTTGGGAACAGTTATTAGAAGACTAATTATATAATAGGCCTTTATTGTTCACCAGCCTTATAGCCTTTAGATTGTCTTTTATTTTGTTTTTGAAGTCCACTTCCTGTTCTGTTCCTTGTTTCTTTTTCCACCTTAAGGCTAGTAAGCAGGTGCAAGCAGCTGAGATGATGGTGAAGGTCCCTCTACCTTATTGAGGAGCTCCTAAACTGGAAGCAATTACGAGGTGATCTTAGTTAAAGACTAGGTTTCGGCTCTTAGTCTGTTTCCTTTTTTTCTCTTTTTAGTTTGTCGGTCTGAGTCCAGCCGTGTCCCTGTTAACTGGTTTATCAAGCTTGGTTTTGTTCCCTCCCAAGTGGTTGCCTTTATTGGATTTACACTTTGGTGTATTGTATTTATTAAAGCAATTAATTTATAGATTCTTTTGTGTTTTCGACCGCTTTGGGGTCCCCGGACACTCCATCCATGACAATCATGCTTTGATGTGAATGAATGAATGAATGAATGAATGAATCGTTTATTTTATCATTTTATCATAGTTCACATATTACATGCATGTCCCGAAAGGGAAAACAGCGGGAGAAGCTCGAGGCTTATCTAATCCCGCCCCCATTAACTTAAAAATATTGATAGAAGTAGTTAGTAGTAAAGAAGTCATAGGTATACTCATAACGTAAGTTGTAATGTTAAGATGTAAGTTTGGACTAAAGTGTTTGCAAAATGTTATGTATTGTATTTGAAATAAAAAAGGTCACTGAAGAAATTAGAAAGACAAAAGTAATAGAGATTTGAGAACATTGTTATGACTTGGTGTTCAAAACATACACTCAAAATCTAAAGTAGTGATCATGTTTTTCTGTGAGTATTTCTAATAACCATTGATGTTTGATGGGCTCAATGTCCCCCGACTCTGCACTCGTTCATGCCTGCCGGTAAAGCAAGACCAGGAGTTGCGATGGGAAGACTTTCGTCGTTCGTGAATCCTCCCAAGATGATGTCACGTCGCTCTCCCGATAAACTTCTTGCTTATTTGCACGTCAATCTTTCACACTCATGCATATTGAGATCCCACCAGCCCTCAGATTCCTCGACCCCTTTTAACCAAAACTTCTGGCCCTTGGGTGTCCTTAAGCAGCCTTGTGCAGCCCCTTCCCACCAGTCAGCGAGCAGCCATCTGTCTGTTCCTCCATCTCCTCGCCCGGCTCATTTGGCCGCCCAGTAGGACCGTGTCGACTCTCCAATGCTGGTGAGCTCTGCTTATCAGACCCATGCGGAGGGCGTAATTAGTCTGTGAGCTCTTGGAAGAGCCTGGCGGGTCCTGGAGCAGCCCGGCACATGCAGGATCTGGGGTTAAGAGGTGGCCAGCAGGGCTTGAGAGGTGGTCCCATTATTCCCTGCTAGCAAGGCAATACCACAATGTTGCAGATTGATGACAAGATCATGAATATTCTGACGTTTTTAATGAAATCCAGCAGTGTCAAGAGTTCTGTCCAATTTCAAACTTGGCTGTTGGTCAGATGTTGTCATTACTCTGCCTTGTTTTTTTATGTGCAGGGGTTTAATTGGAATCTGATTCTGTCAACAATATGTCAACAACCGCCCTGGAGAAATGTGGCATATTGGATTGTCAGAAATGTGGTTTGTTTAATAAACAGTAAAGGACACATTTCTGTTTAGACCTAATCAAAAATGTTTTTCAGCTGATATTTGGTCTGCTCAAACATCAACGCTTATTTTATAGTGACTGTCTGAAATCTGTTTTATTGTTTTAAAACATTTTACTTTGACTCGTTACATGTCAAGAATCTTGGTTCATAGTTAAACATGCAAACTAGTGAAAATGAGTAAAGAACAAACTATATATTGGATCATCTTGTTCCAGAGAAACCAGTCTGGAGCTCCTGTTTTTTCAGCATTATGGTGAATTAATGTTTTTTTCATTCACTTAACATTTGTTTTATTCACTTAACATTTGTTTTTTGACTCTTTATATGAATATATTTTTATCTAAGGCCAGTATGTGGTAAAAAAAAATCAACATATAACTAGTCCAATGAATAATTTTATAAACAGCATTATGGTGTTTTTGGTACACAACAGGTAAGTAATAGAACGACGTAGAGATGTTCCATTTCAGTGAGTGCAGGAAGGGGGGACGTAGAGCAAGAGAGGGGGACCTCACTTAAACAATTAGGTCACTTGAGTGAAGCATTATAAAGAAAGGGGTTTTGGGGTCATGTGTTGGAATGGATAAGTGAAGATCTGTACAGGGTGTAGAAGATTCTATAATTTGACAGAGAAGGTCGTGGAAACAAGAATGATTTGTCTGCACAAGGCTTTCATCCAAGCTTTTATTCACAATATTCTGAATTGCTATTTTGGGGAAATTTTTTTTTAGTTTCGACAAATTGCTACATCGATCCTTTCATCTCATGCTAGATTTTGTTTCCTAGTTGCGGTGCTAACTGTCGGGCCCTAAGTACGACGACAACATTGAGACAACCTAAGATTTAATTTTGGGATGGAAATATCATGCAAACATCCTCTAAAGAATTATCCAGTATGTCTTAATTCAACTTTGATATATTGCACTGTTTTAATTAATACACATTAAATATTGTGTATAATGAAGTACCCTTCTATTACAATTGTATGGTTTGTTCTGTAACGATTATTGAACAATAAACTGCTGGATTTCTTACCTAAAACACTCACATATTAAAGGAAAAAAAAGCTAAAAAAGAGGAAATGTAATTTCACAATATACAATCTATGGCCTTTCTTCATAATCTTTGTGTTTGATGTAGAAAATCTAATTATAATGCTTGTATATACTTATATACTTTTGCTTTTTTCTCTATATAAAAAAGACTCTATAGAGTCGATGGAAGAACAACACATCTGTGGTGTTAATTCTTTCACACAGATTAAATTGTTTTAAGATAATGAAAATGAAATTCTAAGAAAAAAAGGGAGAGAAAATACAGATAAAATTCTCAGCAGCAAAGACGCAGTAAGAACAAGTTATCAGGCTTCCATTTTGATCAGATCGGCAATTATTAATTAAATATCTTTTTGATTGTTTTAGATTGTGTAACGACATTCATTCCTAGTGATGTGCTGGTGAAGCGTCATGAAACATTGTCATGTTGTTTAGAGGTCAGTAGGTGGCGCCATCAGTTTAGAAATTATGTATTTTTTCATTAGAAAAGTTGTTTAAAACGAAGGAAAATAGTGCAGAGACCACCATCTAGTGGACTTTAAAATTATGACACTGTTTCATGAAGCTTCATCAGACCATCACTATCTCTTCCTATTGTTGGTCGTCTCAATCTCAACCAGTCAGGGGAATTTAGAACTTAAAAAATGGGGGAACTGTGTCATCTGGCTTTGAAAAATTAACAAGAGGACTCTTGCTTGTATTTGTTTTTCTTTAACAACTATTTCACTTTTACTGTGAATTATTTACAACTGTCCACATTCATAAAAATTTCAAGCAAATCCCGCTGCTGTTCTTCAGTGTCCTCAGGCCCTGCTAGCCTCCCTGGCTAGACGCTTCTAAGTGGGGCTTTGTGTATTTGTACATAAGAAGGCCTTTGAGACAGACTAATGATTAGATTCACACACTCAGGTAAACATTATCCTCTTTACCTGTGAACACAGCGCTGACTGGCAGACAGGGCCCAGGGTGAAACACAACACCGATCGGCTCCGTCGAAGAGATGAATGGTTGCACAGCGGCTGACTCTGTGGTGTTCTCATCTCGGCGCCACCGTTCATGTGGCTTCAGGAGTGTTTGTTCATGCAACAAGGTCGCCCAATTAGGTGTATCACCCCCCCACCCACCCACCCACCCACCATATCTACATCTTCCTCCTCCACCTCCATCCCGGGGCCCACAGGCAGGTGATTATAAAAGACCAGTTCCTCCGCCAATTTTGCAAATTTGAAATGAAGGATTGACTGTTGGTAAGTGGTTCCTTCATCTCGGGAACAAGAGCTGTTTTTCCTGGGACTTTGAGATGGCGCTCTATTGACAGAACCATGTCACGGGACACGCTGAAGGGTGAAGTTTGTTCTTTCTTCATTCCGAGCCATTTTAAGTTGGTGGCGTCGCAGACGATTCAATGAAGTTCTTGACGTCGTGTGACCATCTCAGCACATCTCGTCCACACTCACCAATGCTCTGGGCATCTTTTACAGACTTTACTCATCCTTCTTTTCTCAAATCTGTACAGTGTCAAACTTTACTTCTTCAGATGTTTTATGATAAAAGACTCATAGCGATAGTACGGCATGAAGGGGGAAGTCGGTAGATTTTACCTGAGGAATCAAAGACTTGGGAAGCGGCAGCTGGAAGCGGGACATGTAAGGCACCACGCTGGTGAGGTGGGGATTGATTTGAAGGGGATCGTCCGCCTTTCAAGCCTTTTTGCACAAAAAACTCGCACATCATAAAAAAAAACGCACGCACACACTTGTGGTAATCATTCAGACGTGTGCAGGTGGCTCAGGAGACTCTCGGAGGAGAGAGTCAAAAAATCCTGACTTAAATGAGAGGGAATGACCGCTGGCACCGCGGCGCGGTGTTGGGGTTTGACAGCCGCCCGAACAGAGGCCACTCTGACTAATTGGGCTAATTTGGCAGCTGGGGAAGAAAAGGAGTCTCCGAGGACCAAGTGGCGACTCTTTTCATCATCTCTCTCGCCTCATCTGAACCCACGCTCGCTGCTAACTTACTTGTTTCTTTCCTACTCGGCGCTCGCTCCCGCTTTTTAACTTTCCCTTCGCTTAATGAGTGCTCTTCGTTTTTTTTCCGAGCCAAGAGACTCTAAAGTCACCTCGCCTTATTTTTCCGTTCGACATCAGGTCAGCACTTTGCTCTTAGATTCTGCAGGTCCGATTTTTAGACAAACGCCCAAAAGGTCCAAATATTTCACATGTATTTGATCAGTTTCTTACTAAATATTTAATGGCATTTGTCTTCTCTATATCCTGGATGGTAGGACAAGAATGATCACCTCGTTTTCAAAATACTTGATGATACATACATGATTGAATGATTACTTTTTTATGCAAATTAAAAACCTTTCTATAACCAAACTTTCACCAAAAAAATACCTTGTGTTGTCCGGGTAAGTCAGGTGTGTAGGTTTTCTCTAGTAAGACCAGTCTTAACAAGAAATGTTAATACAATGACTTATTTAGATATAATAAAGATATAAATGACAAACTCTAGACACAAAATCTGTTTCAGAATCCTCGTTGTAAAAAGTCTCTAAAAGTTGAGACTCACACATACAGAACACCATGGTCTGCATACAATAAAACATACATCGATGCAAATACACCTAACATCTTGTTTGAACCAGTCCAGAGCTCTTGCTGATTCAGCATTATGGTGTTTTTTTTGGTGTCTGTCCGTGAATATAATCCGGACATTTAAACCCTCCGCGATACAAAAAAAGTTGGGGTGCCCTGGTCCAATGTACATTGGTATATATAAAAAAAGATGAAAATAATTTTCAGAAGAAAATGTTAGAGAGCAGCTCGATCAGAGGATCTGGACTATATCGTAGCGTTCCAGACTGACATCTCTTCTGGGGTCAGTCTCATGACACCTTCACTGACCTGTGTAACGTCCTGACCTTAAAACTATAAGTAACCTGAAACCTCAGTTACAATATTTTTACGGGTTAACGGGTACAGTGTGAGGATGTGGAAAATGTTTAAGGTCAACTAATGGGTTGATTTAAGTGTTTCTTAAAATGATGTTGGACTCTATTGTATCATCAGTATGTGTCGGTTTGTACAAAACTCTCTTTTCATTCAAATATTAACATTAGAAAATATAATTAAGCCCCACCCACTTAAAAATGCTTTTTTTTTGTTTACATTAACCACACCCACTGTGCTGTAGTTGGTCAAACATCACAGTCCGTCACAGCTCGTCATCAATCCTCCGTCAAGGGACTCGTTGTATAAACAAAGGGGGGGGGGTGATTACAGTTGGCTGGAGGAGTGAAGCCATTATTACGTCATAATGGACTCCGCTCTTGTAACCTCTTGTTCGCCGAGATTTCAGACGGGGGAGAACTTAACAGAAATAAATGTGAATTATTTTAATTCGCGTTGTATAGATTATTACTGTTTCGGTCATGGCCAAGCTAATTTCCACCTCCAAGGGAAACATTGTAGAAATAAAGCAAGGGGTGATTACAGCTGGCCGGAGGAGGAGTGAAGCCATTATTACGTCATAATGGATTCCACTCTTGTAACCTCTCGTTCGCCCAGATTTCAGACAAACTTTATAAAGTAATAAGTTCAAAACATGCTCATGATGAGGGACTTACTGCATCTTGGAGAGGAAGTAGAAGGAAGTGTAAGGAGGGATAATGAGGTCTCAACCTGAATTGTTTTTTGAAAAATGGGGGTTCTAATATAAAAGGTACAGTTTTAAATTTCATGATATTTTAATTTTCATCAACCCATTACATCACATCGCGAAAAGAAGACAGAATTTTGGATATTTTTTAACGTTAGCGGACATATTTAAATGGGGGTGTGGGGGGGGTCTTCCGCCTCCCTTGTCCCCACTGTAACATAAACTGATAGATGTCTCTATTGAGTGGTTCGGGAGTCTATAAGACACAAATGTACTGTAATGTCGGGAAGTTTCTTCTGCGATTGTTCCATGGCTTGAACAATGAGGCTGCATTTGGTATCATCAAGTCTGCCAACATGCCCCGAAAGCTTGGTGTTCAGTGAAAGATAAGCATGGCCATGTCATCACAGAAAACATGATATAGTATGTAAAAAAAAAAAAAAAAGGGAAAATACAGCGCAATATAAACACACCCTCCTAGAAAGCAAGAGTAAATGCCAAGAGAAGAAGATAATCTGCTTTGTGAAGGTTCCTCAAGGCAAGTCTATTCTCCTCCAATATCAATAAAGCTCACTGGCAATACATTACAGATGCGTGTTTGGTGGTGGAGCCGCTCTGAATCTAATGTAATATGTCTTTTGATGCCGAGGATTCATATCATTCTGCTCCTCACTCCATAGATGAGCGATAGTCCATGTGACACGCTTCCAGAACGCTCCGCTCTCCTTCTTCATCCTCCTTTCTCTCCGTCCTCCTCAGCCCTTGGCACTGGCAGACTCACTGGTCATCTGCACCAGTGGGATAAAGGGGAGGAAGGGTGAGTTTGAGACACAACATATGTTATTCGCTTTCCCAATAGTGTGATGCCTCGCAGGGAAATTTGTGCTATCGCATTATGACACGGAAAATGAAAGAGGCTCCGTTGTGCCTCTAGATGGAGTAGGGACAGCCAGAAATAATATCCAGAGTGGAGACATTGTGGGCTGGTGACAGCTGGACTGCATGGAGACATCACAAACAATATATCTGACTTCAACTTCAAAAACAATCATTGCAATATATATATATATATACAAAACAAAAACAACACTTGAAGATGCACGCAGAGGAAATTACAAATTGTAAGGTCTTTTGTTCGCTCTCTCTGTCGGTTTGAATTTGTACGAGGGGGAAAAAAGAAGAAGAATTCACATCAATACAAGCAGGAGAATAATAGATGATGTAAGGTTGGGAGATGGGGCTGGAAATTGCCCGGAGCATTTATTCCCAACCCCATCCAGTCACAGTTTCTGGCATATTGTCACTGTTCGCTATTCTTAGTGGCCGCTGCTTTGAACAGGCGAAAGGGAGATTAGCCCATTTAACTCACGACATCGACCGGCTGAAGAGCAAATGACGACTTTCATTAAAACCCGAGTTCAAAGTCGAGGTGAGGAGCCCGAACGTTACTGCATATCTTGAAGCTTTGTGCTCTTTTTTTTATGACAGTTGAATGAAAGAAAGTTGAAGGGTTGACAAATCTGGCCTCTTGCCCAAACACTGACGATAGCGCAGTACAAATGTAATCCGTGTATTTATGCACATATGTAATCAGACGGATGTGACACACGCGGGATGTGTACAAGGCTTCTGAAGGATAATCACTTGTAATCACCCCCTTTTTGTGAAGCACAGGGCCTGTTATGCATGTATATTTTCATATATACAGTATATTTATACATGTAGTAGAATCCTTCCACACCGAGCATGAAAAGCTTATCTTCAGAGGCATGAATTTACAATTACCTGACAACACACCAACGCATGAAGGCAGCATGTTGTATGATATGTCGGATTAAAGCGTGAGTGAGGAGGTCAGGAAGTCACAGTATATGAGATTCAGCCTTTATTCTAAATAAAATCTTCATGTTTATTCAGATTTGAACGTTTATGAAAGTCATACGGATGAATTAATTCTATTTTCTATAAAACAACCATTTAACCCTTATGTTATCTCAGGGTCAAGGTGACCCGAATGCCCGGAAACTAATGTGTTTGTGGTAACCCTTGTGTTGTTTCTGGGTCAATGTGAACGACCTCCATGGCTTCCATAAATACATATGCAAAATAACATTTGTTTTCAGGTCTTTGGGTCACCTTAACCCTGAGATACGCAATGGTTAACTTGTTTTAACATTTTAAATTAGATCTGTTTTTGTTTTTGTGTTTTTATAAAGTCAACAATAGTCATGTCAACATTTCAGTACTGTTACTAAAAGATAAACTAATCCATCATGAACATTTGTCTTGATATGACATTTTTTTAATTTCATATTTTATTTTATTTTAATTCTCAGCTTGTAGTTTAAAATAAGTTAACGTATTGCTCAGTATTAAATCTAAGTGAACCCTATTACATGATCAAATATTGAAAGAAATCTTACTTTATACTCTTTTTGTGTCTTTTGTCTACAGTTTTTAATACTGAAAGTAAATGTTGCTATCATGCATCGTTAAAAGCAGTATAATGGCATTAAAGACTGTTTCATTCTTGAGTGTTCAATATTAATAATATTGTAATATTGTTTGACCTTTGAGAACTAACTAATTAGAAAAAATAAAAGTCCAGAAATATTATTAATCTACATTGATTGCAGCTTATTATTATTGTTGTTAGTAGTAGTAGATGTACCAATATACTACAATGCTCATAAAAGGACTACTTTGTATTGTACACATAAGAAAAACAACTTTTTTGATATAAAAAGATCATCCTCTACTGGTTATATTGTTCCCTGAAAGAAAGAAAAGTAAATGAGTTTGAGATATTTTCTCCACAAACACCGAGCAAACATATTTGGACACTTGCCGCTTAGCAACAGAGAAGGTCGTGCAGGACTGAGAGATCTCAGAAGCAGCAACAACAACAGTAGTTCGCCAGGTTCCGCAACAACGCGGTCACCTGCACCGATTTTCGAGCATCGCGGCCAGAGTTCCGGCATCTGGGGATCTCCAGCACAAGTTAGTCCTCCATAATAGTGCTGCGCTGCCAAAAGCTTGTGTTTGGTGTCACAGATCTGAATTTAGCAGAGTCAAACCAACAGAGGTGAGCAGAGAGGTCCAGGTGAAGGAGACTCACCAAAGAGAAACACTGCAGCAGCTGCAGAACAGGTGCAGAGAGAGAACTAACTTTTCACTCTTTCTCCTTCTTTCTTTTTTCTTTGACAGGAGTTTAGAGATTTTTTTTATTAATTTTAAATAAGTATCGCTTTTTATATACCAAAGTGATGACAACTGGAAAAATGAAAAAATTATTACCTAGCCACCAATATATATATATTTTTTTATTTAAGCATTTTAAAATGATTTGTTCAATCTTTGTGAGAACACGGTATATTTTCTAATCCCGAAGGACAGCTATGAAATTAGCAAAGCAATGTTCTTGAGCAGGCAAACCAGCAGCAGCTGTGAGGGGCCATACAAGGAAGTAATGCAGATAACATATGTTGTCTACCCAGAACTGTTACCTGTGAGTCTGGGCGTTATGCCAAAAGAAAAATCTCATACCGTTCAATATTGATTAATCTCAACTAAAACAAGAAAAAAAAAGTTTTACATGCCAGTTGTTGAAGCATGTGTCAGGAAAACTATACAACATTATTTTAAATTTCTTCGACATTAAAGGGCAACTAATAAGAAATCTAACTCGCCTGACTCACTGAGAAATGTTGAAGCTTTATTCATCATGACCATGTTTGGAAGTTTTTATAAAGTCCTCAGACGTCTGAAATCTGGACGAACGAGAGGTTACGAGAGCGGAGTCCATTATGAAGTAAAAGTGGGTTCACTCCTCCTCCTGGCAGCTTTAAGCACCCCCTGCTTTGTTTATATAACCAGTCCCATTGGAGTTGGAGACATCCGGGATAGACAACGTGCAGTGACAAACCTTGATGTATGACCGATCACAGCAGAGTGGGTGTGGTTTGTTATGGTAAACAAGATTTCATCACCAGAAAAAACAAGTGTTTTCAGTGGGCGAGGCTTAATATTATTTTCTAATGTAAATATTTCAATGAAAACAGACATACACTGATGATACAATGGAGGTCCAAGATCTGTGGTCAACAATAGTAGAAAAATAGATGGGATAGCTTAGAGGCTAATGCTACAAACAGATTGAAGGTCTGAATGCTCAGCGGAAAGTTGCCAAAACGTTAACATCAACTAGTCTAAACAGGGTTTCTGCCAGAGTTTTTGTAAAACAGTGTCAGGCACCTGCTTTTTGTATAAGGCTGGAAGGTTCTTTTCGTCCCAGTAGAGGTTGGTTTGAACCTTGTCTGCTCATTTTATTATTGAGTCCGTAAAAGTAGTTCCAGGTCTGCTTGCTTTATAAACATGACAACAGAGACATCATTTGTTATCATTGAATGAGTAGCTATACGACAACAAAACGAAAAAGGTAAAATGTCTAACAGACAGCGAAAATACGTTACAAATGTAATCAGTATTTCCTGATTGACTATTTTCAAAGTAACTTGGAAACAGCCAACAGATGATTTAAGTCCATCTCTTCTGCACCAACCTAGAATTGTTAGCAAAGGTCAATGCTATAGGTTGTCGAGTGACAACCGGCGCGCACCTTAATGTCATCACATACAGACAGAGAGAGGAGGGGGCTTCAGTCAGTCAGTCCGATGTGTTCAGGTCCAGGTCACCCCCTTGCCTGTCTCCGCGGAGACGGGAGCGGCGGACGTGATTGACTGTGACAGACCTTTGACGAGTAATTGCTCTAATCACTTGACGGCGGAGACCCCGCCGCCCCAGCCTCCATCCCCGCCCCCCCATTCGCTCGCCGACGCTTCGACAACACCAGGGTGTCGACGAGCCGAGCGGCGCCGAGACATCTCCTCTGAGATGTCAGCCAGTTATCAAGCCGCCGCTGTTGACACACACGGAAAGAGATCGACGGTAGACGATGACCTCTCGGTGCCCCGCCTGGGAGACTGCCTGGACCTTTCTATTTGATTTGTCAGTGATCCATACAACACTCAACCAATCTCTTTAGAAATAAAATAATTCTGGACCTAATGGTGTGATCATGGTTGTGTTGATTCCCAAGAGGCTCTTTTTAAACAAAACAGTAACATTTTAAACAAAAGCAAGAAAATAAATACATTATATACACTTTTTTGTGTGTTTGGTGATCCTTAATACAGTATCGTAGTATGCAACTCTTGTCTAACCATGGGCACCCTAACAGTTTAGGGTCACTTCCCTTGGTTGAGAAGGTACAAACCCACATCGCTAAATCTTCTGGAATAAGCAAGAAAGGTAACAAATCAATATGGATGGATGGCTTCAAGGTTGAAATTCTAAAACAAAAAAAGACAAGTAAAATATAATCTTTTGTCTTATAGCAGGGGTGGACAAAGGGCCAGTGCAGGTGTTTGTTCCAACCGATCAAGCACCCACGGTTTAACCAATGATCAATGACCAATTTCAGTTGAAACAAGCAACACCAGACAGACCGTCAACTGATTAAACTCCATTACACCTGATTGGTGAAAAGGTGTCCTCTTGATTTGTTGGAACAAAAACCTGCACTGCACTGCGACCTTTTGTGGAAAACTTTGGCCACCCCTGTCATATTCAGGTTCATCTCAACAAATTAGAATATCATGAAAAAAGTTCAATATTTTTTTGTCTCTCATTTAAGAATGTGAAACCCATATATTATATAGATTCATTACACAAAGAGTGAAACATTTCAAACATTTATTTTTACTGCCCGGGAAGTTTGTTGATTTTTATCAGTGAAGATTAATCTGTAATAACAACAGCAGACTATATAGACGTCTACCCATGTCATCATTTGTGTAGCCTTCAGTCAGCAGGAGGTTTCGTTAAACTACCACCTTGTTTCATATATTATCAAAGATTAAACATGGAAACATTAACAGATCTCAGATTGTGGAAGGATGAAAGATACTCCAAATTGATGAAGGTTCACCTTCTTCCAGGTCATAGTTATCCAAGTGTTTCAAAGGAACTGGCTACAGTTTCCTAAAACTTTAAATAATGCTGCAGTAAGTAATAAGTAATAGTTATTTGTAAAGCGCCTTTCTAGACCAAGGTGCCAAGGTCACAAAGCGCTTGAACAATCAAAAGTAAAACACATTTAAAACTACCTACAAATTAAAAAAACTCTAAAAGGCTAAGACAACATAAGACAAACACAGGAGTCCCAGAAGATTAGGAAAAGACCGGCACGAATAAAAAGGTCTTAAGATGTTTCTTGAAGGAGTCAGTAGATCATCAAACACAGAGGGAGAGGAAGATCGTTCCAAAGCTTAGGAGCAACAGTCTGGAAGGATTTCTCTCCTCTGGTCCTGAACCTTGTTCAGGAACCATCAGTGGATTCTGATCCACAGACCTCAGAGCCCGAGCTGTGGATCAGATCACTGATGTAAGGAAGAGCCTGACCATGAATAGATCTGAAAGTAAGAACCAGAATTTTAAAATTGATCCTGAAAGAAACTGGCAGCCAATGAACAGTTTTAAGGATCGGAGAAATGTGAGTTCTTCTACTAGAGCGGCTCAGAATTCTTGCTGCAGAGTTTTGTATTAACATGTAACTTGTGCAGGTCAGCAAAGAATGTGTGATGACAAACCCGCCAGTCCAGAAAGAGACCTTAACCCAACCACAGCTGACCCTCCATGTTCTATCAAACAATCAATTAGGCCCCCTTTATTCTGTGTGGGGACCCTTGAGCTTCACCTATCGCCCCAAACGAGCCGCTGCCCAACCAGCGCAGAGGAGTGGAACTATAGGTAGGCCTCTCGCTGTCAGCTCCACTCATAGGTACCTCCGCTCTCATGGCCTTAATTATATGTGGGTTGTCAGTGCTGGTAGCTCTGTCGGCCAGCGAGAGAGAAGCCGAAGCCTGCGCCATGGATGAGTATAGTTAGTGAGATTGGGGAACACGGACGAGACAGAGATGACAGGCAGTCTACCCGTTCAGTTGCCGAGGCCCCCCCGCCCCCATCGTTCCTCGTCCGACTGGGCCAGTCGCCGCGGAAGGTGAGGTGCTTCATCTCGCTGGGTAATGATGGAGCTGTCCGTCTCGGTCAGTTACCCCCCGCCTTCAAAACTAAACACCCCAAAAAGGGAAATCGATATAATGCAGCCCCATTACAATCTCTTTTTTTTTCGTGGATTCCTTGGTGATTTGTGTGCACTTAGTCATGGCCACTGCACACGTGGAGGGGTAGTGCTCAGACAGGTCGCGTCGGGTAATATGTTGGATTTTCTTCCAGTCTGTTATCACTTTATTGCTAGATACGAGACAAATCTTGATAATAGGGACACCAAGCTCACCGTAAGCTTCCTAGAGAGCTCCAGAAATAGGTGACAATGAGGAATGGGGGGGGATAAAAACGCTGATAAAGGTCTCACAAAAATATGTATTTTATCACAAACTGAAATAAGCCTCCATCCTTATGAACTGCTCTATTTAGATAGATTATGAAGGAGACTCTCCCTGCAGCTGTGAGTGACATTTCAACATTAGCCCCAACATCAGGAGACGTACTACGACTCCAGCAGCCATCAGACTGTAGCTCGAGCAGTTGACTGTTCTGAGATCTTTTGGCAGTGTCTGTGTTGAGTCTATGAAGACTTCATTAAAAGACTAGTTCTGTTCTCTGTGCGCATGTGGGTTTGACACGGATCAACACAATCAGATTTAAACTATGTGACTCTAACCTTTTATTTTAGGGTTGGAAGCTTGATTTTCATGATCAGGGATTTTCAGTATTTATTTTTGTTGTTGCGACCTTTCTGTCTTGAGATGGTATGTTATCTCCGTGTTGTGTGGGTTTACTCCGGGACCTACAGTTTCCTCCCACGGTCCAAAAACATAGAGGTTTATTGGGATCTTAGGAAAATTCTCCATAGGTATAAGTGTTTGTGTGAATGGTTGTGTGTCTTTGTGTGCCTGTGAGAGACTTGTGTCCTGTTCAGGGTGTCCCTCGTCTCTGGCCTAAAGAAACTAGGACAGGCTCCAGACCCCTATGACCCCGATAATGGATTAAGCGAAATAGAAAATGAATAAATTAATTATTTGTTTTATTTTGTTATGTGGGACTGGACAGACCATAATTTTGCCTGTTCTCCTGTGTAAATGTAATATTAAAAATCGTTCTTAGGTAATATGGTAAACAAAGAAATAGCAACAGTTAAAATAAACATGACTGTATTACAATTTTTTTAATAACTAGCAGCGTAATTTGGAATTTACGTGACATCATTAGTGATGGTCTGATGAAGCTTCATGAAACAGTGTCATTATTTGTAAAGCCCACTAGATGGCAGTCACTGCACTTTTTTCCTTTGTTCTGAACAACTGTTCTAATGAAACATCACATCATCTTTAAACTGATGGCGCCACCTACTGACCTCTAAAGAATATGGCACTGCTTCATGAAGCTTCATCAGCACATCACTAGCCATCATACATCTGATCAAAGAAAAGCAAGAAAGAAAAATAATACAATGCTTTCATTGTATTAGCAATATTGTATTGCTTCTCTCTAAGTGAATAATGCAGATGGGAAATTAATGTGGGAGGAAAAAAGAAAACCTAAACACATATGTGTCTGAGTGCTGAAGGGCTCAACCAAAATAGAATAAAAGATGAATAAATTTACCATACAAAGTTTTAGATTCCCTCTATTAAAATATGGTTTAGTATTTAATATAATTTTTCAAAAGGTTGTGTTGACCAGGTCCTCATATTAGCAAGCATTGGTTCTGCATTCTGATTTTTTACAATGCACTTACAAAAGTTAGCTAAGTGTATAAGTAAGCCTGCAAATAGGTTATCTTGTTTTGCTCCGAGGGATTTGGGAAAACACTGCAGACTGACAAGGTTGGTGATTCTTCCTCCAACATATATCCCTGCTCAGCCCCTGAGCCTAAACAACTGGACCCCAACAGGATACCTCAGGGGGGTCCGTCCCCAAACAAGCTAGCCAGCACCTGAACTTCCACTGGCAGCCTATCTGCTCTTTTTGTTTTTCAAACAAGCATTGGCCTGAATGATTGTTGGCCTCAGAAATGTCCAGAAATGTCAATGTAGCGAAGAAGCATTTAAAATGAAACGCTTTTCTTCACTAAATACTTATACTAAAAAACAGTAGACGCGCAAAAAAAGAACTTCAAAATAGTACTTATTATTTTTACTTTTTAACTAGTTATCTTATTATTTTAAATATCTTTTTCGTTAAAACATGAAAATAAAATAAAAACGCTGTTGCCATAATGACATGGTGAATAAATAAAGATATATATACATAAATCTGCTGAATTACATCCACCTGCTATTGATTTTGTTTGTGGTCAGTGGTTTAAAATCCGTGGCTGACATTGACCTACATAGAGTCAAATGAACGATATCAGTTACGGGTCATTACACCGCTAACTGGGATGTCAGACTGAAGGCTACACAAATGATGACATGGGTAGACGTCTATATAGTCTGCTGTTGTTATTACAGATAAATCTTCACTGATAAAAATCAACAAACTTCCCGGGCAGTAAATTCACATACTCGTCTTGAAACCTGCCTTTCGTTTGATGTGTTTATCGCCGTCGTTCGTCTGCGGATCCCGTGTTGACGGGTCGAACGCATCCAGGAATAAATCAAGGCGGCTCAAGATTAACAGTAGCAAATTATTCATGAAACAAAGGTCTCACGGACGGGAATAGCGCAGTGGCCAGGGCGACGTGTCATAAAGCATCAGGGTTAACACAATCACTCACATGCACACAGATAGTGTTAAAATAATGCTAGTCGTACGGATGGTTGGTGAGGATTCACTGTGTTCTCCCTGAATTGTAAGAATGAAGTAATGAAGTTGTATTTTTAACCGATGCTTTTTGTGTCCTGTTTATCTATGTTTCAGGGTCATGTTATAATAGACTATAGCCCCTAACATGTTTGGTGCTATTATTAGCATCTAGCATATTATGAATCACATGTTTCAAAGAGAGCAACAGTATCACTCAAACACAGGAGCAACGTTTATAAGTGAACTAAACACTTCCTAGCCTTATTGAAAACAGTGTTAGATGCAGCCATTGTCATGTCTTTGTTTATTGGACGATTGGAAATATGATATTGCTAATTTACAACTTATTATCGATATGAGACATTGTGTGACAGAATACATTACATGTTTTTTAAATGCATTAATGTATTATGTCTCAAATGGAGTGAATCATGTCTGTTATAAAGTAGTAAAGATGAATTTATCACCACTGGAAAATGGCATATCGGTCAAAATATATTGGAAATTTCACTATAATCTGAGGGAAGAATATCTCTCAGTGTACAAAATTACAACAAATAATGAAAGAGTCCCTTGTCTCTGCGAGTCTAGTTTTCTTGGGTTAGTGTTCTGATAAGAAGAGGATAGAATTGTCTTGTGATGGAGCGTGTGTTCTTGGAATAGAAAGGGTGCAGCCCTCACACTCTCAGCACATCAGGAACTAAAAATTAAATTTAATCTGATTTATGTTATACTATTATTGACCTCTTAAAAAATCTTGTAAGCTCTCACCTTCAGCAGCAAATCAAATAAATGACATTTCCAAATCCAAGTTCTCATTCCAAAATCATTTATATATAAATCACTAGTGTGCTTAAACAAGAATGTTGTAATTGAAAAAAAGGAGGAATTTGGGCAGATTTGACTGGACTTGTTTGGATCGGCATCAAAAGTGTTTGTGGTTCACTTTGATAATTGATGATTGCGCCACAGTTTCTTTTGCTCTGACATACCTGAGGCTAACAGCAAATAGAGATCCAGGATTTTTTTTATTTTATTTTATTGTTTTTTTACCCAAGTTCACCTTTAACTCAGCGAGACATCTTCAATGACCAACTTTCACACCAGTTGCAACTTAGAAAATCTAACTCTAAACATTGGGGGCGCTTGATTTGTACACCAAAGCATGATTAGTGCTTGATGATTAGTTCGTTGCGATCATGTTCCTCAGAGGTGTGACAGTGTTTTCCAATATCAGAAAAATGTTTGGATTTTTGTAATGAATACACAGCTATAAAAGGTTTTAGGTCATTATTTTTTATAGAGTTTGTGATGTGCTGGAACTAGTGATGGTCTGATGAAGCTTCATGAAGCAGTGTCATTATTTTCATAGCCTGCCAGATGGCGGGCTCTGCACTATTTTACTATGTTTTAAACAACTATTCTAATGAATCAAACCTTTTTTAAACTGATGGCGCCACTTACTGACCTCTAAACAATATGAGACTGTTTCATGAAGCTTCGTCACCAGCTGGAAGAGCTGATGTTTTTAACTGCAACTCTTATTTCCAGCCACTAACCTTGTGCTCCTTTAAACATCAGATAACCATGTAACTATGTAAACCAGGGTTAGCATTGTGGTCCAGCTTGCTGGAAAGATATTTAAACCTGTTATTTACTCGAGAGTTTTGAAGTCCGACTGAAGATACAAGGTCTCACTGGGAATATCCATTTAGCGGTGACCATTGTTGGCCTGCACCGGTTCCCCAGTAATAAGCTTTGAGTTGAGCTCCCATCGGAGAGTTTGCTTGACAATTTGACAAAGTTATCTAAAGATAAATGGGTTACGGGTCGTAGGTGGCAAGAAAGGATGGCGCGAGAAAGAAATGTGACTTCTTTGTCGCTGATGTTTTGATGGAGGATGCGTATAGCCTCCAGCTCCGGCAGGTCACTGCAGGTAGATTGTTTCTGGCTGTATCTGCAAACAGAACTCTGCTGTATGTGTGTGTGTGTGTGTGTGTGTGTGTGTGTGTTTGCCAGTTGTTGTTTTTCTTTCTCTCTCTATTTGTAAATCTGATAGCTTTATTAAGAGGGAGATTTGCAAAGACAGAACATGAGGCATGAAGCGCCACCAGCAAATTTGGATAAACCTGCGGCAAAGGTCATAAAGTCAAGCTAATAGATGGACACATTTGATAGGCTTAGAAAGCGGTATTCACTCTTCATATACCATTTAAGTAATAACCAGCCCTGTCTCTCACACACACACATGAGCAGGGCAGCACCTATCGTCCGTCCAGACCTCTTTTTTCAGCTTTTAAACCCCCAGATAAACAGGCTTTTCTGATCCTGTCAGTTCCTGTTATCTCTTGTGACGGTCAGCCAGTCGGCCGCTGTGGAACAAATTAGGCCCTTAAATGTCAGAATTGCTACACTTTATTAAGTTAATTAGATGTTGTGTGTACTTGGAGGACGGGGAAAGGACGACAACGCTGAAGAGGACTGACATCATGGTGGGTAACACACATGTTGACTTGCACGATTTGAGACAAGCATAGAAAAAATAATATTGCATGTTTCATTATTATTATTATTATTATTATTATTATTATTTCTACAATACATTAGTAATACATTGTCGCACATGTTTGGACCAACAATATATATTCTGTCAAAAAAATGTATTTTTTAGATAATTAAATTCACTTCAGAATCTTTATTAAATCGACTTCTCACTCTGAGAACCACCATAACATTGGGAGTCAAATTTGCAAGTGAAAACATACGATGGATTAATGCATTCAAACTTACAAAATAGCCTCTAACTGCCACTGAAGCACTGTCTACATATCCAGAGGGGGCGAATATTTTAAAAAAAAGCAGTTTTAAGTGTGAATTATACGGTATATTGTATCGTATTTTTCGTTCGTGCCCTCACAATTGGCAGTGAACTCTGGGTCATGGCCAAAAGAGCGAGCTCATAGACCTAAGCAGGGAAGTAGATTTCCCTCGTCTGATTAATGGCTAGAATGGTAGATAGGAATATATTTAGGGACCTCGGACCAAATCTAGAATAGAAAAATGGGAACAGCTTATTTTTTGATGGGAAGAAGCATAACAATGTTTTGCCCTTTTTCTTTAGGGTCTTACAAGTATTTGGAGTTATTTCTCACTTGGTAATGAGGGGCAGATGATACAGTAATTACTGCCGTGGCTTAAAAATAAATATTAATTACAGAAAAAAAAACAGGGATGTTGCTTGCATACAATTACATACTAGATAAATAAAGCAAAAAGGTAAACAAAAATTAGAACACAGAATGAACCTTTAATTTAGCCTTTAACCTTTGTGTTGACCCAGGGACAACACAAGGGATACGTCAAACACATGTGTTATCTCAGGGTCAAGGTGACTCGTAGGCCCGAAAACAAATGTGTTCACAACACAAGGGAAACCTTGACCCTGAGATAACACAAAGGTTAAAGGACATTTATTTATAAGGACAAATAGTTTGACTTCTTCATGATCATATCTGTCATCATAAACAGATAAAACCACGTAAGTAGTACATAAGTACTTCCAAATATTACTAGTGATGGGTTGGTGGGGCTTCATGATACAGTGTCTTAATTTCGAAAGGCCAATAGATGGCACTCTGCCTTAAAATCTATGTCTCTGATCCAGGTAATTCAATAAAACAAGCAACAAAAATAAAATAGCATGACTAGCAATCGTTCATCATTTATCATGAGCCCCCGACTGTTTTTTTCCGCAAACAAATTGGTCCAATACAAAGTTTGTGTTTTATTAATTTCCCCTAGTTTAGTTTAGTAAGAGTGAGAGTAGTAATAATCAGACAGTAATAATCAAACCAGCAGAAATGTAATCTATTGTTTTAGCTACTGTCTGTTCAAAAAAAAGAAGAAGATATACATATATACTTATACATATATTTATATATTTAAAACAATTTAGGTTGCCTTGGTGATTGTCCCGCTTTTTCCACTTCATCGAGCAAAATACAAAATTCCTGTTTTGTTCTGACGTCACTGGCAATAAAGCTTTTTCTGATTCTGATTGTTTTGAACTGGAGAGTGACCATATTACCATATAATTTATGTTATGCTATGATCTGGATTGTCTCTCATTCATGCAAGCAGACAACAGATCAATGCCTCGCAGACTGTATTAATCGGTTAACAGTGAACAGAGCGGGGCGGGTCTAATGGCTGGTACTGACTGAACCGACTGTCTCATATGAGAGCAATCGTTCATTACAGGGCTATTTCATGGTGTTCGTCACTTTGCAAGCTTCTGTCTTTCATTCAGCAGTGCGTTGGAAGGAGGAATGGCCCCGGGATATATTGTCTGCTCAGAGCTTGAATGTTGTCATGCTAGTTCCCAGTGATTTGCCTTGTGCGATTCAAGACTTTGAAAAATGGGAAATGTGTTTCGCAGACAGTGGGAGAGAGCTGAATGTGATATCAGTGTCAACCCGTGCAGGATGTTGAGAGAGGAGAGTTCTGTTTCAGTTCAAGAAGAATCCTAAAGTAACGTTTTGGTATCGTGGTGGGTGAGAGTTGCAGGATTTGACAAAAAAACAATCCTGGTTGTTTAGAAAGGATATATGAAAAATGATAAACAAAGCAATTATGAGTCAAATATGAATTCATTTGGGGATACACTCACCTTTATTAACTATTTTGAAGAAAGAAAAAGTGACATTTTCAGGTTCAATTGAATACATGTCTTTGGACACCAACCCAGCGTTGCACTTCTGTCACTCTTTTAACTCGTGCACTGTTTTCGAGCACAACCCTGATTTGAATTATTCACCCTACACTTCTGCAATATGTAAAGTTTCCAAACCTTCTTCATTGCAACCGCTCCTGCATCAGCGCATGGTGATTCTCTCCACACTAACCGGAGAGACCTCTGGGCATGACAGCGGCCGTACACTATATGCAGCGCAGACACACACTTCGTGGCTGGAACATCCACACATACGCACACAACACATAGCTCCACATATAACCTCTGTTGCATTATTTTTCTCCTTCCAGTGCGCCAGTCACAGGTGAGTCCTGAGCGCTTTCATCATCGCCCGGCTGTCCAGCAGACTGGCTGCAGTCTCATCTGTCCCTGAGTTGAAATTGCCAATAAAGAGGGTCTCATATAGATCACCCCCGACGGGGCTGGCGACCTGTCATGCGGACCATGATTCCTGGCTCACAGACGGTGGAAGAGGGACAAATAACCCAGTGAATCTCTCTATATCTATTTCTCCACACCCTCCCTGCTTCTTCCACTCGTCCTCCTCACTAACTCACACACACACACACACACACACACACACACGTCCACCATCTCAAGAAGGCCATAAAGTGCCAAACTGAAGGGATATACCGGACACAGTCATAGGAGAGACAAGTGTCGGCCTAAGCTTTTACTTTAGCGCCTCAGAGGTAGTGAATCAACTAAATGGCTTAAAGATATGAAGATAGATGAAGGGGAAGAATCGCTCTCAGCAGAGGTTTCCTCTGAGTTATCCCAAAATATATGTTAAGTTTCACATTAAAATACACAATGTAATTCTTGGCATATATTACAAGTACAACATTTCATTTTATTTAGAATAGAGAGAATTGAAAAATAAAATCCTTAATTGATAAAATTGAATGCAATTTGTTATTATAATGTTCATTTAACAAATATACTTTAGGGGACGGATCAAAAATCTTACAATATTGTGTAACATATTTTATTCTTATGTGTGTGACAACACTGGTTGCAGACAAATTCCCTTTTATGTTTTAATTTATGTTGAATTATGTTTATTTTTATTTAAATAATAAATCTTATTGTCAAAATCATAAATTACACATTACAATTTAATAAATACATTATAATACATAGAGTATACATTTTCACCTGGTTGAAGTATGACTAAATTTTACATTCGTCAAAAAGAAAAGTCAGTACTTTAAAGGGTCCCGTTTTATTTAATTATTTGTTTTTAATATTAAGGTTAAAATGTTAATTTTGGTATTAAATGTTTTGAAAAAAAAAATTGTATTTGATCTAAACTTTTTTTTAAAAGTACACACGTAAATAACTATAAATATATTTACAAATGGATGCAAACTAAGTGCATATCCTAACCTCTATTGTTCAATGTGGAATCTGTACGATAAGAGCATGAATTTAAAAGTAAACAACTTCAATGCTTAGGTAACAATGTCACCGAATAAGAGAAATAAACATGATTTTTTTTTTTATTTCCTTTTTTTTTTAACTGTGTTCGCACGATTGATTTTAAAGCGAAACAAGTCATCAACAGCTCTTTTCAATCACATTCCTGATAAGTATCTTCATTTTCCAAGCTCTCAAACCGATTTTATAAAATTCAGCTGTTGGTCGCGGTTCGATTTCTTCCTTTCTTCGGAAGAGCCACAGCGCCTCCTGCTGGTCAAAATGATAACAGCGTTAAAGGAAGAGTAAGAGTGCATTCGGTGTTTGTTCATAGTTTAATCCCACTTGATTTGTATGACATTTATCCCAGAGCTTATTGGGGGTTTTCCATCAATAGCGCACCTTGACTCTTACAGGTACAAACTGATCTCATCTGATTGGAGGACGACGCTCTCACACACACCTGCAGTGGAATCTGAAATAAAAGACAATCTGACTTTTCAGAAGCTATAATAATCAAGATCTTCCCTCTGTGGCTGTTTGTCTGAAGGGGACATGGTAACTGCGACGAGCGGGAGGAAATTGTGAGCTGTAATTAATAGTCTTAAGTGACTTATGCTGGCTGGGAGGCAGAGACTAGGTTTGTTATTACTGTGAGCTGGTGCCGTGGCCCCCAGCGTGTCCCTCAGTCCTCTGGGTTGGCATGTAAGCATGAGGATGAGGAAATGGAGGAACTGCTTTATTAGTCGTTTGTTTGTCTTGAGGGGGGGCTTCTCCTGATCGGACTATCTCTACTCCACACACACACACCGGCTTTTTTCTTCTTTTTTTTAATGTTAATCTCGTGTTAAGGAAAAGACATGAAATGCCACAAAATGTCATCACTCCACCCTTGTCACCGGCTTGTAAACCTTCCATCCCGGTTGTAAACATCGCCTAACGAACCCTCATTTGCATGTCAGTCTGTGTGTGTGTGTGTGTGTGGTTGTTTTTTTAGCCTTTGGGTGCCAGATTCTCCAGCAGCAGGGGTGGCTCCTATAATCCCATCACTGTTGTCGTCATGAAGGCCCAAAGGCCGCGCCTGGAGACGCCACGTTCCTGGCATCGTCCGACGACTCTCCTCCGACTGGAAGAGCCGGCAGCCGTGAAGAAGACCGTGGACTCTCACTTTTTCGGTTGGGGAAAGACTTCAGAAATGTCATGAAGATTTCCCCGGCGAATAGCGTTCGACTGGTCTCACGACAGGCAACAAAAACTGGCTCCATTTTTTTGAAACAGAACCGTTGATCTAATAATAACACACACATATGTTGGCTTATACAACCTTAAACGACAGACGACTGGATCCCATTTCTACAAACTGAGGCTCTTTTTCGTCACTATCAAATGTGTCAAAAACAGTCCTGAAATGTTACACTTGCAACTTGTCTTTTTGGCTAGAAAAAAATGTAATTTTGAAGTTTATATGCATTAAAAAGAAGGTCAACACACTGCAAAGCCCCTAGAAGATGTATTTTATAAGATTTCTTTGTAGTATTTGACAAGTTAAGCAGGGATGGACAGTACCCTGTACCATAATACCAGAAATCCATTCTTCTTTCTGTGATTCCTTAAGGTTTTTGGTTTTAATTTCCTTTATAGAAAACTCAGACATTAAACCTGCATAAATGATTAATTTCACAATTTAACCCAGAAAAAAACTCGCAATATTTAGCCCAATAATTATCAGAAAATAACACAAACAAAAAAAATCAAACATTTTTAAATTGTACGTGTACGTTTGTGAGTTTTTTTTTATCATTCTTTAAGGACAAGTTTTCAAAAGTAAAAGTCATCCACTGGCTCCAGATTGTAATAATTTCAAATGCTAAATGCAAGGAATGAATAAGAAAAATAAGTAAAAATGTGTGTTTGTATTTCAAGGAGATTCAGGAGAAAAAAAAGAAAGTTTTGCACTGTATTAAAACATGTGTCTTCTTGTTCGATAGAGTTTGTCATCCTCTCTATTAGATGAAACCCCTCTTCTTCTTAGAAAGGCATCAGTGACCTACTTATGTATCATTTGAGCCGGCAGAAGACATTCTGGTGATTATGCAGCGGTCATAGCGAAAGGTCTGGTCTTGAATGAGAGTGTTGTTCTTTTTTACTCCCTACTTTGTCTCTTGCTGTTGCAAACAAGTTGATACAGCCTGGAAAATTTAAAAGAAAACACTGAAATGCACCGATATATTCCTAGTGATTCCTCCAGCATGTGAGGCAGAGATTTGACTGCTCACATCTGTATTCTTTTATTCGTCTCACAGCTTCCTTCCCCACCCAGCCGCTTCACGCCTGTCCCTGTATTCACTTTTCGAGGGGGGATCCGACTGAGCACCAATGTGCAATTTCACCAATCCGTCCTGACAGCGTTCATGTTTCCTGTAGTCACTACGGATCCGCCCCCATTGTTCCGTGGGTCGCAGGTCAAGGAAGGTAAAGGAGGAGACAGCCGGGGCAGAGGCTGCACATCCTGGGCCAGACGAATCAGTGTAACAGCATATTGTGGGTTTGCAGACCAGGAAGAGGTATGTTCTGAGGCTGTGTTTATGGCTATGCCCTCCTCTTGGAAGCCCCGCAGCAGTATGCCTGACCCCCCCCCCCCCTCCACTGTAGATTTCCTTACTAATGTGACCCCATATTGCGTATCACAATCGACAAACTCCCACAGGCTACAGTTAGTCCTGGGTACTGAGGATCGCTGTCCTCAGCCCGCCTGAGTACAGACAGGATGTGGCAGCTTCAAGGCATTTAGTTAAAGGAGACGCTCTTTACCGCTGCGGGCGTGTATTTATGGAACTCCTAGTCGGTTAAAAGTGTATGACGTGCTAGAGCCTATAAACTATCTGGGGAAACGGCGGAAAAAAAGAGTGAATTAGACTTACATTGTTCCGTGGCATCTAATCATTTGTGATCGTATGTGTACTCATTCTTCTAATTAATCTGTTTTCTGGGACAGCGGGATCTCAACAAATTGGGTTTAAAAATATCATCTGTTCTTTTATATTAACTGTACACAGCGAGGGGACTGGAAGTAGCTCACATGAAGGCTGAGCCGCCGCCGCCTTTATTGGAATGGAAAGACCAGAAATTCAATTTAAATTGTCGTGATTGACCTATAGCATGACACACTTGATAATTGTGTCTTAATTAAGTCTATAGCATGACTTTGATTCTCTGTGGCAGCAGGACCTACAGATTCATGTTCCCCTACAGCGCTGTTAGAAACCTTCTCCACTCGAAAAGACGATATTTTGCAAAGCAAAGAAATAATTTTATTATCTGCCTGCTTTTACATAGTTTTCCTTGAGGCACTCTGCTTTCCTCCCACAACCTACAATCATTCGAGGGTTAATTGGTGACTTGTAAGTATGAGAGCGTGTCTGGTTGTCTGTCTACATATGACTGCTAACCTGTCCAGGGTGTCCGTCCCATTGCATCCTGTGTAGCTGCTAGAAGGGGAAACAGGACATTAATTTGTTGATAAAATTACAGAATATTTACATTTTAATAAGTTTCATTATTTATGAATTTCAACTGAGTTTTTAATTGGAAATATGCAGGGTTAGGGTTAGGGTTAGGGTTAGGGTTAGGGTTAGGATTAGGGTTAGAATTCAAAAGGCTTCTATTCGCATTTATGAATTAATTTCCCAGGCTTTGTATGAGATGTGATGCATTTAAAGCAGGGGTGTCAAACCTGTCCAGTAAAGGGTCAGGGTGGTGTAGGTTTTTGTTCCAACCAGTCAAGCACACATGAGTTAACCAATCAGGTGTCGGCTTAACAAGCAACACCTGACTGACAATTAATTGATTACTGTCTTCAGACGCCTGATTGGTTCAACTCATGTGTGCTTGACTGGTTGGAACAAAAACCTACACCACCCTGACCCTTTACTGGACCGGTTTGACACATGTGATTTAAAGTCACTCACTCGCTTTTCTTTTGAATGAATGTAATTTCTATTCATACTTCAACCAGGTGATATTCAAATGTATATTTAATATATATTATATATGTTATAATTTTATTTATTTAAACGCTAATATGTGATTCATAATACTGAAATTATTTTGACAATAAGATTTATTATTTAAATTAAAATAAACTATTTTAATCCCTTTTAAAACGTAAAAAGGGAATTTGTATGCAACTAGTGTTGTTGTCATATGTTTGGTTACACACTAATCACTAATAAAGCAAAAGAAAAAAAAGGTCATGATTATACCTGTCGTTAATTATGAATATAACCTAGACTGATAGAGACGACAAACAGAAAATGTGATGCCTTTCTTGTTGATGGTAAAACAAAATATTACATAAAAGGCTCAGCAACAGTGAGAAAGAATGAATTAACAAATTCATAGATAAAATTAGAACTATGACAAGTGCGTGGGTTTACTCCGGGCACTCCGGTTTCCTCCCACAGTCCAAAAACATACAGAGGTTGATTGAGAACTTTAGCCGTGTGAGAGTGTGTGTGAATGTCTTTGTGTGCCATGCGACAGACAGGCGTCCTGTCCAGGGTGTCCCCTGCTTCTCACTCTATGATACTGGGATAGGATCCAGTCTCCCCGCGACCCTGGTAAGGGATAAAGCGGTAAAAAATGAATGTATGAATGAAAATTAAGCGGTACTGATGGACTGATGAAGCGTCACGTAACAGTGTCATTATTTTCAGTCCACTAGATGGCGGTCTCTGCACTATTTACCTTTGTTTTGAAAAACTTTTCTAATGAAACGACACATCATGTTTTAAGTGATGGCACCACCTACTGACCTCTAAACAATATGACACTGTTTCATGAAGCTTCATCAACCAATTAATAGTGACCATTTATTTAGTGGTAAAAATAAATCTCTGAACATATGAGTTTAAAAAAAGTTAAACATGTATTTTAAATTAAACTCTGATTATTTATTTTATTTCTTATAACAAGCTCCCTAAACATTTACATTAAGGTGCATTTAATTACTCAGTATTCTTCTTGTTCGTTCATTTATTTTCTTTCTTTGCTGTCTTCGCAGCCAAAACCTATTCACTGTTAATTTGTTTCCAACTTAACTGAAGGTGACTAATTTACAGTCACTTTTCCTCCAAACACAATTCCCTGAGACACACAAATTGGACTGTCAGATGACATTTCATCCTGGGTAAATAAAAACAAAAAACGGATGCCCGACAAATTGAAAATGGATCCTTTGCTGCCATTTCGATTTTTATCGCCGATATGAAGCATGCACCACGAGTTTTGTTGACTAGTCATCAATCTGAGCCAGAACATCGAATCAATCTACCCATCTGCTCTCCTGACCATGAATATTATTTATTTGATTGAATTTGATTTTAATTTGTATTATTTAATTATTGAATTGCTTGTGCCACTATTGTTTTTATTTTAGTCATCTTATTGTGTTTTAATACATATTTATTTCAATCGTTTTCATTATTATATTCTGTACCACAAAATAATCTATATAAGGTAAGGTAAGGTAAGGTAGAACTTTATTGTTTTTTTCCAATAGCCACAGAAAATACAGCAATTTTTTCATAAAAAATAAATCAAAATAAAATAAGAACAAGAACAAAGATAAATAAAGAGAAAGAACAAGATGATGCAATCTAACTCTAAAGATAAAGAACATAGATCAAAGAAAAATAAAAAAACAAAGGATACAAAGACTAACACACAAAGTTATATGTTTATACAAAAAAATATGTTGTGTTTATAACATTGACAATAAACGTGTTCTTATTCTGATAATCGAATGTAAACTACGCATTTTAACTTCCCGAATTAGAACAAAACACAGAATAAAGTTAAAGATAATGATTTGTTCTTTATTGCGATAAACGATTCCAAAAAAGTGTGCTTTAAACTCTGATGCAACTCAATGTAGACTCGTATGTCGTTCCTATTGGTTAGATGAGCTGTCATTCAATTTCTAGTGGGCTGGACTTGAGGCGCTCGTCCAATCAGCTCACTCGTCCATCAAACAGCCTCAAACATGGCGTTGCGAGAGCTGTCGTCGCTGGAGAAATACTTAGGATTAAAAAAGGCGAACAAATACAGCACCCAGGGAGATAAGAAGGTGACACTACACAGATTATCTTTCTTTGGAACTCATCCTTTTAGAAGGGTTTGAATAAAAAAGGGAGGTCGGTTGAATATGGAGCAGCACACGCTGCTATTGTGACTCATGCTAACAGGCTAGTTCTGTCTATGGATCATAAAGCTTAATTTTAATGAAATAAAATGGGCAGGAAAACGTACATTTAAACCACAAACCCTTGAGATAAGCGATTATCTTTATAACCTTTTATTTCATATTCACACGCGAGCACAATGTGGAGGTTGGTTCCTGCACTGCGCATGCGCCTGCCACAGCTGGGAGAGAACGATGACAACATATTTCTTTCTATAGATCGATAGAACTTTATTGATCCCTCAGCAGGTCTCCTTCGGGAAATTGTTTATAGAGTTTGTACACGTATTTGTGGATAATTTTCCTTTAAAAATGTCCCTGATCACTCTTTTTTTAATAGGTTAATATTATTTCTTGATATGACGAAGCAACCATTTATTTTTAACCAAAATTATTGTTGGTAATGAAGAGTCCTTTTAAAATAAACTGAACTTAGTGATGAAGAAATGAGCCCGTATGAGCATGAGCATGTATATAAGTACTGTGCAAAAGTTTTAGGCATGTGTGAAAAATGCTGTAAACTAAGAATGCATTCAAAAATATAAATTATTGTTTATTTTTATCAATTTACAAAATGCAATGTGAGCGAAAAAAGGATAAATCTAAATCAAATCAATATTTGTTGTTACTATCCTTTGCCTTCAAACCTGCATCAATTCTTAAAGGTACATTTGCACAAAGTCAGGGGTTTTGTAGGATTCTAGTGAAGTGTATGATCAACCAGTTATACCAACAGGTTCTACTGCATCAGCAAGGTTTGTCCCAGACAAATATTTCAAAGCAGACTGGGGTTTCAAGATGTTCAAGCTCTTTTGAAGAAGCACAAAGAAACGGGCAACGTTGAGGATCATAGATGCAGTGGTCGGCCAAACTTAGTGCAGCAGATGTAAGACACATCAAGCTTATTTCCCTTCGAAATCGGAAGATGTCCAGTCGTGCCGTCACCTCAGAACTGGAAGAAACCAGTGGTACCTAGGTACACAATCTACTGTCCGGAGAAGTCTGGCCAGATGTGTCTTCATGGAAGAGTTGCAGCCAAAAAGCTATTCACCCGACATGGAAACAAGGCCAAGCGACTCAACTATGAAAGCATAGGAACAGGAAAAATGGCAGCAGGTGCTCTTGACTGAAAATTTGAAATATTTGGCTGTAGCAGAAGTTTGTTGAAGACCTGGAGAGCTGCACAATAATGAGTGTCTACAGGCTACAGTGAAACATGGCGGAGGTTCTTACAAGTTTGCGGCTGCATTTCTGCAAATGAAGTTGTAGATTTAGTCATTATTGATATCAATGCTGAGAAATACAGGCAGATACTTGACATTTCTCTTTGTCCATTCACTGCATTTTGTTAATTGATGAAAATAAACTATTAACACTGTATGATATTGTTTTATAGTGGCCTTTCAATATATATTTGCCCATTAATAGTTTTAGCTTAAATATTATAGGTATTCCAATATTACATAGGGGTTTGAATCTTACTCAGATACACCGTTTTATATTTTATTTTAATACATATTTAGTTAGTTTAACTAACCTTAAATGTTAATGTTATTGTGAAATGTAAAATAGTAACCATGTTATTATTGGATTTTTTTTTAGGTTCCAGTGCTTCAGAAAAGTAATGGCCCCCCGCTGACGGGGTTAGTGACCATCGCCTGCCACCTAGCAAAAGAAGCCAAACGGCCAGACCTGTTGGGGGACTCGACGGAGCTCAGAGCTGTGGTGCAGCAGTGGCTGGAGTTCAGGGTCACCAAGCTGGATGGCTGTCCCAGAGAAGATGTCAAAACAATACTGAAGGTAATTCTATAAAATGTATTGGCGGTAAGGTCCTAATCCTTCATAATGAGTGATTTGCCTTTATCGTGCCCACATTGGGAAAATGTATGAAAATGTATACACTACACATGTTAAAAATAATAACAAATACAATAATACATATTAATAATGAAAACTAAAACTGTAATAAACGAATAATAAATAGATATGGATAACTATAAAAATACATTAATAAAAGGACAAGTAATAATTAAATAAGCACAATAACAAATAAGATAATGATAAATGTATAAACGAATATAAACATTCTTACACATACACTAGTACAGAAGGAGGGAGGAGGGAGTTATAAACTATTTAAAACATTACATTTTCCAAATAACCTGTCCACAAGAGTTTTCGAGGTTTGAATATTTTCATTGCATTATCTTCTAAAGATGCCAACATTTTTGTCGAACTGAGGAATCACAAATGTCACAGTGTAATAAAGATACATGCGTATATTTACAGATATGAAAGATCTACGAAAAGAAGCAACGTCCGTGTTCATCTGTCTTTTTTTCCTGTACATGTAAAGGTCTACCTTTATAAAATAACGTTAAAGTTTCAACGAAATATAAAAGGTTATATAGGTCGATGAATTCCCATTGTTTTATTGTAATCAAAGAAAATGAGCACAGATGAAACCGAACAGACTCTGGACATCGAACAAAGGAAACCACTTGCCTACACTACTATAATCTGCCCTTTCCCTTGTCAACTTAAAGGTCTTTCTTTTTGTGTGTGCGTGCATTTTTGTGTCTCGTGACAACACACATGGCAGATACAGACTGATGTATGGCCCTTCAGTGACACGGGCCCTCATGGCAGGAAAGTGCCTTAATGTGCCGGACACCAGTCAGTGAGAAATGGATCTTGAGCCGCTGGTCTGCTGGACACTTGGCGCCTCTTGGCACTGTCCTGTCAGCGTGAAGTGTCTGTGCATGTGTGTGTGTGTGTGTGTGTGTGTGTGCGCGTCTCAGCGTGACATGTTTAGCCGCTCGGTTGAGGAGTCATGCTGTGTGGCAGCATGTTATCTGGACAGGCCTTTTAAATATTTTAATGGTGCCACTTACAGAAGGAAGTCGCCGTCAGCGGCTGCGCTCTGGCGCCCGGTGGCCCCCCCTGTCCCGTTACTTTAGCAACAACTTTAGCACTTGTTTCCCAAGCAGCAGTCATATTCTGTTGTTATCAAGATGACATTTAGAAGTGATGCTCTTCACCTCAGGACGAGGAAATAAATGGTTTGGTCGAGATGTGTATGCGAAACATATATCTATGCTATCATGTTCATTTTCAAGTCAAGACTGCTCTTTTTGAAAATGAATAATGGGTTATTTGGTTGTCTTTTTTTTATTTCCTTGAGTTCAATATACTGTAAATAAAAGAACCTGATGTCGGAAGTTTATTAAAATAGATTGAGGTTTACAGTTGAAACATGTTTTGATCTAAAGAGTTGTTTCTGTAATCCTCGTATAAAAAGTGGTGTGTACTGGCATAGAATCTGACGAAACGCATCACAATTCAGGCGCAACGATTCACGCACTGCAGGATTTACAGACAGCACGACTCCTGATGAGTGTCGTAACTGCTTTCATTTGTTTTAAAAACAAAATATATCCAAACATTTGATGTAAAAGCTGCTGGAGTCAACTGTATCCTCTCGTCCTCAGTCATCGTCAGGATGTCACAGGTTTTTATTTTTCCTTTAGCTGCGGAGAAAGTAATGACTGCTGCCATCAAGCAGCCGGAAGTGCCAGATAATTGCAAATAAAACATATGATTATTTATTTTATTAAAGTTTATTGAATAATTAATAGCTTTGGTAAAAATAAAATGTGATCAGAAAGCCTAAAGAAATAAAAAGATACAGTGCTGTTGAATCGATCCAATATCGTTGAAATTATATCGTAATTTTAGACCCCTTGTAAAAAATACTTTAAGGAGTACATTTTAAAATTGTATTTAAATAGTTTTGTGTGTAAAAATGAGCACTTGCTTCTTCAGCTTCTGTGTGACCTCCGTGCTGGGCGGGGGTAGCAGGGGAACTGCTGCTCCTATGATGGTCGACTGGGCTTCGACTCACTTGCTGTAGGCTAAAGAAAGGCAAGGATCTGATTGCAGAAGAAAAGGAAGTCTGCAGTGTTCATGCCTAGTTTGGCATCATCCACTCTTGCCGCACAATAACTCCATTTGCCCCCAAGATGCTCAGTGTGCATGGAGTGTTCCCCTCGCACAAGTGCTAAAGATGGTCCCTTCCCCTGGGACCAGCACTTCCGTGCACGACTTTGGACTGTGGAACACACATCGTGCCACCCAAGTTTAAGACGGCTTCATTGGATCCGCAAGTGAGGATTGTATTCATTCGGTAGCGGCGTAAACAAACAGCATCTGTGTGCTTAGTCGACAGTTATGGGTAGAGATGCTCTACACCCTCAGGTTACACATTATTCCTAATCACAAAGCACACGCTAAGATCCAGACTTGCACCTCACGCACCCACAGACATGTAGGTTAACACACCTGCTGTTATCCTCCATTCATTCTTGGGTTGAGCAGTGAAGAAGTAAGTAAAGATGTATTCCTGTAGTTCTGCAGTTAAACGGCAGAATAGCAGGGGAAAAAAAAGGTTTTTACTTTTATGGTTTTAAAGTCCTTGAATGACATTCACGAAAAGATCCCTGGCTTTGTTGTGTTTGCACAAGTTGGAGTTGAATTGTTCGTGGCAACTCAAATTTTTTCATTTTGTTTCTCAGGACCTCGATAGTTACCTGCAAGACAAAGTATACATGGCTGGAACCCACTTCACTCTAGCTGATGCCTTCATGTACTATGGCGTTCATTCACTAATGGTAAGTCAACTTATTTACCCGTACAAACATTCGTATTACAAATGAACATTTGTCTTTCATGTCTAAGCAGCAACCACTTTAAATTGTTAATAACTTTATTAAAACCTTCAATTGAACACAAGAGTAGCACTGAAGTATGAACTGCTCACCATTGGTTCCTTAAAGTTGGAGCAGCAAACTGTAGTACCACGTATGAAGCTTCAAACGCCTGCTTAATTACAAAAGCTAAAACAAAAAAAGGAATCAAATGCAACTAATGTCTGTATTTGTGGCCAAGACGGACGGACGGCCGCCGCAGCCACCAGGCAGCGCAGCGTCACTTTAGCTCAGTGTGCTTCTTAACCTCGGGGACCAGAGGGCGCTGAAGCCGACCCTTAACCACGGCCTGTCCCGATGTTCAATTCATGGACGGGAGGGTCACACTGACACTGAACCCGACCGATGACAAAATGGTTGGAGGCTGGCGTAGCTGTCCAGCCGGGGAGTTTGCCAAAATACACTTCATTAAAAAAATGAAACCAGTCTGATTGGATTTAGTTCACAAGCGCCTCCTGATAAACAACATCGTGACCGTTCTGTGGTTGTGATACTAAGTCTAAAGTGTTTCATGAATCACAGCGGCTGCAAAAATATCTGCACCGTCTCATTAATGCATGTTTATTTCCTTAGATTTGTTGTGTGAACGCGCCAACAAAACTTTATAATTGTGAAATTTTTCTTCTAGTAAAAATCCCATTAAAAAGGCAAATATTTGATGTTATCAAGATGCTTGTAATTCTGACTATATAATGTCACATTCTACATCAGGTCATTTCCTCAGCTGTCGGATTTTATAAAGTGACTGTTATACAAAGCAAGGCTAAAATAAGCATAAGTGTTTAATTGGATCTTATTTCATTTATCTTATTCATTACATTCATAAACATAGACTATTTAATGTACGTAACATTATAAAATAAAATACTTCTACAGTGCAAAACAAGTGTTATTATTACAATAATTCTATATATGTTTCATTCAAAAATATAATGATGTAAAAAAAAGGCTGAGATATATATATATATATATATATATATATATATATATATAATACCAATACAGATTAAAAGGACCAAAAAAGTTCTTTAAACAAAGACATTTTACAAGTTCTATGTAGAGTTGAACTAGTACTACAACATTTAGATCGAGCATGTCTAAAAGGTTAGTTTCATAGTATTACTTTGACTTCATGTGGGCCGTATAGATGCGCCCCAGGTCTGCTCTACAGGATTTAAAGCTCACTGTGTTTATTAATCCAAGCCTTGTCTATATGCTTGAGAAACAGTCTCTCGCTCCTGCTTTGAGATTGTTGTGTTTCCGAGATGATCTCATGTGCTCAAGCCTTGATCTATCCTCAGGTGGACCTGACCATTCAGGAGAAGGAACTGTACCTGAATGTGACGCGATGGTTCAACCACATCCAACACTACGCCGGCGTCCGTCACCATCTGCCTCCAGTGGTCGTTCTGAGGAATCGCATCTACAACGGCAGACACCACTGATCCTGGATCGACCCCGAAGGAACAGACTTGCATCAGCTTCAGATTCAAGAGCGGCTCGATACATCCATCCATTATCTTCTTCCTTTCACTTATTTACAAAAGAACTGAGCGTATTAAAGTAGGTTCTCTTGGCTTCCATCATTTTTTGTTGCTCATTTTAAATGAAAAAATTAAGAGTGAATATGTCAGGGAGCAATTCTTGTCTAACACCATCAGTTTGTTTTTGTCAGGTCAACAACTTTTAAAATAAAAGTTATAAAAAATAGATGATGCTCGGAAAGAAAAAGGGATCCTTTGAATTTTCTCACTCTTACTATCCACTGTTAAACTTGGAGGAATGTGCTTGTTTTCATTGAGCTTCTAGAATCAATCTGTACAAACTTGTGCAAACTGTGAAAAATGTTGCTGAATAAAACTCGAACTAAAAATGAGCAAAATATTTCAAGCCTGTTTCTGTTGTTGACAGAACTTCGCCCATGCTGTGCAGTGAAGTGTAAAAGCCGACGTCCTTTATTCCAACGACAAAAATCGACTTGTTCAAATTACACGCAATTCTGTTAAATAATCAGTGACTTGTTGCATTTACGGCAATGTTGGCTGATGATTAATAATTTGGGGGGTATTTTTTTCCAAATCGGTTTTTATATATTGAATAACTATTTGAATCTGTGGAATTTTCAATGTTATTTAACATATATTATTGTATTCCATTTACACTAATCATCTTTTCTAGCACATTTTCATCTCATTAACTGAAGTGAAATGATTTCATCGATTCAAGAATGTTCAACAGATCAGTATCTCTTTGAAGAATACTTTTTAAACGATAAAAAATTAAAATACACATGGAGAAAATTTATATAAAGTTTAGAAATGGTCATTTTGGTGGTGAAAATGTTTAAATACAATAGAAGAATAAAAAAAAAAAACATGTTATACATTGAAAATTAACTTCTCAAAAGTGCGGTCTTATCTATATATTGACTCTTGAACTTTAATCCATAATCAAATGGGACTCGATTGCAACCTTTACATTTACGGTGAAAAAAGGCAAATAATTGAACCAAAAAATACATTCAAAAGGAAAAGAAGAAGATAAAATGAAAAAAACAACTATAAATGAAAAAAAGGGAGGGCAAGGTTATAGTTCGATCATATTGGACGCTTTCAAAATTCAACTCAATGACCAGAAACTCGGAAAAAGTACCAACTTGCTGGTCCAGCAGCAACAGGTTACGCTACCTTCGCCTGACCTGTTGCTCGTGACTTTAACCCTTCATTGTCCTCTGATGTTTCCTCGTAGCTGCACACGACAGTGAGCCTGTGTTGAAGACGGAGCGATGCACTACGTTATTGAACTATAGAGAATATTTCCGTTACTCTGATCATATCAGTGACTTCAGTAGTTACAAAATGAATGAGGTCCTTGTTCAACAAAGTCCTGCAGTCATCTCAGCTTCACGAGGAAACTCTTGGCTGCACACGTTCGTCGTGACACCTCGACGCGAATCTTTGCGCTCACTTTTTGTACGTGCGACTCGCCGCCATTTGACCGGACAGCTGAGTTTACTGTGTTGATTACACCCCCGTCTTCTCTCACCCACTTCCTCACCACCAGCAGTGTGGGCAGCAGTGAGCGGTTGAGAGTCAGAGATCAGAAGCGAGGCTCCAATCAGTCCCACTACCTCCACTGTTGATGCTGCAGGCCAGAGCGAGGGCAGCGGGCTCACCAGCTGCCACACACATCCAGCCAGCCAAGGCCAGAAGACCCGGGCCCCTGGGCGACAGTCAGCCACTGCGTGTCATCTCAACCCTCACACTCCCACGGGGCGACTGCGGAGAGAGAAGGACGAAGCGAGGGAGGGAGGCCACGCAGAGAGAGAAAAAGAGCACCCAGAGGCCCCGACAGATCTTTTTTTGTGACATGAACAATGATCCGTGCCTCAGAAAAGCCTCTCTGCTGGTGGCTGGAAGTCAGCTGTTGAGACCAATCAGGGGCTGAGTCATGGTGGTCAAGCATGAACTTGTCAATTATCTCTGGGATTATAGAAGAGAGTACGGGCGAGACCGTTCAATTGGCTTGGTTTGGTTATACCCTGTGTTCCGCTGATGAAGGTCATCTGATGGTCAACTTCTATTGTCCGAGTCCTTTTTTTATCTCCTTCATATCATCCACCTCTGGAAACCTTAATCACAGAAACTTTTAAACGGAAGAAACCAAATCATACCCGGGCCCCTGTGACACCCCTTGACGGTAGTGATGGTCTGATAAAGCTTCATGAAGCAGTGTCATTATTTTCAAAGCCCACTAGATGGCGGTCTCTGCACTATTTTCCTTTGTTTTGAACAACTGTTCTAATGAAACATCACATCATGTTTAAACTGATGGTGCCACCTACTGACCTCTAAACAACATGACACTGTTTCATGAAGCTTCACCAGTACATCGCTACTTGACAGTCTCTCGTCCCCCCTGCTACAACCATTTCACAAAAACGAAACGTCATGCCCAGATTTGCCAAAAATAAAGTGACCAGCTTGTTAACAGGGATTGCCTGGAGGTCCCTCTGCCAGAGTTCATCATAGAACATGTGAGTCCAGGATGTTCATTTTCCTTCAGACACATACTCATGTTTCCTTCTACAAAAAACTTCACTGTGAAGAAATGATTCCTTTACCTGCTCTGAGAAAAGCACTTTACAAATAATAATTACTTACCTACTTAACAATTATCTTAAATACAACAAATACTTTTCTTATATACATTTACATTTTCATGGGTTTGCAAGGTACTGTATACAGACCCCTGAGGGCCCATGAGGGAGCACTAGGGAACAATATCATGCAGAACACGACAAACAAACATCTGTGATCTTTGGATTCTCAAGTTTCTGTGACAGTGTCTCCTTCTGGGTTGCCATGGCTGCTCCCATGTAACAACATTGTCCGGAAATTGTTCGGTGAGTTTGCTGCCAAATAATAGTACGTTTGGAAATTGAAGTTGTTCAATGGGAATATACAAGTGCAAGCCTGGCTCAGGGCGTAGGAGGCGTCTGCCTTGCAGAGACCCTAGGCACTTTTGGAGTGAACATCATGATATGTTTTATAAATCATACTGGAAACACATTTGTTAACTATGCCCTTAATTGAAAAACAAAAAAAGTAATAAACATTGAATAGTGAAAAAATTAAGAAAATACACTTTATACATTTTCAAGCGCTTTTCGAGACCAAGGTCACAAAGCGCTTAAACAATCAAAACAATACTCAAAAAAGTACATACTTTAAAGATCAAGATAATACTGAGAACAACACAGGAGTTAGAGAAATTCAAGAAAAAGCCTGAACAAATAGAAACGTCTTAAGATGTTTCTTGAAGGAGTCAGTAGATCCATCAAACACAGAGGGAGAGGAAGATCGTTCCAAAGCTTAGGAGCAACAGCCTGAAAAGATTTCTCTCCTCTGGTCCTGAGCCGTGTGCGTGGAACCATCAGTAGATTCTGATCCACAGACCTCAGAGCCCGAGCTGGGGTGTAAGGCTGGATCAGATCAGTGATGTAAGGAGGAGCCTGACCATGAATAGATCTGAAAGTAAGAACCAGAATTTTAAAGTTGATCCTGAAAGAAACTGGAAGCCAGTGAAGAGTTTTAAGGACCAGAGAGATGTGAGTTCTTCTACTTGAGCGGGTCAGGGTCAAGGTGACCCGAAGGTCCAAAAAACAAATGTTTCTGCTTTCCATAAATACATATGCAGTGGTGGAGGTTGTTCACCTAAACCCAGAGACAGCACAAGGGATACCACTAACACATTTGTTTTTGGGGCCATCGGGCCACCTTGACCCTTAGACAACACAAGGGTTAGGAACCCCTTGCTTCGTGAACACATTGTCAAAATGGATGAGCTGTTAATTCTAGTTAATTCTATCCGTATAGACAGACATAAATAAATGCCAGATAAAGATTAAAATTAAGTTGTGTAAAATTGAAAAATAAACTCACAAAAATCAACAGAAAATGGATTTAATCTAAATGTTGACATGAAATCAAATGGGAATAGAATGTAACCTTTACACTTACGTTGCTAATCCTGAAAATATATAATGTAACCAAACCCTACATGTATAACCATATCATTGACTCAACTTGATCACAGTCACTATAATCCATTTGTCACATAAACCCTACAAGTATAACTTAACATCCTTTTTCCTGAGAACGTTTTAACGTGGTGGGTGCAAATCAAACAGCCGATGTGTCGTTTTGCTAATGTTCAAACGATCCTGATTCTTGGACGACTGGCCGCATCCTTTCTTGGATTTGAGGCTGGATTATTGGTCAAATTTCCCTCTCTCAGCCCCTCGGAAGAGATCTGGTACAAGCTTGGTAACTAGAAATATTCATTGGAATAAAGAGTTTTGAGTGTTTGTTAGAATAAACAGTTATGAGTGTTTATTAGAATAAACAGTTATGAGTGGTTTCCCCGAACACACACTCTATTTCAAATTCTTCTGATGAACTCAAATCATGTAGCTGCTGTATAATAGTTTCAAGAACAAGTATTGTTGCGCTGGTTTGCTAAACACATGGAAATACTTTGATTTAAATATTTTTATGTTCCCTGTTGGCACAGTTACAACTCAAGATGAAAAAAATCTTTGGCCTGAAATGGTGCTTCACAAGACATTATTTTCACACATATATTTCCACCATAGAGACTAGAAGAACTGTTATATGTTTAGGATGTGTTGTGTACAAAGGAGAACAACAATGAGAGGGAGCTGGAAATATAATCTTGTGGCAACAAATAAGTATATTTTGACTTGGCAATATACTTTACTTATAATTTTTTTTTGGACCAACAAAAGATGCAATCAAAATAGAAATGCTCATTTGGAAAAGAACAAATCATAGTTTGTCAAAGTCCAACTCATACACCTGGAAAAAAAGCATTCGGAAGAAGCAGAAGCTTTTCAAGTCCTAACCCTAAGTCTTTACTTTCTAGTAGTGATGGTCTGATGAAGCTTCATGAAGCAGTGTCATTATTTTCAGGGTCCACTAGATGCACTATTTTCCTTCGTTTTGAACAACTTTTCTAATGAAAAATCAAATAATTTCTAAACTGATGGCGCCACCTACTGACCTCTAAACAACATGACACTGTTTCATGAAGCTTCACCGGCTCATCACTAGTTTCTAGTGCATTACAGTTTGCATATCTAAGTACAGGTTCTTCTGAAAATGTAAAATGAATTAAAAAACGTATAATGTTTTCAAAACATGTGCGTTTTTTGAGTCTATTTTGAGACACAATTGTGTTTTGTTTATTATACGCAGCAAGTCTCTCACACTCTTAAAGACACAAACGGAGATCATGGTGGCTCAGACAACAACCAGTGTGGTTGTTGTCTGAGCCACTCTCTTGTCCGTAGTTCCTTAATGTCGTTCATGTTTTTAATTCCCTGCAACCAAATTGAAGCGTTTATTCTCCAGTGATCTCGTCCTCTGATGTAACCGCCATGTTCTTCCTGGGCCAGGACGCCACAGAGAACCGCAACTCATGACCCACAACCTCCCACGTGTGTGCTTTTCATGTTCCCGGACAACAAGACGCGCCGATTGTTCGACGAAAGTTCTGTGAGACCGCTCGCCAAGTGTTTGCGGTGTGATCAGGGAGATGAGATGGAAAAAAACAGCCCCGAGCGATCCCAGAAAGCCTTGTGACTGGATGGGACAATTTATGATCGGAGGTTTCGTTATAAAGACCCCTTTGTTCCCTTTTGGTTGTGTTAACATTTAGTCTGATTTGTGATTTGAATGTGAAGGGTGAAACAGCCGAACTTATTTTTGAAGTGTAAATCGATTTTTATGCAGACGGACAAACCATTCTCACTCGAAGGTTCCATTTTGTGATGTCGTGGTTGCTGCTTTTTATGAGTTTAAATGATTCGTTTTGGTAGGGCGATAAATAATCGAACTTTTCTTTGTTTGGTCGGATGTGTTTTATTTCGGCTGTGCCAAAGCACATGATAGTCCAGGGACGGTTTTGAACTAAAAACGGATTTATTACGACATATTGATATTCAAGATAACACATTTCGTCAAAGATGTTGCAACACACGTGTTTTTACATCTAATTTAACATCTTGTCAGTAATAAAGCAAAACCAGAGATCTATTTTAAATAGTGTTTTTGTAGTATGTTGTAAATGTTGGCGTGTCTATGTGTAATTGTCAAGATATGGCTGCAGTGATTGAGTATTGCAAAACTGTAGAAACTGCATTTTTGTTGCTCTACAGTTTAGATCCGGCCCTCAAGCAATTAAGGAACGTGGAGTAAAAAACTAAGGGAATAAATCAATAAAATAATTTGTTTCTTTTGTATTGATTAATAATGCCTGAAAGGTGTTTTGTTTTGGGAAAAAAAGACAACTCTAAAGTAGAATGACCCTGCGACTCACCTCACCACTAGCCTTTTTTTTACTCCAAAAAAATAATACTTAAAAATATTAATAACTGTCGAACTGTCTTGCTGCAGAGAAACTGGATAAAGAACAATACATTTTAACATGAAGTCGACACACAAAAGTGGAGAGTTCGGAAAAGTGAGAGGAAAGTCTATCACTTTTACCGTCTCTCTCTCACCAACTACTCTCTCTTATCCCTAAAGTCGCAGTGCTACTAACTTTATTAGTCTTGTTTATAACATGTTGCACGTCACATAAACCTTAGCTTACATATGTGTGGCTTTGCTTTGGGACAGTCTTCACATATCATGTATATATTAACTTAGCAATGCATATGGTCATAATGGAAACATGTTATGCTATTGAATAGACTTGTTTATCATACACATCTAATGTGTAATTATTGAGAGCAGATAATACTAATAGAAACTAGTGATAAATAAAATAATAAAATGTATTACAAGATAAAATCAATTTATTGGTTGAAAGACAATATCAATCTTATAGTTACATGTTTATAAGTCTTTGGTCTAAAACACTTCATTACACAATTAAGTCTTTAAGTTATTGCCAAAGTAAACTTCAAGGCTTTTCTGATTCTCTCTTAACAGCTGAAGGCACTATCTCACATTAATTATGTGTCAAGTCAGTGTGACGCCGAGAGCCGCAGGAACATCTCTGCAGGTGACAAGCGACCAATTAGAAAAAAAAAGATCCTTAAAGACTTCTGACAATTAGTTGATGTCACGCCTAAAGTTTAGGGGTTTCCGTTCTCTGAGCCTGTCCCTCCTTCCATGTGACACTTTCATAAGTCGTTACATTCCATAACTGGTGGTGACCTTGCTTGCCAAAATGCATTTACTCTTGTATGGCAGCGATTTTACTCGTATACGAAAGTATTTCTAGATGAAAACTACTTTTTTTTACACAGTTATTCACTGTTATTGCTCTGATTTGATGTGAATCTGCATTCGTTTAATGCTAAATAACTTCATACTTAGATTAAAATTTAATCACGATTAAATCTCAGCAGAATTCAGTTGAAGGTTCATCCATTTATATGGAATCATCAGTTAAGTAGTAAGTAAGTAAGTCATTTTTATTTGTATAGTGCTGTTCCAGACCAGGGTCACAAAGCGCTTAAACAATCAAAACAATATTCAATAAAGTATATACTTTAAAGGGCAAGTGGAACGGATGGAATCTGAGCTGTGATAAGTCAACGTAGATCCTGACACGATAGGTCTGACCTTCTGTTTTTTTAAACAACCTCTGAGTGAGTGTCAAGGCTAAACTGTCATTTTTCACCTCAACCTAATTCGTCTTTATCCGAGAACCTTCGTCACTTCATCACCGTGGAGCCGCTCTCCCCCTTCCTGCTCTCGCGTCCGCCACCACCCGTCATTAATTCTCGCTCTCAACGTCAGGCCGGAGCCGAGGCATCGGCCGCGACATCTGCTAAGAGCAGACCGTCGTCTCTCTCTGACTGATTCGGTGGAACAATCAACGTGGTGGGGAGGCGAGCGTTAGCGTGTCATGAGCGTTCCTGACAGGACTTATCGAGCCGGGGCCGCGCTGGCGCCCTGACACGTTGTGACAGTCGTACCATGTACCCATAAAGATGGCATCTGATTGTCTTTCGCAATTAAAAGGAAGTGGAGCTCAAGGACGAACGTGTGATTTGCAGGACCTGTTAGCTCCGCACTCGCACGACTGTTTTACCATTTCAACAGCTCTCACTGGGTTTATGAGGAGAAAAGAAAAGAAAATATGTATTTAATTTTTATTTCATTATTCATGAATAGTTCAACTCTTAAAATAACTAAAGGGCTTTTATTTGAGAGATTTTCTTCTCCATTTTGGTCCTTTTTGTCAGTCCGTTTAAAAAGGAAAAATAAATAGTTATATAGGATGAATATACATTAGTTTGGTGACCAATACCCGCAGTGTACATGCTGAAGACCACAGCTAAAAGTAGCACCAGGGGGCGCTAACATGTGAGTGACGACAGTTTAAAATGACAGAAATCGTAAAAGAAACAATGAAAAAGGTGTCGGTAAAATCATTGATACTGCTTTAACGAGTGATTCTTTAATCTTTTAGATTATTTCCATTTTAAATCTTTTCTTTTTCAACACTGTGTTTTAGGTTTAGTCATAGAGTATTTGCTGATGGACGAGTGGAAAACAGGGATTAGCTACGCTGTACTTTTTGTTGTCAAATTTAGATATATATAAGACACAAATATTTTTTTTAAATTAAACCTTTTTTTTTTTAACAAAAGTGACATGAATGGGTTTTTCACATACATATACTAAAGAAAATGAAAGTTAAACATTGTGTTTTTTAGCGTAGATCAGACCTAAGAAAATTGTGGCCCAGGACTTACAATCGGTCCATCGACTGAACTCATGCGGCCATCATAAGATCATGTAGAAACCATTTTATTTTGCATCCATTTATATTATTCAATACTAGTATCTCAATACGACTATAGGTTGTTTTTTTTCCCACTGTCATTTTGGTGAGTGTTTTATAACCCCCTCAAAAATATTGAGGTAAATATGAACTAAAATTTGTAAAGAAAGCTCTTTCATATTAGAATAAAATATATGTTTAAAGTTACATAAAAAACACTAAAATATATTCATTTTTACATATTTATCTTGATTCTATAGGTTTTTCGCTCCTTTTTTCGCTCTTTAAAATGTTCCCTATGGCCCCTTGCAACAGCTACTGTATAAAATGTGGCCACTGAGGGAAGTTGAATTAGTGATGTGCTGATGAAGCTTCATGAAGCAGTGTGATGTTGTTTAGAGGTCAGTAGGTGGCGCCATGATTTAAAAAATGATGTGATGTTTCATTAGAACAGTAGGAAAATAGTGCAGAGACCGCCATCTAGTGGGCTCTGAAAATAATGACACTGCTTCATGAAGCTTCATCACTAAGTCGAATTACCTACAACGGGCCCTAGATATAGGCGTTGAAAGTGAAACTCCAACATCATTAAAAAAAAATGTCCATAAGTAGAAAAATCAAAGAGACTTTAGAAGTTGTGCAAGAATGTCATGGGATTTTATTTAAAAAATAAAACAACTCTTCTTTTAAACTTGTCTTTCTTTGTGGCGTGCAGGCTCCCAAATAACAGCGTCTTCTCAAGTTGCATAAGGATCCCAGGTGTGCTGCTCATCCAGAGGTTTACGAGATGTTTGCGCTCAGCACATCAATCAAAGAGATGGCTGGCTGCTTCTGCACCGAGGTGCTAAGGTACATATGTGTGACCCGGGGCTACGGGAGCGCACACACACACCACACCTGTGAGAGTGTGTGTGTGTGTAAGGTTTAGAACTTTGGAAAGCGTGTTTAAAGACAGAATTCTTTGGCATTTTTTCCTGAGGAAACAAGGTCAGTCCAGAAGTTGGAATTCTTCCGTCTTCATCACGTGAACTTGACGGTCGCCGTGTTAGCCCCGGCAGGGTGTCCATCCCTTTATTCAAATGTTCCACAAATTAGCCATACATTACTAACCCCCCCCCCCGCGACCCCCCTCCTGCTCTCTCCCACCCACAGGTCATGCCACTTAAGTGCAGCTCGCCCCCCTGCTGTAATAGGTTCTGATGGGGCGCCTGCAGGGGGGCAGGACTTCTCACAGAAAAGTGATTCTAAAAGTAATCGCGGCTGAAACCTCGTGACAGAAGGGAGGGAAGAAGAGAGAAGCTGCCGAGGGATGACGGCGTTTTTAAAACAGGAGGTGGAGGTGGAGGGTGTGAGGGGAGCCATCCCTGGGTGGGCAGAGAGCACTGCCCTGAGCCAGGTCCTGTAATCTGACCTCCATGAGAAACGAAAAAAAAATCATTTGCATATTCTCCAGCTCATCTGCATACATCAGTGAGAGTTTTTTTTTTAATCCCCCCCCATCTTTAATGGTTATCACAGTTTGGGTTTAATTTGAGACGACTAATTTATTTAAACCTGCAGACAGACGCTCCTCTGCCACATTGGTTTCACTTTGTAACGCATCTCATTTCACTAATGATTAAAAATAAGCCGACTGGTGACAATTGAGAAGAGCATAAACGCACTCTCGCGGCTTCGACGCTGTTGCATTAATGGCCCGGCTCGCCATTAAACCTACACGTGTTGTTTCTATTTTTATCAATGCGTGCTGAGGAAGAACAACGTCTTCAGGCTCTTTGTTAGTCGGATTTTTAAAAAGGAACATTTGATAGTTTAAAAATCATCAAGTGTTTATGTAGTTCATTGTGAAGGATAGTATAGTATCTTGGGATATTGTCTCTAAACTGCCTCCCACTAAGTCTATCGAAATATTAGATTTTTTTTTTTTTTTTTAATCAAACGTGGGAGTCATTCTCTTAACTATGGAGTTTCTCAAACTGAAAATATCCTCTATTTAAGCACAAAGAGAGCAAACTGACTAATGGTGGGTGGTTTGGGTTTGATGATACAGCTGTTGAGGTTTCATGATACAGTTGAGGAGGTTTTTCTTGATACAGCTGACGAGGTTTCATGATACAGTTGAGGATGTTTCTTGATACAGCTGACGAGGTTTCATGATACAGTTGAGGATGTTTCTTGATGTAGCTTACGAGGTTTCATGATACAGCTGATGTCGTTTTATGATACAGCTGATGTGGTTTTATGAGGTAACTGATGTGTTTCATGATACAGCTGAAGAGGTATCATGATACTTCTGAGGATTTTTTGGTTACAGCTGATGAGGTTTCAGGAAACAGCTGATGTGGTTTTATGATGAAACTGATGTGGTTTCATGATACAGTTGAGGAGGTTTCATGATACATTTGAGGAGGTTTCATGATACAACTGATGTGATTTTATGATGCAACTGTTGTGTTTCATGATACAGCTGATGAGGTTTCATGATACAATTGAGGATGTTTCATGATACATTTGAGGAGGTTTCATGATTAATTTAAGGGGGGTTTTATGATTCATTTGAGGAGGTATCATGATACAATTGGTGTGGTTTTATGAGGCAACTGATGTGTTTCATGGTACATTTGAGGATGTTTCAAGATTCATTTGAGGAGGTTTCCTGTTACATCTGATGTGGTTTTATGATGCAACTGATGTGTTTCATGATACATTTGCTGGGGTTTTATGATTAATTTGAGGAGGTTTCATGATACAACTGGTGGGGTTTAATGATGCAACTGATGTGTTTCATGATACAACTGATGAGTTTTCGTGATACAGCTCATGAGGTTTCATGATACAGCTCATAAGTTTTCATGATACAGTTCATGAGGTTTCGTGATACAGCTCATGAGGTTTCATGATACAGCTCATAAGGTTTTGTGATACAGCTGATGTGGTTTTATGGTTTCATGTCCTCATTTTTAATAATCTTCTGAACCAATAATTCAATGTAACATCAGGTAATGTTGCTCATAACTTAATTTTTTAATTTGAGTTTACCAGGGTATTATGTTAAGAGGGAAAAAGACACTAAAATTCCCTAAATGTTGCCTTTTTATTGCTTAGTCTAAACTTTTGCATTGTATTGTATTGCCTGTATGATATAGTACCATATATCACTGTTTTTCTAGCTGAATGTGTCGTGGAGGTTGACTTTTCTCGTGTATTAAATATTGATTTCACATTTGATACATTCATTGACAGGAGCAAGTTAACAGATGAGATTTAGTTTAAAATATGTAGGGATCTTTGGAGGACAGAGAGACAGACAAATAGACCTACAGTACTTCTTTGGTTGACTTTACTTTCGTTATATTCTTTAAAAAACTACGCCTTTTTATCAACTTTCCAACTACACTCTTATGAGAACCATGTCTATAGACTTTAAGGGTGTTTTTGTGTAAAAATTTCCATGTCCAAATCTTTATTTACAAAGCCAGCTGTGTGACCAGAACGGACCAACACATCGCTCAAAGGTTAAAGGGAAGCCTGCTTTCCCATTTAAGGGACGGCATTATTTTTCAACGGTTGTTTGCCACCAAATGAATCGCAGCCTCTGTGCGAGCTGCACTAGCCGGTGGGTTGACGGGAACACTCGGCACCCACGAACAAAAACTTCTGCAAGTTGATCCACCATTCTGAACTTTAGACCCACAGAGACAGATGCTGTGTTTGCACTGGTGTTGATCATTTGATGTCAAGAAGGGGGAGAAAAAAAAAAAAAAAAACTTTTCCTATTCAGGCTAAATCTGATGGCACATGACACACAGCTGATCACTGGTCCCTTTGAAACTCCACCGCAAATGAGGCCGTGAAATCGACATTTGGACAAGAGAACACAAAGTCATCTCTGTATCTCCTGATCCCCTAATCTGCATCTAACACACACACACACACACAGCCAAAATATTTTACACATTTTTGACTCATCCAAAAGCCACAAGTCTTTGAAGTGAAAAAAAATCTTAAGGGTACAATCACACTCTTGCTCCGGACACACACACACTAGCGCCCGAGGGTTGAAGGTGGGAGGGGAGAGGAGGCAATGAAAGATGCTTTTGAGACGGCAGGACGGGTGAGCGGAGGATGTGGGGTGCTGATAGAGTGCTGATAGGCTCCACAATGGACGCCACTGTGTGAGGCAGGAACGAGCCACAAACAAGAAATGAAAAAAATATATATATATAAAAAAATATATATGTTCAAATTTTCCTTTCGCAACAGAGCTGTGCATTGTGTTTCCTCCCTGACACATGTATGTGAACCCAGGTCGTGGCCAGAGGGGGTCGGTGGGGGGGGGTAACTTCTTCACCCGAGGACTCCCCTTGTGACTTTCACAGCTGTCATCTCCCTCTTTACGACGCCGTGACCTTCAGGGTGTCGGCCATGTGACGCGGCCTCACACATAAACGCGGACGTCATTAATGTAAACTGATGCACGGATATGGTTGTGTAGCGTGTGTGTGTGTGTGTGTGTGTGTAGTAGTTACGTGAGATGCAGTGGCGTTCGTCCCTGATCCGGTTTCACGGTACTTAAAGTGACAGAAAGTCTTATCAAAGAGAGGTTTAATTAAAAGCGGCGTGTTATATGAACTCGGAACCAGATTGAGAAATCACAAAAAAACAAACAAATCCGACTTGGGTCTCGAGCGGGAAGTTGGACAAGGTGAGATAAACGGGTCCAAACTGGTTTGTAATTTTTACTAAATATATATACACTTGTCTTCAAAAATTGTTGAGTTCAGTTTTCACACCAGTCCTCATCCTAATGGAGCTACTTTTTAATCTGCTTGTTTCTGAACCAATAAGAATATTTAACCGTTGTTTTATCTCAGGGTCAATGTGACCCGGAGGCCCCCGAAAACCAATGTTTTTGTGGTATCCCTTGTGTTGTCTCTGGGTCAAAGCGAACGACCACCATCACTGCATATGTATTTATGGAAACCAAGAAAGTCTTCCACCTCGAGGACACAAGGGATACCACAAACACATTATTTTCAGGCCTCCGGGTCACATGGACCATGACATAACACAAAAACTGCAGATCCCTTTGAAATAGAGCTGGACTCAAATCTGTTTTTATTTACTTCACGCATTTCTGTGGATCCAATACATCACAATAACTAAGGACTGCTAGGTTAGGTTGTTTTTGTAATTTATTAATTTTATTATTCTTGTTTTTAACTTATTTATTTACTTGTTTGTTTTGGTATATTTTGTTAATTACTAGTACGTTTTTTTTACAACTTTATTAACAAGACAGTGGACAAATCAGTAGATAACCATTATAGCCAGCGGTAAATGCTGAATGAAAATATGCAAAAATAAGTGCAGATTTAAACCAATAATTTCTATAAATAATACATATTTAGTTTATTCTAAATAAGTCATCCTGACCTCCTGCTATCTTACACCTGATTGTTTGAAAAAAAAAAGCTTATTCTGCAGGAAGCTGATGATACATTTTCTAATCAAACTGTTAAACTATTTGCCAAACTTGATCAAATTAACATTTACATTTTTGATCATTTATTATTGTTTTTTTATTGTTACCAACACCATATGTTCAGTTTTGTTGAAATAATATATTTGGCTAATGACTTCAGGTAAACATTCTTCATATTACTGAAGAAAGCTTTTGAATTTTAAGTGACTAAATACCTTAAAAGTTAATGGAGAAGTTTAAAGTCAAAGTACACAGTTTTGTGTCTTTAATTCAAAGTCTTCAATGCAAGAAAAAAACGAACTAGTAATTAACAAAATATACCAAAACAAATAAGTAAATAAATAAGTTAAAAACAAGAATAATGAGATGAATAAATTACAACCAATAGGTTTAATGATAAAATACAAAAAGCTGCCAGTGAACGAGGAACGCTGCGATCCTGTTATCAAGCTCCATATCCTGACATCATCTCTGATAAGAGGAAAGAAAAGAAAACCAGCCTGTGTTTTAATGGTTTGTGGATTTTTAGAATAGTATCGTTTCTATTTTAACAACATATTTTATGCAATTAATGTAATGTAATTAATGAATTATACTCAAAAAATGTATTTTATTTTGGTTAGTTTTATTTTATAGTTTGAATAATGTGTATGAAAACAAAAATCTGCTGTTTAAATAGTTTGTTAATCAAGAGTATATATAGCATGTGACACTATTTTCAACATAATTCTTTTTTTTAAATAGAGCAACTACATATTAAAATAGACCTAAAAGATCATTGTTTTTGTTTCTTAAATAATAAACAAACAAAATGTTTGAAAAATAAATTCTCTCTTGAGACAGATTTACTTTATTTAATTTGTTTTATTATGGGAAAACTATAATTTAATTAAGACTGTTTGAGCTCTTGCATCTCAAGATGAATGGAGTGTTATAACCAGATCTCATGTGATGATTTAAAGTCCAGAATCAACAGTTAGTTTGCGAGCGATCTATCAAGTCGTGCTTCAGTCGCTTCATTTGTTAATTTCGGTTCTACGGGCTTCGGTTCTAGAAGACGAGACGCGGCTAATTCCTTTCGGTGAAGCAACTATTTGCCCGTGGCTTATCAACACAACTTTTCAAAAGTGTGGCGTGTAATTAAAACAATATTGTTCCTGCATGGTTGGTATATGAATAAAATATAGCATTACAGTTAAACTATGTGCAAAAGGTCCTTAAGTTCTCTGCATAATGTGTCGGATTTTAAACATTTTAAAATACCCCAAAAATAAATGAATAATTCATTTCTCGGCAGCAAATCATCCATAGTGAACAAGTCACTGCCCTCGCCGAGAGTTTCTCAAAGACTTTTGACATAATAACTTTAAAATAAGTTTGTTGTTTTTGTTTCCATTAAACTTAAATGTTTCACATCCACTCCTGACAGTGGCAGCACCTTCCTTCGGGAGGAAAGACCCTGGTGGTCATCGGTGCTAAACTCCTATCAGGTTCTCTCGTAGACCTGACACACACACACACACACACACACACACGAGGGAGTCAACATGTTGTCACACACCAGGGCGCAGCGTTGTTGCTGGCTACCTCCTGACAATTATGGGTGTCAACCACCAAAAAACCCACTGAGGCCGTTGGCGTTTTTCCATCGTGTCTGTGTCAGTTTCGACTCACATGCTTTTTAACAAACCCTACGATGACAACATTCATTTCGGTGTTTTAACAGTGACGCTGCCAGAAGCTAAATTATTTTCCTTGCTGATTATCAGAACACATTCTTCTGCCAATAATCGAGTCAACCACAGGTAGTTGGAGAACAACTTTTACTTAATCCTTGTGTTGACCCGGAGGCCCGAAAGCAAATGTGTTTGTGGTATCCCTTGTGTTGTCTTTAGGTGAAGATGAGCGACCTCCATCACTACATATGCATTTATGGAACCAGGGAGACTCAGAGACAACAAAAAGGATAAAACAATTACATTTGTTTTCAGGCCTTCAGGTCATCTTGATCCTGACACAACCCAAAGGTTTACTCTTATGAATTAATAGTTGGTTGTGGTTTTTCTTTCTATTTAAATAGAGTGTTTTTGCTTTTGTTAATTATCCTATAAAGAACAGTGCATAATAAAAAAAATGTTAATAATTTCATTCATTTTATTTACTATGTTTCTTTCCACAGGTAATGTTGGTTTTGTCAGTGTTGTTTGTTCATTAGCAAACAACTCAAAAAAACTCTGAACGTACAGTTAAGGCTGAAAAGTTTGGACATTTCTGGGACTGCTTGGGACTTAAAGTATATATTTTAACTGTGTAGTGTTTTTGATTGTTGATGTTGAAGTGCTTTGTGACCCTGGTCTAGAAAGACACTTTACAAATAACAATTACTTACTTACTTACCTTCATCTAACAGACTTATTCAAAGTTGTTGTTTTTTTAACAGTTATTTCAGTCGACCTTTGTTTCTTAAAGTAATGATTAGCACTGGTTTCTCTTAATTTAACTGATTGGTTTCTTGTCATAACATAAATAAACAGTCTGTGTTTCAACCTGACTTCTGCATAACTCCATTAAAAAGTAAAGTAAAAACAAATGTGTTTTAGGTATCCCTTGTGTTATCTCAGGGTCACAGTGACCCTTAGTCCCGAAAACAAATGTGTTTGAGGTATCCATTGTGTTGTCTCGGGGTCAAAGTGACCCTAAGTCCCGAAAACAAATGTGTTTTAGCTATCCCTTATGTTATCTCTGGGTCAAAGTGACCCTAAGTCCCGAAAACAAATGTGGTTTAGTTATCCCTTGTGTTATCTCTAGGTCAAAGTGACCCCAAGGCTCAAAAAACAAATGTGTTTGAGGTATTCCTCTGGGTCTCTGGGTCAAGGTGAAAAACATTTTTCTTTTCAGGCCTTCGGGTCAACTTGACACCGGGATAACAAAAGGGTTAAACAGTTTGGTGACATTCACAGACCCTCCCGGAGAGTTGCCGAGGCAAATGACTCAAGACTGTTCAGAATTCCAGAAAATATGAAAAATGGAAATAATTCTAAATGTTACGTATTGTTGCTTTAAAGTGGTCATCATGCACTTCTCTCTGCTCTACTTATTACTTGCCGGAAAATGACTTTATAAAGTTAACACTGAGGTTTTTCAATTTCATTTTATTTTGTATAATTATGCTTGTTCTGCGGTAATTGATCATCTTTAGAACATTTTTTACTAACACAGTAACATCTGTGTTTGATGAAAGTTAGGCCAGCATTGGAGACACTTTGGAAAGAACCTCTCATCTTGAACTACTATCCATTTAAGTATTTACCATCATTATATTTTATAAAAAACATTATTTTCTCCTCTCTCATATGAGCTCAATATCCAAAAAACAACATCTTGTAATTGTTCCTTCTTCACCCACATGATCCGGAAATTCTCCTTTTTTCAGTTCTCAGGGTACATTTCCCGTGCTGCGAATGCTCACGGAGGAAACATTAAATGTTTTGTTCGGTGTCTTGTTAGATCTCGTGCCTGACGTTCACAGCTGTCGCACAACTGGGACGGGGGGGTGATGTGCGTCAAGAAAAAAGCCTTGGTTCAAATGCCTTTCCCACTCAAACGCGGTACATCTCTCCCAGGTGACTGCTTAACTCTGGCAGTAATTGAAAACTTGCCCCTGGCAGTGTGTGTGTGTATTTGTGTGTGTGTGTGTTCCTGTGTGTGCCCATGTTTGTGCGCACGCAGAAGGTTCACATGTGTGTGAGAGTGTGGATATATAGTTGTTGTTCTTTTCTATCTTAGCAAGAAGTTTGTTTTATTGATCATGTTTAACCTTTGTGTTGTCTCTGGGTCAAGGTGACCCGGTGGCCCCTTTAACAAATGTGATTGTGGTATCCCTTGTGTTGTTTTTAGGTCAATGTGACCCGGTGGCCCCTAAAACAAATGTGTTTGTGGTATCCCTTGTGTTGTCTTTGGGTCAAGGTGACCCAGTGGCCCCTTAAACAAATGTGATTGTGGTATCCCTTGTGTTATCTTTGGGTCAAGGTAACCCGGTGGCACCTTAAACAAATGTGTTTGTAGTACCCCTTGTGTTGTGTTTGTTTTCGGGCCTTCGGTTCACCTTGGCCCCGAGATAACACAGAAGGTAAAACATATAAATGAAATAAAATAAATAATTCATTACTGGAAATATACATATATTTTCTGCCCAAAAATAAAATCACATTGTGTCAATATGATAGTTAAATTTGAAAACTTGTTATTCCTGCAATTTTTTTGGGGGGAGGATATCATTCTTTTTTATTAGAATGCTCTTACTTACATTGTCAGGAGCTTTAAGCAAGACAAATTCCCCTTATTAAGTATATTTATTAAACCTCAGAAACACCCCATCATGGTGGCTCTTGATTAATTCAAATATTTTTTTATGGTATAGTTTTTTGCACTTTTGTTATTAAATCATTGAGTTTTACTCCTTTTTCTTTTAAACGTGTATTGTGCTCAACAAGTTCCCTGTTCTGACCTGAACATTGTTGATGGTCTGATGAAGCTTCATGAAGCAGCGTCATTATTTTCAGAGTCCACTAGATGGCGGTCTCTGCCATGTTTTTCTTTGTTTTGAACAACCGTTCTAATGTTATCTCGTGAAGGATATAGTTTTAAATCAAGGTGAGCAAATGACGAGCTCATGTTCAAAAGGGTCGATATTTAAGTTGTCTGTCACAACTCTATGTCGTTTCATTAGACGTGTCGTAACGACTTCCGTAAAAAGTAAGAAGAAAAAAAAAAAGTGGAAAATTAACAACAATTTTTAACCCAAAAAAATTCCCCGCCCCATCCACCCCCTTCTCTTTGCTCTTCCACGACGAGGGGCCAAATCTCCTCAGCATTTCCAGCCCTGTGAGCTAATTTGACAGCTCACGGGGGTGACGCTGATTCCACTTCGCAGAGACAGGTACCCTAGGGCTAGCCAGCTGGATCGCAGTGGATGCTTACAGATTTGGCTTTAGCTTCATGCTGGGTGTCATCTGTCTCTTTGGTCTGGCGCGGGATAATTTTTGTGTACGTGCGCATGTGTGTGTGTGTGTGTGTGTGTGTGTGTGCCCGCCCTGACATCATGTGCCTGAGCAGTTTGTGCCTGGCAGGCTTTGTCTGTCCAGGTTGGCCATCAAACACAGCCAGCATGGCCCTAATCTGACGAGGCACTGCTCCAAACATGCCACAGCAGCCCGAGAAGTGCATGTGTGTGTTACTCTGGGTGTGTTTGAGTTTGTGCGTGCGAGACCCCAAGGGCAGGCCCCCTTTTTTTTTTTCTTCTTTTTTTTTTTTTTTTAACTCCTTCCCTTTCTCTCCCGCTCTGTCCCACATCCAATATCACCCCAATGCACAAAGTGAAGGAAAACTTCAGAAGGCATCAGGAGAAGCTCCGTCAAGTCTTCATCCGCCACTTCATATCCTCGACTCTTCCTCCGCTGATGTCTGAGTTTGATGGCACAGCCTCGCATCGCAGAGAGGAGCGAGCGCCCTGTGATTTATTTGAAAAGCCATCTGTCTCTGCCTAATGCTTTAAGTGCTGCTTCCTAAATTCACTTTATTCTTAAAAATGTCATGATAGTTGCTACAAAGGTAAGTAAGTAAGTAACGGTTATTTGTAAAGCACCTTTCTAGACCAGGGTCACAAAGCGCTTGAACAATCAATAGCAATACACAGTTAAAAATAAATACAAATGCAAAAACTCTAAAATGCCAAGACAACATAAGACAAACACATTGAAAGAAGCACAACTAAGAATGTCTTAAGATGTTTCTTAAAGGAGTCAGTAGATCCATCAAACACAGAGGGAGAGGAAGATCGTTCAACGAGCAACAGTCTGGAAGAATTTCTCTCCTCTGGTCCGGAAGCGTGTTCAGGAACCATCAGTAGATTCTGATCCACAGACCTCAGAGCCCGAGCTGGGGTGTAAGGCTGGATCAGATCACTGATGTACGGAGGAGCCTGACCATGAATAGATCTGAAAGTAAGAACCAGAATTTTTAAATTAATCCTTAAAAGAAACTGGCAGCCAGTGAAGATTTTTAAGGATCGTGGAAATGTGAGTTCTTCTACTAGAGCAGCTAGTTTTGTATTAACTGCAGGCGAGACAGCTCCTTCTTGCTTAGACACCAAAATAAACTGTTACAATAGTCCAAACGAGAAGACACAAACGTATGGATTACAAGATCCAGATCGTGTTGTGACATTAAGTTTATAGATTTTTCTCAGTTGAAAGGAACAGTTTTTAGTTTTCTGGGTTCTTTTCTGGTCTTGTTTCGAGTTTATCTTGAACGTGAAAATATAAGATGGTGAATTATGGTTATCTATTCATTCATCTTTTATTGCTTTTTCACATATTTTGAAACAAAGGCCTGAAAACAAATGTGTTTGTGGTATCCATTGTGTTGTCTCTGGCTCAAGGTGAACAACCTCCCTGGCTTCCATAAATACATATGCAGTTGTGGAGGTCGTTGACCTTGACCCTGACACAACACAAGGGATACCACAAGCACATTTGTTTTTGGTCCTCTGGGTCACCTTGACCTTGAGATTATACAAGGGTTAAAAACTTTTAACACAGATTTCCACTGCAACCAATCTCTTCTGTTCTCCCCAAATAATATTTTTTCCGTATTTCGATTTCAATTAGTTGAAATTTCATACTTTTTTTTGAATACAAAATCGCAAAAATATTCTCCCATAGGAGTACAAAGTCTATCAAGTATTTTGGGCAAATATCCAGTATCAATAGTTTTTCATGGTAAGATATATTTATTCCAACAATCCCTGACAGGATCTGTCCCTGTTCCCTCCAGTACCTTGTAATTCCCGGTGTAAATGTGAGTTATAATTACTGTCAGAGCCAAAAATTGATCAAAAGCGGAAAAATTCTAAGAAGCGTTGATCTGTATTTTAGATTTTAGATTTTCAGTTTGATATACTGGCAGAAGGACTTCACAGAATTAAAACGAAAAGAACTCCGCACTGTGATATTGGAGCCTGTGAGGTTGGTCAGAATAAAAAATATTTACTGTAAAAGTACATGTTGACTGAAAATAAGATGGAAGTTAAGTTAGGTTTCTAAGTTTGTGTCTACATTTTTTAACCTCATTATGTTGTTTTTTTGTTTGTTTTTTTAACGTATAAACAGGTTGAATAATTTTAGGTGCAGAAATCCCCTAATTTATACTATAACTGACTAAAGTTATTTTGTGTGTATTCAAATCCGAATCATGTTTTTTTCATCTGCATATTCTTTTATATATTTTTTTTTTTTTTTTTGTTCAGTGATTTACATTGAAAAGATGTAAATGAACGAACAATGTATGTAATCACATTTTTATTGCCAAAGTTTTACCTGTATGAGGTCAAAGTAAAAATGAATAGTAATAGTGTAGAAAAACTACTGATATATTTATTTGAAATTTGATATTTATTCAAGTCAGGGCGTTTATATATCGTAAAGGTATTGGTGTGTTATTGATTTTTTTAGATTTATTTTCAAAAAAAATTGAATAGTACACAATAAAATAAAAATGTTTTTGTTTTCTTTATGTCATTATTAATTACTGTTCATTTATACTTTTATTTGTATGTTTATATTTTTCAATCATATTAAGGGTCTTTTTTTGTTTAATTAGGTGAATACCCCTTAACATAGTCCAGATATTTAATACAACACTAACATTGAATAATACAAAATTAAATAAAAAAATGTTTTAAAATTTCATGGCATAATTAAAAAAAAATATATATATATATATTTTTCAATTACTTTTAATTACCTAATATTTAATGTGGTCTCTTAACATTGACACACAATCAAATAAAAATGTATCTTTATTTTAACATTTCAAGTAAACCAGTATTATCTGTTTATTTTCTTTATTTCTTCATCAATTTCTTTACAACTGTACTTGTGTTTTTTTTTGTATCATTATATTTTTCAATTACTGTATATTACACATTGAATAACATTAAATAACTCACAATTTTAAAAAAAAGTGTCTTTATTTTTACATTTTTATCCCATAATTAAACCAATATTATTTGTTTATGTCTTTATTTCTCCATTAATTAAATTTCATTTGTGCTTTTATTTTAGTGGCTTGTGTATCTGTATATTTCTCCATTACATTAAGGCTCTTTTTCCTTGTGTCTTTTTCTATTAAGTTGCCTTGAGAAATGCATTTAACTACGACCACAGTCTATAATAATAATATTATTTGACATGTGTAATCTGAGGATAATTCTATTAAATCATTACAAACAAACATGGTTAACAAGCATTTATAGACACAGAAAGGATGAGTTGATTCTGATAGTCGTCCATGATGGAGGGATGAAGAATCCGTGCACATTTCTGTTGGAGCGCTGCTTAAATCAAGCATTTATAAATCAACACCCTCGGCTCTATGTGTGTGTTTGCGCTCGAGAATGCAACACTCGGAGACACAACTCAGCCCACAACAAAAGAAGAAGATATCCTGGTCCGGTTCTGCCGCAAACCCAACATCCGTCACTTTGATTGTCGGCACTTTGTGGGACACTCTGCCTCAACAGGTCTGGAGTCTGTGCCAGCCTGCTGCCCTCAGTCAACTTCCTGCCTCTTGAAAAGCCGCTCGGTCTGGATGCCGGGACAGGAGAGGACAGGGGGACAGCGCCCTATGGGAGAAATGACATTGCGGTTCCTGCTAATCTCCAGGACGAGTCTCGAAATAGAGGCAGGGTCTGCCGTGAACGCTAATCGTGAATGACACACTGGTCTCCTCCAACTGCACACACTCTCTGCATCCTCCCTCCACGCTGATCCCAAAACTCAAACCAACTCTATCATTTCAACATTCGTCTGACAAGCTTCTGTTGTCTTTTGCTGTAAAATAAAAAGAGAAAAAAACCTGGAAAGAGGGAGGAGATGGACGTATGTTGGTCTTCAGAGTCCCTGCTTCAGGGAGACAACATTGTGTCAACAACTTCACTCCAAAACATCAAGCAATATTCACTCGGTGAGTAAGTCAGTTGTAGCTGAACTTCAGAATCTAACATGTTCCATCCTGAAGGTCAGATTTTACAACTGTGTTCATGTGTGATGGTCTGATGAAGCTTCATGAAACAGTGTCATTATCGTCAAAGCCCAGTAGATGGCGGTCTATGCACTATTTTCCTATGTTCTGAACAACTGTTCTAATGAAACATCACATCAATTTTAAACTGATGGCGCCACCTACTGACCTGTAAAAAACATTAAACTGTTTCATGAAGCTTCATCACTAGTAATGGTCTGATGAAGCTTCATGAAACAGTGTCATTATCGTCAAAGCCCAGTAGATGGCGGTCTCTGCACTATTTTCCTATGTTCTGAACAACTGTTCTAATGAAACATCACATCAATTTTAAACTGATGGCGCCACCCACTGACCTGTAAAAAACATTAAACTGTTTCATGAAGCTTCATCACTAGTAATGGTCTGATGAAGCTTCATGAAACAGTGTCATTATCGTCAAAGCCCAGTAGATGGCGGTCTCTGCACTATTTTCCTATGTTCTGAACAACTGTTCTAATGAAACATCACATCAATTTTAAACTGATGGCGCCACCTACTGACCTGTAAAAAACATTAAACTGTTTCATGAAGCTTCATCACTAGTAATGGTCTGATGAAGCTTCATGAAACAGTGTCATTATCGTCAAAGCCCAGTAGATGGCGGTCTCTGCACTATTTTCCTATGTTCTGAACAACTGTTCTAATTAAACATCACATCAATTTTAAACTGATGGCGCCACCTACTGACCTGTTCAAAAAATGTAACTGTTTCATGAAGCTTCACCAGCACATCACTAGTGATTCCTTCTGTTATTTTATTTTCCCCCGACAGCCCATAATGTTTCAGGTGTGCAGATCTGAAACTGATTATTTATAAATAAGTGAAACCAAATTATATTTATATGTTATCATTTGAAAAAAAAAAAAAACATGGTCATTAAAATGATGCTGTAACTGTAGAAATGTCATATTTTAACACACTTTCATTTTTTTAACACAATAAAGATCCGATAAATAAAAGCCAAAGTCGACTTTTATTTACTTCACCGTCAATTTCTTTAAAGCTTTACAACTTAGATTCGTAAATATGCAATAGAAAAAAAACGTATAAAAATGTGATCAAAAATACTCTAAACCCAAAAAACAACCTTTTTTTTCTGGGCCAAGGTGACCCAAAGGCCCTATAAAACAAATGTGTTTGTGGTATGCCTTGTGTTATCTCTGGGTCAAGGTGACCGGAAGGCAGAAAACAAATGTGGTATCCCTTGTGTTGTCTCTGGGTGAAGATGAACGACCTCAACCAATATATGTATTTCGGAAAATTTGTTTCGGGGCCTTCGGGGGCACCATGACCCTGAGACAACACAAGGGATACCACAAACACATTTGTTTTCGGGCCTTCGGCTCACCGTGACCCTAAGATGACACCATGGTTAAGACACTTGGAAAATATGATTTGTATGTAAATAAACACAGAATTAGGAGGAAAAAGTATGTACAAATGCAAACAAGGTCATGAAAGATAAACAAGTACATTCGATTTATTTCCGTCCGTACTCACCTCTTTACAACCTCGACACCATGTAACTCAAATACATTCAGGGGCCACATTATGTACTGTGAGGGGCCGCAGAGACAAAAGAAAGAACGGATGATGAAAACGGGTGTTTAATATAATGAAAAAGGAAATTAAAAAATTTGAGTAATAACTTTATATAATGTTGTTTTTTTTTATATAATACTCAATTTAATAATCAAATATAAATCAACAATTTTTTGAATCGATCTGTCATTAAACAATGTTAAATTAAATCTAATATAAATTGTTTCATCCAATCGTATCCACTTTAAAATACCTCTGAACGAGTTTTAAACATAAACGAAAAGGTCAAGTGGAGAAGAAGTAGATGATGAATGAAGGAGTTCTGTGGAAGTAGATCAGAGGCATCAGAACATTTAATGGTTGAATTTCATATTTCAAATTCTGAAAGGTTGAATTTGTTATATTTTAATGTCAATTATTCAATTCATAGTCTTTCATATTAAATATAAAAAAAATTAAAGCCTTTTAAATTCAATATTTAGGAAATTCGAACCTTTCAAATTAAATAATACAAAATGTAAAGTCTTTCAAATTCTATATTAAAATGTGAAGACTTTTAAATTCAATCTTAAAAAATGTGAAGAATTTTAAATTCAATATTAAAAATTGAAAGCCTTTAAAATTCAATATAAAAAATAGCAGTCTTTCAAATTCCATTTAAAAAAATGTGACACTTTGCAAATTAAATATTAAAACATGTGACACTTTGCAAATTCAGTTTTAAAAAATGTGACACTTTGCAAATTAAATATTAAAAAATGTGACACTTTGCAAATTCAGTTTTAAAAAATGTGACACTTTGCAAATTAAATATTAAAAAATGTGACACTTTGCAAATTCAGTATTAAAAAATGTGACACTTTGCAAATTAAATATTAAAAAATGTGACACTTTGTAAATTCAGTATTAAAAAATGTGACACTTTGCAAATTAAATATTAAAAAATGTGACGCTTTGCAAATTAAATATAAAAAAATGTGACACTTTGTAAATTCAGTATTAAAAAATGTGACACTTTGCAAATTAAATATTTAAAAATGTGACACTTTGCAAATTCAATTTAAAAAATGTGACACTTTGCAAATTCAGTTTTAAAAAATGTGACACTTTGCAAATTCAATGTAAAAAAATGTGACACTTTGCAAATTCAATTAAAAAAAATGTGAAGCTTTGCAAATTCAATCTATAAAAATGTGAAGCCGTAAATTAAATATAAAAAAAATGCAGAGCCTTTCAAATTCAAAATCAAAAAAATTGAAGCCTTCAAATCTGGTTTATAGCCCTGCATTTATGTCAAATTTGCAAGGCTTCGAATTTTTTAATATTGAATTTAAAAGGCTATGAATTAAAAAAAAATATTGAAAACTGAAATTAAAATATAACAAATTCAACCTTTCAATGTTTGAAATATTAAATTCCACCATTCAATCCTCAATGGCACTGATATACTTCCATAAACCTTTTTTTTTTTTAAATAACACTGAGGGACAAACTCATGAAGTCAACACTGTGGAACCCGTGGCCCCTGCTCACGACCAGGAAGTGTGTGAACATGAGCGGACGAGACAAGACGGTGTTTACGCTGCCGTGTGCGAACCATGTATCCACGTGCTCGTCCACACACACTCCGCCACGCTCGCCTGCAGCAGGCAGAGCGACCAGGAAGTGATGGCGGTCAGCGTCCAGGGATGGAGGGAGAGAGAGAGGAAGAAGGACAGGTAGGTGGGCAGCAGGTCTTCCTTCCATCAACCCCCCCACTCTCTCTCTCTCTCTCTCTCTCCAGCCCAGAGGCCTTGGCATCCAGTGAGTAACACCCCATCTCTCATCCTAACCACCCCCCTCCCCACCACCACCACACACAACCCCACCTGTTCGGAGCGTCGGTGCAGTGAGTGGCGTTCAAGTGTGTTGTAAACACAAAGCAGTTGGCCCCCCCCAGGCCCTCCGCCTGGACCTCGGTGTCAGGACCCACATGATCTAAGTGAGAGTCCAGGAACCGAGAGCAGAGAAAACACAGAATAATTATACCCGGTGGGTAATGTGAGCAGCGTCCGTGCCGGGGCTGTGTGGTCGAGCAGATATACGCAGGAGCGTCACCGGGGCCCCGGCTCCAGAGGCCAGTGGGCATGTTTGGTAAAGCACACGGAGAGACCTCCCACTGCATGGCTGGAGCGCCGTTTGTAGAAGCGCCTGCAGGACAATTGGGCCGGCGAGCTGCAATACATGGGGGGCCGTAGAATGCTGATGTGGATGCTGGTCTGTATGTGAACATGTGATAGAACGATAAAGGAGAGATCATTGATTCACACACAAGATCCTGAACCACAAATGCCATGTGAAATTATATATTTTTTTGGAAACAGAATATAAATAATAATAATAATAAAAATAATCTTTTGACGTTTTTATTCCCTTAAACTAAAATACAGATTGAATAACAAAATACTGTTATTAATTAAATCTATTTTAATATTTTAAATCAAGTGTAAAACTATTTAGATTTAACTTTACAGTAAAAATGCGCTTTTGTGTTACACAGGATTAAAAGACAAGTAAGTAAGTAAGTAAGTAATTTCTATTTGTATAGCGCTTTTCCAGACCAGGGTCACAAAGCACTTAAACAATCAAAACAATATTCAATAAAGTATATACTTTAAAGATCAAGATAAAACTGATAACACAACAGGAGTTCCAGAAAATCAAGGAAAAGCCTGAACAAATAAAAACGTCTTAAGATGTTTCTTAAGGGAGTCAGTAGATCCATCAAGTGAATCCTTGTTTCCTGTTCAATAAATATCTTGTAAAAATAAGCATCATGAAGTAAGAAAATATTGATCCGGGTTTGGAGTTTATTTGTGTTTGTGATTCTACCCGAGTGTCATTGAAAATCTGCCCGACTGAGCAGCAAACACTGTATGTTTCTTGACCCGGATTGTTAGGAAAAGTCCCATTTATTCCTAATGAAAATGTTTTAAACACCAACTCAAATATTACACCAAAAATATATTGATATTAATGTAATTTGACATGTTCTTTGTTCTTGAATTAAATGTGTTTATATACCACAAATGATTGTTAATGGTTTAATTTGGATTAATTCAATATATTTGTAGCTAAAATTATTTTTTCCTATTAAAATCTAAGTTTAATGATTCTACCTCATCTTTTTATTGTTATTGTATTTGATTTCCCAGGAGAGTTGTTTTCTTATGTGCCGTGCTTTTGTTAATAAATAATAAATAAATTGTACATTATAATCATTTCAATTAAGAATCTGTCGACATTGATCTGTAGGAAATGTACTTAATGTGCACATCATTTATTTTTCACCAAATATTTCTGATAAATAAAAACTAATTTTAAATTTTAACAGTAACATTTTATCCTAATTCTTGTTTGATTATAAATATATTATTTGTATTCTGATTTAAATTCTTAATATCATTATTCCTCTGCGACAAACATTAGTAACGGTTGAGTAATAATCAAAATAAAAATGTAAATCTTCTCATACAACATAGTGATAGTGAACACCTTCGGTTTCCTGAGATAATCTGATGCGTCTTCTTAATTAAAACGGTATATTTTCCCTCATTTGAATGTCTTTAATTTTCACCCCGGAGAGCTGTGAATAAATGGACTAATAACCAAGGGATGCATGTTCCTGTCACAGATGCTTCGCTGGTTCTGACATGTTTATTGTCACAGGTCCTCTTGTGCTTCTTCACACAAACACAAAGCAACAGTGGAGCGTTTGTGTTCATCCTCTGGCTGTTGATCAATCATCTCATCTCTTTAATGGGCCCAAATCAGACTAATGGTGCATGTAATATCTCTTCCACTAAACAGTGTGGACAGGGGGGCCAAACTTAAGTTGCGTTCAAATGGATTTTCCCTAACTAAGCATGACATTCTTAATGAATTTAAGGCCCACGAACAAACTTTTCACAACTCACATGAAGCTTTGGCCCCAAACGACGCCGCTTCCCACTCTGACACGAACATCTCGCCACTAGTCATGTCCTTATTTCATAATTTATGCCAATATATGTGCATGTTCTAGAGTTTTAGAGGAGCAGATGCAACCCTAACATCATCTGGTCAGTGGAGGAATGACGTTGGAGAGACTTAGCGGCATCTAACGGTTACAAAAGAAATGACAATTCGTTGAAAAAAAAAAAAAGTGAACCTATTTTTTCGACTTTATATTAAATTATTATAAGTTAGGCATAACGTAGTCGCTGTAAAACGAAGCGTTTTAAAAACGATGTTCTATTATTTATTTGCTAAATATCTTTTGAACAATGTTGAATAGTCTAATTCCCTGTATTTGTAATTTTTAGATCGTTTTTCAAACCATATTTGTTTTTAATACTTAGCAACTATAGTTTGCATTAAAAATAAAATAAAAAATCTGTATCATTTAAGTTAATTTATACAAACCTGGATCTCAAAAGCAGCGCGTGACAAGACTGCCCTCTGCTGTCCATTTTATAAACTGCAGTGTCATTAATCACATGCGCAAATAAATCGCCGAAATGTTATATATAGGTCGTATGATGTGAACATTCAAAAATTATGTTCATTTTTTAACGATCTTTAATCATTAATATGATTCAAAAGGAACTTAAATCAGCGCGGAACTGAAGAGATCCCTTTTAGGATTTACTTCCGCTTTGCTCCGGAAGTAGTACTATGTTGTTATTATTGATGTCAGCTGACTCGCATTATGCGGCGTTAGCAGACAAATCGAGAAAGAAAACGAGTTTATCATTTTTATTCGAATTAAAGTGTTGTTATAAACGTGGATTATCACTGTAACATTTTGACAAGTTGTCAGCAGCGTGTGGACATGGACAAGATCATCAAAGGTAGGAGAAACTAATTCTAACGAATGAGTTTTGTAATAAATATAATATACATAATATAAACCAAGAATGTTTAGTTAACAAACACTAAAATGATTTGTGTGTTTGTGCAGATGTGGGAGACATTCAGTCTCGCTTGTTGGACCACAGACCTGTCGTTAACGCAGAAATCCGCTACTTTGTGAGAGAGTTCGAGGTAAGAATACATTCATTCACAGAAAGATTACTGAATAAACTACTAAAAGGATGAGCAGTAAAACACAACTTTTAATTCAACTATGTGTTGTATCATTTCGTTTTTAATCTTAATTATTTTATGTTAAACAGTTATTTCTAGACTCGTGAATATAGTTAATATTTGATTTAATGCATTTGTGCAAAGAATGTTTCCTTTTTAAAACAAAACTCAATTGTGATCGTTCTTTCTAATAACAATGATTGATTTTTTTTTGCCTTTGTTTTTATAATATGTTAAATATCACATCATTGCTTATTTTGTGTGTTATCTCGTTCTTTTTTTCTCTACGTCCACCACAAAAAATATATATGTTGTGTTACAACACTGATAGTACAAGTTTCTGATAAATGGTAACTAGTAGATACTGTCATATCAGGGAAGTTAGATTAAATATGTCAATTTGCTATTTACTCTTCATCTTTTTATAAATATAACGTGTTGTTATTGTCGACATTGATGTCACATGTATCTTTTAGAAACTGTTGTTTTATATATATTTATGTTATGTTATGTTTTTGCCAGGAAAAACGTGGACTTAGGGAATGCAGACTGTTGGAAAACCTTGATAAAATGGCAAAGGAGTCCAACGACCAGATGGTTCCTGATAATTTGGAAGGCATAAAGCAGCAGTTAGCTGATGTCATCAAGCGCGGTAAGTTATTCTCTCATAATCCTCACTCAATAGGTTGTAGAACGACATATTTCCAAGATGACGATGAGTGGCAATAATTCAATGTGATTGTAAAAAGACAGCCGAGTTTGTTTTACTTACCATTTGGAACTTAATTTTTTTATTGACCGTTTGTATATAATATCATTGACTGGTTGGTGCAGGACATGAATGTCAACTGTCAGACAGCGGTGAGGTGAGCTGTAGGTGTAACAGAGAAGTTGAAGGTGGAGGTGGGACTACATCAGGGCTCGGCTCTGAGTCCCTTCTTGTTTGCGGTGGTGTTGGACAGACGGACAGATGGGTTAGACAGGAATCTCCATGGACTATGACGTTTGCAGATGACATTGCGATCTGTGGTAAGAGCAGAGACCAGGTGGAGGAAAAGCTGGAGAGATGGAGAAATGCTCTAGACAGGAGAGGAATGAAGGTTAGTCGCAGCAAGACAGAATATATGTGTGTGAATGAGAGGAATCGAATTGGAACCATGAGGCTACAGGGAGTGGAGATGAAGAAGGTGGAGGATTTTAAGTGGATGGAATGGGTGGAGAAAAGTGTCAGGAGTAATGTGTGAAAAAAGAGTATCAGCCAGAATGAAAGGAAAGATATACAAGACAGTGGTGAGAGCAGCCATGCTGTAGGTTGTGGAGACAGTGAGGAAAAGGAAGCAGAGCTGGAGGTAGCAGAGATGAAGATGTTGCAGTTCTCTTTGGGAGTGACGAAGATGGATCAGGAATGAGTCGATCAGAGGAACACGTTATATGTTTTGGAGATAAGGTCAGAGAGAATGAGATGGTTTGCTCATGTACAGAGGAGGGATAGTGAGTATATTGGTAGAAGGATGCTGGGGTTGGAACTGCCAGGCAGGAGGTCTAGAGGAAGACCAAGGAGAAGGTTTATGGATGTAGTGAAAGAAGATATGAAGTTGGTTGGTGTGAGAGAGGGGGATACAGAGAACAGGGTTAGATGGTCAGAGCAGCCGAAAGAAAAAGAAGAATAAGAGTTTGTATATAATATCAAATACCTGAATTATTTTATCTTCAAATCCTCAAGAGTATAAGTTAATGATGAAACTTCTCTTTTTAGTACACACGTCTGGACATAACAAACATAGGAAATTATCATTTGTGAAATAAATGCATTTTTCTCCGCGTTTTCCACAGTGGAAGCAGCAAATCACATGGCATCAAGAGTCCAGCAGAGGGAGCTAGAAGCACAGCAGGTAAAATTGTATGACGTTGTAGAACGTTTTTCACCTAAAACAGTGAGGACGTATCGAGGGAAATGTTTTTTTTCATTGTTGTGTTGCATTCGTTGCATATTCGTCAGATGAGTTTTATTATTCATTTGATTAAGATTCTGTAAGAAATTAAAACTATTGACTCTTTATTATAAACAATAAGAACTCAAAGGAAAGAGTGAAATATGAAGCAGTAAATATTTCTATTCAAAACTAGTAAACGTTGAGTTAAGTAACTGTGATTACTCAAGACTAGTCTTGAGTGTACTCCAAATGACAATCAATCAATCAAATTTATACATTTTTTTAGTTTGTTTTAAATGTATATAATAATAATAAGGTTTCAGTCCAAAAGTCAAGGGTGTTATTGACAAGCAGAGGTTCACATAAGTTTTTATCTTTTCTGTAATATTGCACTTTAGAATATCATGTATTTTAGTAATAGTGGGTTATAAAGTTAACTGTATTGTTTACTAAGACATTATCTTTGTGTTTATATTTAGTATTTACACAATGTGCCATCATTTTTATATGTTTATTTTACTTTAGATCAAAATTAATTGTACTTTAATATCTATTCAAGCTCATGCGATGTTACTTTTGTCTGGACTTCCAGAGTAACCAACTCCAGACGAACAAGGAGCGTTTATTAGAGGAGTGGGCAGATTTCCTGAAGGAGCAGCAGCGACTCAAAGAAGAGGTGGACGACGATCACGCGAGGGCGGTGGGAGAACTCAGCACTCAGTACACAGAGAAGAAAAAGGACTTGGACAAGATCTCGCACCTCTAATCACTCGAGGTGTGAGAGACAAATCTAGAGACTTTAGTCACAACAAGAGCATTTGGAATGAGCGTGTGTCAGTGCGGCACGCGTGTGTGGTCCCTGCCAAAGGCTGGTGGTGCGTGTGGAGCATTGAGTTTTCGCCTTTGATTAATGTCCGTGCGAGTTTGGCAGGAGGAATAAAAATCATAAATCTTGGAAGTCCTGCTCCCGCACAAGAGTCAACATTTTCCAAATGCTGAATGTGAAAATGTGATTAACAGCGTGGCATTTTCACAGGTCATCAACATCACGTGACATTTTTTAACATTTTTAGTGGACGCCTGCCGAAATACTGCTCATAATAATTGACAGCTGAAAGTGGGGATTATGACCAGTGAGGGTCTCATTATTTAATGTTGGGAGCAGGTGTTTTAAGCAAGTAGTGTCGTAGGAAAACGTTGACGAATGAGCTCGTACTTGCTGCCCTGTATGAACATGGAACAAAAATACCAAGTAATGAAGATACATGACTGTAAATTATTAAATGATTCTAAACCTCAAGGCGGCTCTGTAACAACTAGGTACAATCTCTGGTTCCAGGTCCACTCTGTGGCCTGCAGCCTCAGATAAAAACACAATTTAAAGCATTCCTGAAGATTTTTTTTGTTAACAAGTGCTCACTTTTGAACTTAAACTCAAGTGGATAATTATCTGAAATGTGCGTAGCATGAACACTGGACCTTAAACATTCCAAAGAAGACTTTAAAAGATTGTCCATGAACTTTTTTACTGATGTGCTTAAAGTGATCTCTTTTATGTCTTGAAAGTTTTGACGCGTTTGTCACAGAAATATCTTTAACATCTTGGTCATTATTTAGTCATCTGGTCTCATCCTGACCTTCTTCAACTCACGTTTATGAGCCGCGGACCATAATAAAAGTTCTGTCTAAAACGACTGGTGCCTTTTATACTTCAGTAAACAAACATCATTTTTATTATAAGTGAGTCGGACCTATTTAAAGAGAAACCTTGAGTTCCTGAAACACTCTGCAAAGATCTGTGATCTCTGACTGCACCTCCGATCGCTGAGTGTTCAGCTGAACTCCAGACAATGGTCTGGGGTTAAGCAGGTTAATGGAAGTGTGGGCACACCGGGGACATTCTTGGCATTGCTGAAAACACAATGTACAAAAACACAATAGACTAAATATTTATGATGGCTTCTCTTTCTTAGCACAGACGTGACGAATAAAACCGCTTGATCGTGTTTGGGACATTCGAGGTTTGTTTTCTCCGCTCTTGAATGTGAGATCGGGGGAGAGCTGAGACAGGCCAGCGCCAGCTAACAAAATGTTGTTCCCCGCCCTTACGCTGGAACAGCATCAGCAAACAAGAAGTGACAAGACGGAAATGTGGTCATCCTCTTGCCAGGACACCATCTTAATCCTTGTTTGCTCATTTCCCTGCTTTTTTTCTAGGAGACAGAGTTTACGTTTTGTGCCCTAAATGTTATTCTAGATTGTTTATTATTGATAGAAACACTTTAAATTCTTCTTGAACTTGTCCTTTATGATTCATGGTCAAGATATTTGGAAAACACTTTGAGGAAATTGACGACTCCCGAGTGTCTATCGGCGGTTTCTTCCTGTTTTTAAGGGATAACGGCACGTTTGAGCCGTCGAGTCACTCCCGTCTGTGCCAACACAAATGCTTTAGGGAACTGGTTGCACCGAGCTGGAGCCATGAGGAACACAGGGTGCTGATAAAGGGAGGATGCTCAACGATAAAACCTGGAGAAAAAATGCATTGTAATGTAATATTGAGACACTACCTGAAACAACATTCAGGTTAGAAAGAAGAATATAGGTCAAAAAGTATTCAATTCATATCGCAAGTGGGCAGAACTTTCCTCAGACAGTCATTTATTCATGAAGATAAACTTCCTCTGTTATCTGACACTGCGAGTCTAATACAAGGAGAGACATGTTTGTTTGAAAATGAAACATTTTTGAAAACAAAAATTAAAGACTAGTGTGTTTTGTTATAAGACTCAATGGTCCTGTTACCGTTTTGCTTTAAATCCTCTCCACGACTTGATTGCTAATTTAAAAAAGTTAAAAACTGACCTGTAAAACACTGTCCATCTAGATAATTAATTGTAATATGATTGACATTTGTCCCGCCCCTGCCTTTAGATCTTTATGCTGCACGACACTGTTTCTTTAAGTACGAGAGAAGTTAAAGCACAACTCAACAAATACAATATATTATACACTGATTTACTTTTCTGTGACTCAGTCGTTAAAAAAAGTAAGCTACTAATGTTAGCGTGGCTTCGGGGGAGAGTCTGAAGAAACATCTCGCTTAGTCTTTACCAACTCGAATAATCTGTCTTTGTCGTCGTCTTCTTTATCTTATCCAGAGCCGGGTCGAAGGGGCAGCAGCTTGAGAGCCAAGCTGTGTTGCATACTAAAACTTAGTAGTTTTAGTGCATAAGTGTGTCTCAATTCTTAGTATGCGAAATGTAGTGCGCCATGCAAACTAAATTGTCGTACTAAAACTCCCACAAAAGTGAGTATGGATCAATGGACACTTTCTACCCTAAACAGCCTCCAACCTAGTGATGTTGACGTTGTAAACAGAAGTTACGCCATATATATATAAATATATACAGTATATACTTACAGGTGCATTTTCAGCAGCAGTAGGAGGATGACATGTCTTCGGTGCTGATACCGGCGTAAATATCTCGCCAATATTTCCTTTCTCATATTTCTTGATCCAAACTTGTCGGTGATGGTGTTCCTACAGCTGGTTGAAATAATCATTAAATAGTAGTAGAAGATGATGCTGTCGTGTCATTTCCAGTTAGTGTTTAGCGGTGCACTAAGAGAAGTATGCAATTTGAGACACAGCACCAGACTTTCTGTACCCACACTAGATGGACCAGCTAGGAAACCCTGAGGTGTTCCCAGCCCAGACTAGAGAAATTACTTCATAATATAGCCAGTAAAATCACAAAGGTTAATGTGACAAAACCAGTCGTAGCTATTGTTAGCGCTGCATGTTACGGCACAATATTAGTACATGTACAATCTTAAATAAATGTCTGTGCATGTAGGCTGTATCTTGATAAAAACAACTTAACCACAGAAAAAAAATACATTTGAAGCTCAGTGCCGGATCACCCGGCTAAAGATTGTAAAATAAAAGAAAAACTTTAAGCTACAAAGAGGTATATATCTATAAAATGGCAATAAACTAAGACAACCGCATGGTTTTCGTAATTTAAAATCTCTTTCAAGAAAATACTTACAATTGTAGCTCAGCCTGGTTTTAGCCGCCATTGACTTCAGTGTTGATGGCAAGGCATTCTGGGATACCACTTACAACCAATGGAGGTCCCGGAAAATCTCTAACGTGAGGAAGATATAGGCCTCACTTTCGAAGAATAAGGAGATTAATGGGACAAACTCATTGTCTCTTCAGCATGTCCTTGGTCTTCCATCAAGTATCCTACCTGTAGAATATTCTCTGAACATCTCATTATCAAGGTGTACAGCAGGAGTAACCCCTGAAATCCTAAAGGCATTATTTAATGTCTAATTATTAGTAGAAATTAAAGAAAATCAGGAGATAAGATATAATGTTAAGAACTTTACGACATAGTGTTGCTAATGTGTCCATTCTCTTGTTGTTTCTGTCTACAAGCGTGGTTTGCCAAAGGTCGTGAACTTCCTTAAAGAAACAAATAAAAAAAAGAAACCATGACCTCAAACGTCCACGGTCGCTGCGAGGCCAGCGGCAAACTTTGCATTTCCAAATATTTTTTTTAGCTCCGATTACCTTTTCAGGCGACTTGACCGATGAGAAGAAGCAGGTCTCGGGACGGAGTGGCAGGGTTGGAACAATAGGAAGTGAAACATTCGCTCACCCCTGCTCTCCCGACAGCTCATGAGAATTTGTGGCCTTGACATGGCTCGCTCGCTCTCTTGCTTTTGTGTTACCAGACAGGCCCCTGTTACTCAATTACTAAAGGGTCCGAGATGAAAATGCCGATGGACAAAAGCTCCATTGCTTCCAAGTTAATAACCAGGCACAACAGCACCCCGAGGAGTCGAGGATGCTTCCTGAGCGGATGCTAACGCAGGCGCTGATATGAATTCCTTGGCAAGTGTTTACCCAGCAATAGCTAAATGAGAGAGGGCGTTGAAGTTAAAAATGTTTCTCGGAGGAGCGATTGGAAGGCACGCTGGTTCTTCTCAGACTATGCTAATCTGCTTAATAAGTACTGGCGAGCATAAAAATCCAATTACGGTAAACAAATGAGGTGAAAATTAAAAGTTTTGCAATAAACAAGGCGATCTATTGTTCTAACCAATTATCGAGAGCATTTTTTCCGGGGTCTGTTAAGTTTCCACCGACAGTCTTGTTAATATAAAGTCGGCATGTTTCCTGCATGTCAAAGACACACAGATAAGAGCCCAGAAACGACAAACACCCTCCTCCGTCGAGTAATAAGTGGAGAGAGGATGCTGTAGCGGGATGTCATCGACCCCAGACCACCAGCCGCAGTAAAGCTTCAAGGAATGTCTGGCCACGCTGCCAACCACATACTTGTACTGGGGTTAGACCCTGTTTTCTGCACCGAGCCGGCTGTTTTAATGATGTGATACGACTTCTGACTGGGAAATTTTGAAGGTGCTGAGGACATGATGAGAGTCGCTGTTACATCTCAACATGGCATAGAAAGGATTTGGGTTACATGTGCGTACAGGGCTGATGAGTGGTCCTGATCATCCCCTGTAGACCTTTATGCATCCACACCAATGAGTTTCAATTGATGCAAATGTTATGTACATTTAATAAGTCCTACAAGTATCGAGTACGGAGGACAATATTAGGGGGTTTAAGAGAATATCGTTACAACGAAAAAACACTTGAAATAACATTTAATTTTAATTTAAAATTATTTAATGGTTTATGTTTTAATAATGTGTGTATATAAAATAATCAATCATTCGATGTGTTATATAACAATTAACAGTCAAACATTCACAGAGTTTATTCATTTGTGTGCTGCAAATAAACCTGTGGCCACTAGTTGGCAGAATTAGTCATTTTCTCTGCGCCAAAGCAACAACAAAACCGGCGAAATGACAGCAATTAGTGAAAAAGAAAGGATACATTAGAGTCCAGCAGCTTTTAAACCTTATGTTTTAACTAATTTTGGCTTTAAAACAAAATTTAAAGTTAAAATATTTTAAATCTGACAGATGCTGGATATTGCATGTTGCTCCAGGTTGTTTGAGATGTTAATGCACTTCATTGTTAATATAAGTTTACATTGTTTGTGAATATTTTGAGAAGAAATTTCCTACAAGCAATTTCACATTTGATTAAAGAAAGTTTATGCTCATGTCTTTCTTGTAAAAACCAGAAAAAGTGTCTGTTCTAAAAAAAGAAAAAATAAATAGTTGTTACTACAGTATCGAAATGTATCACAATGTATCATATCGTCACACATGTATTGTGATACGCATTGTAATCGCCAGATTCTTTTCCTATACACAGCCCTAGTAAATATATGAAATTCATTGTAGTCATTGATTTTGTTTGCATTACAATATAAATAATAGACATTAAAAATAATAATCATTGGCTTAAAGGTGGTGTAGGTGTTCTTCAAAGTGATATTAGTCAGTGGTCCACCAACCCCTGGTCTGGGGCCCGGCTGCCGGGCTGCACAGAAAGAAAAGAATAAGAGAAATTAAATTGATGAGAAATGTAAATGAAAAAAATAAAATAAATTAGTGTGCGACTCTTGACTAGTTAAAATGAGACAAATACAAACTCTAGAAACTGAACGAGAGTCCTCTTGTAAATAATGATTTAACACAAACATGTGGCACAAAAGTCTCTAAAAGTTAGGAGAGACACACATGCAACATCGTCGGCATACAATTCAATAAATCAGCTTATGATGAGATGTTTTTTTATACACTTCTACCTGTATGGTGGTACGTTTCTAATAAAAAAAAATTTACATACAGACAGTACTCTTAAGTAATAGTAATGATAATAATAATTGTGGTAAATTGTGGTTTTCTTCTTAGATGAGAATTGATACTTTTTCCAAAAAACTGTACACGGCCAAGTTTCCTCGCTTAGCCTTCTGTTGTCTCTGGGTCAGATTGACCCGGAGGCCCCGAAAAAAAAAAAGTGTTTGTGGTATCCCGTGTGTTGTCTCTGGGTCAAGGTCAACAACCTCCCTGGCTTCCATAAATACATATGCAGTGGTGGAGGTCGTTCACTCTGACCCAGAGACAACACAAGGGGTGAGAACCTTCAGAATAATACTGATCCTGCTCATATTACACTGATAATTATTACAACAATTTCCACAACACTAATAGTAAGAACAACATGGGTTAGGCCTATTTAATAGTGAAGTAAATCAATATTTAACTCAAAGGTTTCTCTGTGAGGAATTGTATCCAAGTAGTTTCAATGTAGCTTAAGGTGGACATGGTGATTAGCAGGTCAGAATTATTTTAGTTGCTTACATTAATTCAAAGACTCTGGTTCTTGCCTACAATCTTTAGCGATACAGTTTGTATCCATTTGTGTTTGGGCTTTTAGTTGAAACAAAACAATCTTGTTTTGTTTCACAGGCTTAAATTATATGAATAATTTTGTGCAGCCTGGTGTCAAAGTCGGCCTCACAAAGGAAATTGCTGTGTTAAAAAATCGCAGGAGTACATCTGCCTTTAATAACTATTTATAGGTGACACATTTTTCCTGATATTTATCCGTAAATAGAAGAAAGAAGAAACACATGTTTGTTTTGGCTCAGTCCGGGTCCTCTCTGGTTCCCTCTATATACTCACTGATTTACATGAAGGATATTCAGTTCTCCTGAGAAAACCATTAGTCCCGGAGCCAGTTGATCAGATATTTATAAATAATTGTCTTGACGTGGGTTTAAGAATAAGTCATACAGCAGAGATGAGGAAACATAAAAGAGGATTCATGGCCTTGATGCTGTGGCCGTAGTCCTCGGGAGTGATTCATGCAGCAGGGATGATGTAGAATAAGTATAAACCACAGGAACTTGGCATCGACACACTCAAGATCAGAAAGTGTTCCTTGTAGAAATGTAGGGGAATCTGAGGCCATGCCTACAGGGCTGTTCCAAACTAAGACCGCCACTTTCAGCATCACTAGTTCTTCTATTAAATAAAAAGTGATACAGCTATATAAAAAAAAAAAAAGAACGCTCGAAGGTTCTTCTATAACTATAAAGAATTGTTCAGCCCAGGTGGTTCCCAGATTTCAAATAAACCATCACGAATCCCTTCAAAGCAAACTAAGACTAAATCCTTAAAAGATGAAATCGCTTAATATTGAAGGAACTCAAGGGGGGGTCCATGTGAACAGTGACCTATAATGACCGTGGGATTCTCCACCCAGGAGCAGAATTCCTCACAAGATAAATGATAGGCATCTTGAAAAGAGGATTTACTCTCAATGTTTAATTGAGCTTCTTTCTTTGTCGGACCTGAGCCAGGAATAAGAAAACATTGTGAACATTTTGCCAACCTAGTTTTTTTTTTTTAAAAGAGAAACAGGAGGCTGCTTTTGTCCCATTGTTAGTTTGGTGGAAAACCTAGCCTGGAGACCATGGAATTTTGTTCCCTGTTGTTCTCAGAACCTTTCCACCCCCCCCACCCCCTTCTTAATAATCTCATGATGAGATCCCTAAGGAGAATCTAATATCCCACCAACCTCCACCTCAGAAGCCAATAAATCAATCACAAATGCTCGACAATTGTGTGTTTAAAGAATCGGAGAACTCCTGCTGGGGCTCTGTGGGCACCAGGGGACAATGGGGCCACAAATGCATGTATTTTTGTCATTGTATGTTTTTATGTAGCTCCCTGTCAGTCAAAGACGGGGAGACCAAAAACAACAATATATACATGTTTCCAAACTTATATCACCTGAGCTACACATTAATTATAGCTTCACAATTCACTGCAAGGATCAGAGCAACAGTTTAAGAGCCAAAGACTTGGATCAAATATGTTTTCCAGATTAAACATGTTGAGATTTAGACAAACCAATTCATGCTGATTCATTTGTACTCACTACTTTGGCTGTTGTTTTTTGTTTGTGCTCGGCTGAAATTGAGTTTCACACGCGGCAAGGTTTGCAGGCAAATGAGAACTCTTCCACTTTGATGTGTGTTGCTACATCTGTGTGGAGGTAAGTGGATGTTTTTAAGATGCGTGTGTTCGTGATTCATTCCTCTAAGGAAAACCAAAATGAAAATTCCTTGGCCACGGATATTTACCACACACTAAGGTTACTAATAAAAATGTTCCTACATCGTTTTAAAGAAGAGGTGATGGTCAACAAGTGTTTACAACCTTCACTTACCTACTTACTTAATAACACAGAACTACTAGTTATTAGGAGATGGGCTGATCGAGCGTCATGAAACAGTGTAATGTTGTTTAGAGGTCAGTAGGTGGCACCATAAGATTAAAAATGATGTCATGTTTCATTAGAACAGTTGTTCAAAACGAAGGAAAATAGTGCAGTGACCGCCATCTAGTGGACTCTGAAAATAATGACACTGCTTCATGAAGCTTCATCAGACCATCACTAACATAATTTAAACATACAAATGCAATGACTTTGTTGTGATAACAAGCAATGGTTTTTCTTGTTTCTTATAACTCTTCTTGACTTTTCAGGTTCACCAGGCGCTCGTCGGATTGGCGAAGACGTCAGACAGGTTCACACCACGGCTTCGTTAATGTCCCTGACACGTCTCTTTCAACGACCCATCCAATACATAAATATTGCTCTACACCCAAACGTGTTGTTGAGGTCTTGCAGATGTGTGGCAGGATGACAAGTATGCTCTCACACAGTAAAACACCAGAAGATGGGACAGTCACAGCCAGACACTGTAAGTCAAACAAAATTGTTAAGAAAAGGCCTGAAGAGGCAATAATATCGATCAACCTTAGAGAGAAGAAATGGAGAAAAAGGGGTTTTAACGGTGGGATTTGAAGTGGATGGTACATTGGCTGGAAGATGAAAGCCTCCACTGAGCAGCACCTGTTGCAGCCCTGCAGCCAAGTCAAACACTCCAACAGACTAGAAACTTTTAATGGCTTCTGTGGAGCGACCTTTACTAGGTCCATGACTGTCTGAGCAGATGCTCACAGGTCGGTCACCCACACAAGGACTTCCTTAAACTCTTTATTAATTCTGACGCTTGAAACAATATTGTGTTTACGCTGATCCCGCATTGTGCTGGTTCGACACAAGAGAGCGTTGAGGTCAATACGCAGAAGCGAACAAATCATCCCTAGGAAAACAGTAAACATCTGTTTTGTGACTTGGCCACCTATTTTTGGCAGTGTCAGCCTGACTTCAGCAAGGTTGGGCCCCTTCTTATAATTTCCATGAGCAGGACTACCAGTAAGTGGGTGACAGCATTGGGGGAAAATAAAAGCAAAAGCTTTACGCAATGAAGGCAGGTACTGAGGGTGCACTTAAAGTGTCAACCTGCATGTCAGAAAAACAACAAAAAAAAAAGAAAGCAAAAATGCTTGCTCAGTTATTTTGAAGTCTCATGGCTGTTAATGACCCGAATACCTCTTCTTTATTAACCCTTGTGTCAGGGTCAAGGTGACCCGAAGGCCCGAAAACAAATGTGTTTGTGGCATTTGTTTTCAGGCTTTTGGGTCACTTTGAGATAACACAAGGGTTAAAGAAGAACTTATAGTCTTGATGATATCTAGATGTAAACGCCACACAAATTATATCATTCTTAACCATTAACCTTTTGAAAACCACAATTTAGCCCCCCCCATGGAGATGATTGACATCTCATGCATGCAAGCAGAAAATAAAATGTATAGTATGATGTCTCTGACATTTACTTCACTTGATTTATAAAACTTAATAACACATTGGGTCATTCTCAACACTATAATCTCAGTACCTTTATATACTGTATATATTTGTTTCATCTACAATGAACACGTGAAATACAGAAAGCAACATTTCATAAAATCAACAGAAACACAGTTTTTTGTGGGGGGGTTTTTATCTTGTTTTATACATCTTTTTTTTTTTCTTTTATATTTTTTACTTCAAATATGTGTTGTAATTTGCACCGTCTGGATGATACACTTTAAATTTCGTTGCACTATCCGCAATGACAATAAGATTCTGATTCTGAACTGAACTTTTTTCAACTAAGAAAAAAATTAAGTAAGTAAGTAATAGTTATTTGTAAAGCGCCTTTCTAGACCAGGGTCACAAGGTGCTTAAACAATCAAAAATACAAAGATGAAATATATACTTTAAAAGATCAAGACACATAAGACAAACACAGGAGTCCCATAAAATCATGGAAAATCCTGAACAAATAAAAAGGTCTTAAGAAGTTTCTTGAAGGAGTCATTAGATCATCAAACACAGATGGAGAGAAAGATCGTTCCAAAGCTTAGGAGCAACAGCCTTCAAGGATTTCTCTCCTCTGGTCCTGAGGCGTGTGCGCGGAACCATCAGCAGATTCCAATCCAAAGACCTCAGAGCCCAAACTTGGGTATAAGGCTGAATCAGATCAGTGACGTAAGGAGGAGCCTGACCATAAATAGATCTGAAAGTAAGAACCAGAATTTTAAAATTGATCCTGAAAGCAACTCGCAGACAGTAAAGAGTTTTAAGGATCGGAGAAATGTGAGTTCTTCTACTAGAGCGGGTCAGAATTCTCGCTTTAGTTTTGTAGAGTTTTGTATTAACTGCAGTGACAAAGAGACATGTCTTTGTCAAAAAACAACACACAGGTTTCTCAGGCTCAGTTTGACAGACTGACCTAAGTCACCCAAGTACTGACTCAACCTTATCACCAGGCGCAATAACCAGAGTTTCAGTTGTGTCCACATTTAGCTGCAAAGTGTTTTCACACAGCCATTGTTTGATTTCTAGCAAACATTTGACTAAGATGTTCAGCCTCTGGGGCTCAGTTGGATCAAATGAGCAGTAGAGCTGGATGTCATCAGCAAAAAATGTGTTAAGAAACATCAGGAAATCTCTGAATGATTTTACCGAGGGGAATCAAGTACAGCAAAAACAATAAAGGACCAAGAACAGATCCTTGTGGGACTCGCACACAACATATCCGCTGATTCAGACCACATTTGATTGGCAGAAACACTGAAACTGCGCCAAGAAAGGTATGACGAGAACCACTTTAACACAGACCCAGACAGTGCCCCTTCATCCCTCAGTCTTCTCAGCAGGATCTGGTGATCAACTGTGTCAAAGGCTGAGGACAGATCCAAGAAAACCAGAACAGTGTATTGACTCGAATCAGCCGACATCATGATGTCATTGGACACTTTCAGTAAGGCTGTCCCCGTAGAGTGAATTTTGCAGAAGCCAGACTTTAACTTCTCATGGATGTCGCTCTGATCCAGGAACAAAGAGAGATGCTCAGACACCACCTTTTCTAAGTTCTTGGACAAGAATGGAAGCTTAGAAATAGGCCTGAAATTAGGTCAGTTGGGTCTAACCCTGCCTTTTTGAGTTAAGGGTCAACAATGGCATCCTTAAATGCATTGGGAAAAACCCCTTTGGAAAAGGAGAGGTTTACCATTTCGGTAACCCAGGGGCCAATTACATCAAACACTTTGATAAAGAGCCTAGACGGAAGGACGTCGGACGAGCAAGAGGAGGGTTTCATCTTGCTCACCAGTGCCGAAATATCAGCCAGAGTTACAGGTTTAAAGAAGGCCCACAAGGTGGAGGCAGGCTCAGTGACTGCAGGGGTTCCATGCAAAAGGGGAGGGATTTTCTCTTTGATCAATTTAATTTTGTCAGTGAAAATCTCAACAATGCATTGCTGTCAGCTTCACAGAAAAAAGGGGTGATTGGAGCAACAGGGCACACTTGAGAATTTATCATGTCAAATAAGTAGAAAATATTTTAATCACGCTTATATATTTGTCCATCTACAACATAATTTGGACTTTGAATTAACAGCATTATATATTTACATGTAAGACACATGACCTACTTACAAATACCATTCATTCATTTATCACTATGAATATGTTAAACATTACCGATGTTTTAAATCAACCCTGATAGTAAAGTAAGTGTTTACGGCCCAAGTCATCTTGGAACCAGGATGTTTGAGGTTTTTTTCATGCTGTAAAAATTTGTTTTTTGGCAGCATGTGTTTGTGTTTTCGAGTCTTTCAAGCGGATCTGTAATTAATTCTACTTTCTGCTCTTGTAAATTTGCTTCACCTCATAGTTACGGATTGCTAAGGTTATTCTTAATTGACTTTATTCCACTTGTATGAATGAGACCTTTGGCTTCTGCGAGGGTTTGAGTGAGGTCAGCTGCTGTTTCTTATTTTACTTAAAGAAACTGTCTTAACGATACAGGGTGTAATGTATATCTTAAGAAAAGGTAATTTATTTATTTATACATACAGTCAAGTATCAGAGGCATCATTTTAACAGTTCAACTAACGGAAAATGTGGTACGTCTTTGGTAAATATGAATAACAAGTGTTGAATTTATATATGAAATACAATTAAAATATCCATTGTTTGATTCAAAATACTTTCATCAATAGTAGTGTATCCTTTAAAATACGTTTTTTAATATTAGGACTCTTCACAAATAAATCGAGTAAAAGGCAGATGTTAAATTTTGATTACCTTTCATGACAAAAGTAAAAATATTATTAAACAACTTAATCTCTCACAAAACACTGGATGAAGTTACATTGAAGCGATTTCTCTGCTTTGAAAACCAAAATAAGAAACTCAAGTAAAGCTGTCATGGCAACCGCCAAACACTTTCCCTTCCTTCATGCTCTTGTTATTTCGAGTGCACTGCCCTTGCTCTCTTTCCCAAAAATATTATTATTACAAAGCGCTTTGTTTTCATCCCTCTTTCCCCATTTTCCGTCTCCCCCATTCCTCCTTGACTTCCTCTCACCCACCCAGATGAAAAGACAAGGTGTTTGGGAAGAGGGGGATTGTTCCAATCATGTGGGTGAGTCCTTTCCTTTCCCAGAACAGGTGTCTGCTGCGGTGGCTGTCTGCAAAGGACATTGCTTCCTCTTTTGTTGGTCATATCCTGTGTCCCGGATACGATGCTGTCCTGTGTCTCTCTGATCTTCATGGAAACACGTCTGGTCTGATTGCACGTCCAGGTGTGGGACATTGCTGGGAGCGGTCCTTGAAAGAAGGACTTGTACTACAAGGTACTTCTTGAATGTCTGCGTGACAAAAAAAAGATTCACTGGGAAAGAGTTTGTTGACTCCAATTTTCCAGAAATTAATTCAATATAGCGATGATCTGAACAGTTACAAGCTGTTCTTATTTTATTGCTATTAGCCGGGAATTTGGAATATCACTCAGCATCTGTTGGTTTATTCAATCCTGCTTTCATAAAAGTAGCAGCTGATTATTATTAGAGGAGTTTTATATCCTGCATTTGGTTTTGTTGTTGTAAAAAAGTAAAAACAAACTGATCTGTTGATGCTTGAGTGAATTAATAAAAAAACAAATACACAGACTAATCAACAACAATTGAAAATACACATAAAGACATCCAAAACATTCCCTTTTTTATGGAATAACTAACAATTTAATTATTTTAATTAAACAAGAGTTTTGTGAGAACATACTGTTAAGTACACAAGAGGCCAGATCAAGTTAAGAGGCCCTCGAATCCTCACCTTAGTTGCCCTTCAAAAAAGGATTGATTTTTTTCACACTTGGGTCCCTTAACTACCACAAACTTCATTTATTTTATTGAGGTTTAATGTGATGGATCAACACAAAGTAGCACATATTTGTGTAGAGTAGTGGAAATTTGAAGGGGTTTCAAAAATGTGGATGAATAAAAATGTTGTGTGCAAATGTATTTAGCTCTTTGTACCGTGACGTGACACCCTACAATGAAATGCAGTAATGCCTGCAGCACTCAATGGTTAAACAGGTTACCTTTGCGTCATGTATGTATGTCATAGTACCAGTAAAGTATAAATACATCTCTTCTGTGAGGACTTTTTGTAAGAGAACACTAGTCAACTAAGAGCTTCATAACAAGCTTCATCAACAAGGGAAGAAATATGCAACAACTGGTGACCTACCAAGATCTGGTCGTCCACCTAAATTAACGGACAATGACAGCACTGGCGAAAAAAGCAGCCGATAAGTCCATTGTCACGCTTGACAAGCTGCAGAAATCTGTCCACGGGACAATTATAGCTTATGCATTACAACAGCAAGAAGAAAGCCTTCGTTAAAAGTAGGACATACAAATTTCTGTTTGTAGTTTGGCACAAGCCACGTGCGGGGAACGGCATGTGGTAGAAGGTGTTTTGGTCAAATGAGACCAACTTTGAACTTTATGGTCTGAATGCAAAGCGCAAACAATCACCACGGTGGAGCAATCCTCCCGTCTCACTGGAACGGTCAGTGTGATGGATGCAGCTAAATACAGGGCTATCCTGAGATTCACCTTGACCTTCAACATACAGCCAGAGGTATATGTTGGTTAAAATAATAATTATGTGTTAGGATGACCCAAAGTCCAGACCTAAATCCATTGAGAATCTGTAGCAAGACTTGAAAATCGCCGCTCACAGATGCTCTCCTTCCAATCCGACTGACCTTTAGCTATTTTGCAATGAAGAATAAGCAAATATTTTAGTTTGTTGATGTGTTAAGCTAGTACAGGAATACTAGCTAGAAAAAGTGGCTCCAGAATGGACTATTTTACTTCAGAATGGTGTCCAACGTTTTTTTATGTGAAATCTCAATAAAATACGTTTAGGTTTGTGATTGCAAAGTGACAAAATGTATAAAAGTTGAAGTATGAATACTTTTTCAAGGCAATGTTTGTGCAGGTCAGGATTAGTCTGGCAGAGCGTAATGTTTACCTGCTACACCTGATGATAGTCACACCTGATATTTCCAGCACAACTTTATGGGCCTCCTTTATGGCTGCCAAAAATGTGCTGAGAGACAAAGACAGGGAAGTATTCTCCAAACTCCAAGAGCAGCCCTTCTTGGCTATTCCTTTTCTTGGTCAATGAACTGTATTTTTCCATTCCTGTCTTGTCTACACATAGCCTGGTATCTGCTAAAACTGGTATATTTTTGTATGATTTGGCCGGTCAGCCACACAAAACCACTAGATGATGTTACAAAAACTCTAAAAGACTTGAGTGTGGACATAGATACACTTAAATTTAAATAAATTGTCTGGTTTTATGTGATGTACTGTAAGCCCATGTTTATGTCACTGGAAGACTGACCTGGGCAAAGTGCTGCTAGGGGCCAACATTTGGCCCTCAAAATGAGTATAAAACATTTAGAAATGTTTTTTTGAGAACTTAGTTTTCCCTCAAAATACTTAATTATGTACATAATTCTTTTTTGGAAGAAAGTTCTGTGGTGTCACATTTTTAGGTTATAGTTATAATTCAAAGCGCAAGTGACAGTAATTAGTGAACAGTATAACACAAACTATTTTAAAATTCTTACAGACACAAACATTTTATTTATTTATTTTATTTTTATTTTTATTTTTTTCTTCAAATTGTCATCAGACTTCACCCCTTTTCAACATCCCTTCTGTCTTTCAGCTTGACGGCCCCTCGCAGGGGTCACAGTAGATAATATTGCCCCATGAAAAAATGTAATGGCTCACTCCTGGCAAAGACCCTTGAAGAAGTAACCAACTTTTTTATTTTTAAACAGACGGCTTGGACATGCATATACATATCCCACGTATCAATAAGGCCTAGTTTTTGATTCAACTTTTTTTCACTGAGACAAAGGTTCAATACTAGGGTTGTGAATTGCCTAGAATCTGGCGATACGATACGTATCGCGGTACATGTGTGATGATACGAGATATTGCGATACTGTAGGAACAACAATATATTGTTTCTTTTAAATACACAACACTTTTTCTGGCTTTTACAACAAAGAAATGAGCAAATACTGTCTCTGATCAAATGTGAAAGTGCTTGAAAGAAAGTGCTTCTCAAAATATTAACAAAAATGTTAAACTTATATTAACAAATTAACATGCAATATCCAGTATCTGTCATTGTTTAATTTTTTACTTTAAACTGTTTTGAAGCCAAAATAAATCCAAGCATCAGCTTTAAAAGCTGCTGGACTCTAATGTATCCTTTCTTTTCCTTTTCTTTCTTTCTCATTGCTGCCATTTCACCGGTTTTGTTGATACGAAGGGAAATGACGAATGTTGCCAACTAGTGGCCGGAGGTTTAATTGCAGCACACAAATGCACAAACGCTGTGAATATTTGAGTGTTTATTGTAAAATAAAACATGGAATGATTGTCTTTTATACACACACTATTGAAATTATCAATACACAAGAGAATGAGGTCAATATGATAGTTATCAACAGTATTTCTAGAACAGTATTTCTAGTTTTATTACTCTCTATAGTTACTCGTATTTCTGTTTCGGAAATCTGTTTTATCGAACTCTGCAAAAAAGCTTCCTGAAAAGTACGATCAAGTTGTTGATGAATTCACACTTTCACTCCTTCTGTGTAATCTCCAGCACTCGCTCCATGTTATACTGAAAATAAACAGAACAATCATCGCTCCCTCGGGGTCACTAATCCTTCTTTCTACCTTTTTCACTGCAGCCTGTCTGGCTCTGCGCCGAGCCATCGACAGTGAGTGACCGCTGGACACCCACAGGTATGCGGCCCCCACATCACAGTCCAAATGTGAAACATGTCCATCGCAATTTGGTGATATCTGTGTGACACGCTTAGATTAAATAGCCATGTGTGGTTACTGGCTCGCCGTGGAAACAATAGAGCCCCTCTGGGAGAGTCTGGTCCGTGTGTCGATGTTATTTATCATGTGCAAAAGTCAAGGAAAATAATCACATATATCATTTTTCACCTCCTTTAAACTGTAAAAGAGTTTGTGTTTCACTAAATGTGCAGCAGCTGGAAGTGGCCGGGGTAGCTGGGAACCACGGGTCACTGGAGGTTGTCGGGGCCCTTTTTTTTGATACGGCAGCTTAAATAAACGTTAGTGGGTGGGAGCTTTTGTAGCGCTGACACCTCCATGTCAGCACAGCAGAGAGAAGTGGGGCAGGAATATGATCGGTTGTGTCATAATAGACGCAGAATAGCATTTGGATGAAATGTCATTTAAGGTCTTTGAACCCTTTGAGAGCAGAGGTTTAGTTTGAGTATAGGAATGACTTATGCATTTATATAACATGATTGATGTGAAATGCATTATTATTGTTGTTGCTGTTGCAAGTTTATCTTTTAACAATTTTTTTCAGGAAAGGTCGATAATGGCGCAGTGAATAATTAGTAATCATTTAATAGTAATTCAGTTTGAACTACTTTTTACTATTTGTATCCACATAAGTTTTTGTCACACTTTTAAGATAAAGCTGCAGTGCCTTTATCGTCTCGGTTCTCTATGCGTTTTGCTAAGTTCTGACTGGTAAGTAAGTAAGGAATAGTTATTTCTAAAGCGCCTTTCTGGACCAGGTTCACAAAGCGCTTGAACAATCAAAAGCAATACACATTTAAAAATGCCTAAAATGTACCTATAAACTCTAAAATACCAAGAAATAAGGTAAACAAAGAAGTTTTGAAGGAGTCAGTAGATCATCAAACACAGAGAGAGAGAAAGATCGTTCCAAAGCTTAGGAGTAACAGCCTGGAAGGATTTCTCTCCTCTGGTCCTGAACCGTGTTCAGGAACCATCAGTAGATTCTGATCCACAGATCTCAAAGCCCGAGCTGGGGTGTAAGTCTGGATCAGATCACTGATGTAAGGAAGAGCCTGACCATGAATAGTTCTGAAAGTAAGAACCACAAATTTAAAATAGATCCTGAAAGAAACTGGCAGACAGTGAAGATTTTTAAGGATCGGGGAAATGTGAGTTCTTCTACTAGAGCTGCGACCTGCGGACAAAAGAAGTTAACTGGAATTCGTTTGTACATGATATCATCGACATTTCAAATGAAAGGTGTCTCGATAGATGTGGGGTAATAATGTTGTTTTGGAAATCACAGCATTGGTAGAAATTAGCGGCTGGGTAGAGGTTTGCGCTCTTTGTATTCACTCATGGTTTTTATGTGCGTACAAATAACTAACGATGAAGCTTCATGACACAGTGTCATGATGTTTAGAGGTCAGTAGGTGGCGCCATCAGTTTAAAAATGATGTGATGTTTTATCAAAACAGTTGTTCAAAACAAAGGAAAATAGTGCAGAGACCACCATCTAGTGGACTCTGAAAAAGTATGACACTGCTTCATGAAGCTTCCTCAGACCATCATTATAAATAATAATAAAAAAATCACAAAAAAACACAGGGTTTTTTTTCCTCTCCTTTTTTTTAAGAATGACAAGATACTGTATTAACACCAGGTCAGGAGGGAGACAACTTGTGACCTTTTTTGAATTAATGAAAGTAACCGACGTCATGAGTCAGACAGCTTGGAAAATCATATTTGATTTGTGACGTTACAGGTTATTTCCTTGTTACTCAAATGTTGATATTTGATGATGGTTCTCTGATTTTCTCTCTGGAACTTTAGTATTTTAGTAGTTTTCCTGGAGAAGCAGTTTCTTAAAGGAGATGACTTTAAAGCACTGTCACACACGGAAAGCCCTTCATAAAAACTATAGGTATTTCCGAAACTCAGATCATGGCTGGTGCATGGTAGGATAATTTCCCTCCCACTTTTAGCATATAGACATTCAATCTGGCCGTGGGCTCACTGGAAGAGCTGAGGCAGTCTGGAATATTTGGACAGCGAGTGACATAGTGCTGCTTCGGGCGACACTGTCTCTTTCCATGCTGTAACATCTTCCTATCCTCATCCCACTCTTCCTGTTGTCCAGGTGAAAGTAAAAAAAAAAGGTGTATGATTACAGAGAAATGTGCGACATATGGTTCCATTTCGAGCTATGAGAATATTTCAAATCGTGCCAAATCGTTGTCAACTCTCAACTCTCCGTAAGTGCTGTGACTGAGCTGCCACGCTTGATTTACACGTAACACTACGCAAGGCTACAACCCCCATGAGAGGCACTATTTATCCAGTGTTATAAATTGGATTAATTATATTTGCCTTAAAATGTTCTCACTCTCGATCCATTCAGGTGGAGCCGCCAGCTTGACTCACATCTGACCATTGCAGCAGAAGCCCAACAGTCCATCCGTCTTCCAGAACCAGTGGCGGTGTGACACCTGAGCTGTGGCGCCCATGTTTGTGTAATTTAACCAAAACTGTGTGTTCTTTTCACTCTTATTTTCATAATATTTCATCCTCTCATGCACGTCTTTATAAATCGCATGAGTCACTGGTTTGTTCTACACAGACGGGCCTGAAGTGCGAAGGAAAACGTGCACAGACTGCCAAACAGACAGAGTCAGTTATGACTTATTAGAACATTCATAATCACTTTATAAGGATTTCCCTGAATACATAGGAATCCCCCGACCACCTTTTAAATCATGCTCTCTTAGTTTCTACTGATCATTTCTGTACAGGGTGGCCACTACAAGACGACTTTTAGAAACAATTGTCAGTAGATTTTTTTTAAGTGACAATGTGCTGAAACCCCCCAAAAGAAGAGAGTTCTACATGGAGTGAAGTTTTCAAAAAATGTAAGGGTTTTTGGGGTGTTGATGCTTATTCTGAAATCCTGGATAGAATTCATTCCTTTTGGAAAACAAAGCTGTGTTATAATCAATATTCATATTCCGTCTGCTGTCCTGATCATGAATATTGTTTAATTTAAACTAATGTATTTTATATTAATTATTTATTATTTGTATGTCATTTCATGGCAATGTCTCTTATTTTAATCTATTTTATTCATCTTTTTCTATTCCATCTGTGTTATTTTTTTTTAATACTCTGTAATGCCATCACAAGAAATTCCTGTGTTTACAATGCTGGCAATAAACTTTTCTGATTCTGATGTAGCTAAAGCATTTCACAGCGAAATCATCAGCAGCAAAGTATATTTCTCAATAACAATATGGTGTGTTAAAGTTAGTTGTAAAAATATCCAGATTTAATAAAATACAATACAATACAGTACATTCAAGATCATGTGTATAACAGAGATAGTGACGAAAACAAAATGGATTGAAGATGAATGTGTGAGAATTGACTTTTAAGGATTTTATAAAACCAGGCCCGGAAAGCAGGATAGCCACTCAAATGGGAGTATAGCAGGGGTGTCCAAACATTTTTTGAGGGGGGCAACATTTAATGAAGGCGAATTTAGAGAGGGAAAATGTGAATTGTCACATCTTGATCAAAAGTTATCTCATTTAGAAGTTCCAAATATAATCCTACTACCATTAACCCATTCAACAGAAAATCGCTACATTCTTAACAGACAGAAAAATAATTAGCATTAAAACTTACTTGAACTTGTGAGTCACATAAAGGTATTTTTTATTTTATGTTTAACTCTTTAGTTAAATAATACAGTTTATAATTAACCTTGCGGGACACATGCAATCTGCAGCGAGAATTCTTACCTGCTCTAGTAGAAGAACTCACATTTTCCCGATCCTTTAAAACTCTTCACTGGCTGCCAGTTTCTTTCAGGATCAATTTTAAAATTCTAGTTCTTACTTTCAGATCTATTCATGGTCAGACCTACCATCAGTGATCTGATCCACCCTTACACCCCAGCTCGGTCTGTGGATCAGAATCTGCCGATGGTTCCTGAACACACTTCCGCTCCTAATCTTTGGAACAATCTTCCTCTCCGTCTGTGTTTGATGATCTACTGACTCCTTCAACAAAAAGACATTCTTATTTGTGCAGGCTTTTCCCTGAATTTCTGGGACCGTGTTTGTCGTATGTGTCTTAAGCATGTATTTTAACTGTGTATTGTTTTTGATAGTTAAAGCGCTTTGTGACTTTACAAATAAACTTTACTTACTTACTTACTTACTCGGGAATAACTTTGGACATGTCTGCCCTATGGCAAACTACTTTGTATTAAACTCAAAAGTAAGTAAGTTTTATTTGTGAAGCAAAGTAGCAATGATTCACTCTTTAAAAATAAGTGGCGATATTACCAAACATTTAGATAAAACAGTAAATATAACACTCTTTATTAATATAGCAACATATATTAAATGAATGAAATTTAAAGCAGATGATTAAATCTTAAATGAATTGAATGAACCGTTTTAGGTGATAAAACTTTTTTTTTTATCCTCCTTGGATTCCGTATTTTTTGAAAAAAAAATCTACCTCCACGTTTGTGTAGATCTACAAACGCTCGTCACAGTGAAATAACATACACCTCCGTCTTCCCGCGATACATCCATTCGCCATATAGCTCTAGAGCGGCTACCGGCTCCAGTCAACCGTGTCTTCTCCTGCAGCAGCAGCAGCACTCGGAGCAGTCATGGCTTTCTTTTGCACTCCCTCGGTTTTATCTTTTATTTATTGCACGTTGTTGTTGTTCGTCGGTGTGTTCTGCGACGCCGAGCCAGAGGAGGACGACCATGCTAAGCACACGTACACCGTGGACATGTTCAATGCAGCCGTGTCCACGGCGCCGCACTTTGTCATGTTTTTCGCTCCTTGGTAAGTGAATAAAGTAATAAAGTGTCACACAAACCATCGAGGATCGACTCGTGCAAAGTTCGAAACATGTTTGCAGACGTGGATCTGTCGCGATCCTGCAGTTCAACGATGAGCTGTAACTCATTTTTCCAATAGCCTCGGCTACATTGCTAACTAGCTTAGCCACAGTCAATTATGTTTTTATAAAAATATTGATTTATTTTGGTATCTAATAAAAACTGCTTTTGTAATTCGACCTATTAAAGTGATGTCACCACTGCATGTGCGTGTGAGTTCAAAGTTAAAGTTGTCGAACAAACGCTTACGTGGCACGTTACAGTTGTTGCTTTAGGTTGTGTCGATGTCACTGTGTCTCATCCCTGTTATAGATAATATTTGAACTGCAAAGACACACAAAAAATGACACAATCTCATACTAAGCAACAATATACATGCGTAGTAATTACACATTTATTAATCGTGTCATTTTAATAGGTGGAAATTTAAAAAAAAAAAAAAGGGTTTAATAATCTTGAGGTTTTTTTTTTTAGCATTTGAAAAAAAGGTCATGTCTTTGGTTTTCTGTTGCTTCCAGGTGTGGTCACTGTCAGCGGCTGCAGCCAGCATGGAATGAGTTGGCAGATAAATACAACAGCATGGACGATCCTCCGGCGTACGTGGTGAAGGTCGACTGTGTCCAGGATACAAAGTTCTGCTCCAACGAACACGGGGTCAGAGGTTATCCAACGTGAGTTGTTCACCTGCCTGTGCTATGGATCGAACCCGTACCAACTACACCCTGCTAGTATAGTTTAAACAAAATGCGTTGATAAATAAAAATGTCGATTGTATCGATCATTCATGAACACGTTGCTGTCAACTATTATCTCACAGATATTCTTCATGTTACTCGATGGACATGAAATGTGTTGGTTTTTTTTAAATTGACATTCAAGCGCTTGTTGTCGTGCAGGCTGAAGCTCTTTAAACCAGACCAAGAGTCTATCAAGTATTCAGGACCAAGAGATCTGAAGTCTCTGGAGACCTGGATGCTGAACACCCTCCAAGAGGAAACTGCTGTAAGAAAATTCCCTTCTCGTATATCCCAACTTTATTTATACCCAGTTTTCTCATGTAAAACCATGAACCAATAGATGGCATTTCTCTTGATGCATTTGCTTGTGTTACCTTTCCTTCCAGGAGCCAGTAGCAGAACTTGAGCCACCAAAAGCTCCAGAACCCAAGCAGGGGATGTATGAACTCACTGCTTATAACTTCAAGGCTCACGTGTCCAAAGGTAACGTAAGATGTTTGCTCAAATATTCTCTTTATTATCCTCCAAGCAACACCTCTTTTAAATCTAATTTGTGTCCTTGTCAGGACATTGCACTATTAATAACCAGGAATTATTATAAAACCCCTGCTCTTTCTATTCATCTGTACACATCATCTTTATTTGTTGTGTATTTTGTATTTTTTCTTATCTTGATTTATACATCTTTAGCTGAAGTATGTGTCGTAATTTGCACCGTATTGAGGATGCACTTTAATTTCTTTGGACAATGGACAGTACATAGATTCTGATTCTGTGTGCCTGCTTGTATAGAAAAGCAGAAATGTAGTTTGCATAGTTGTCATATGATCAGGAAACTGTCGGCCTTAATTCAAGCCTGTCAACACACCAGCAGTCAACTTATGCTCCTGGATTTTTTTTTTTTTTCTCTTCTAAAACAAAACCTTCCAAAATAAACATGGTCGGTGATAATTGCCGAAGGCCCTTAAGACTCGCTGAGGTCCAGTGTTTTGTTTTTGTAGAGACCAGGAATGACTGGCTATGATGTCAGCATCTCTTTATGGTGTTTATTGGTCCCGGCTCTGCATCCTGGCAACGAGCGAGCAGTGCTTGTGTTAATTGTTTCACATAACTGACAAGTGTTGCAGTTATTCTTATATGTGGAGTTAATTGTTTCATCTTCTGTTTACACGCCGTGATCTCTCCGTTCAGAATGAAGTGCTTTACATGACATTGTCTAGAAATGAATGCCATTTTATTTATATTACCTTTTTCTTTTCCTCCTGAAGGAGCCCATTTTGTGAAGTTCTTCGCCCCATGGTGTGGTCACTGCAAGGCCATGGCGCCGACGTGGGAGCAGCTCGCCAACAGCTTCGAGCACTCTGAGGACGTCAAGATAGGAAAGGTAGGTGTTTTACTTTCAAACTATAATCCAACTAAAGCCCACTTTATATAAACTGAGACATAAGTGAAAATGAATATATAATATATTTAGACGCTGAACTTGGAATATGGTGGTCATGGTCTGATGAAGCTTCATGAAACTGTCATTATTTTCAGAGTCCACTAGATGGCGGTCTCTGCACTATTTTCCTTTGTATTGAACAACTGTTCTAATGAAACATCACATAATATTTAAGCTGATGGTGCCTCCTACTGACCTCTAAACAACATGACACTGTTTTATAAAGCTTCATCAGGCCTTTACTAGAATATTGTTTAAAACTCTGATTTATGTCCCTTTAAATGTCTTTCCAGGTGGACTGTACGCAGCACTATGAGGTCTGCTCCGAGCAAGGCGTGCGAGGATATCCCACTCTGCTTTACTTCAACAATGGACAGAAGGTATCAGTTGTGTTGGTAGAACATTAATTTTCAAACGCATGAAACCCTTTAATCGTTTCATTCATTCAAATGCATTTTGCCTGTAAAGTGGGTTAAACTGCAAACCGTAGACTCGTGCCAGCCCAAAACCAAATATTGTATCATTCATCACACTGTACTTTAGTAGAAATACTGCTTAAAAAATGTGTAAAAAAAACATTATTATTTATCTAACAATACATTTTATGAGGCCTACTTGATGTTTATGTTTAAATCTATTGTAGCACGTTTATTTAGGACCAGCTAAGCTCCCTGTCATTGTCTGCACTCTGACAAACCTGTGATTTATTGGAGCCGCAAATAAACTTCGAATCAACCACAGAACTCAATGGGAGGCTCTGATTAATGCACCCACCTTTACTTATGGTGCCATCAAAACGGTGAACTCTGATTCCACACACTGCTCTATTTAGTGACTGCTGATTGGTCGTTACAATACTGTATTTATATTCTACGTAAATTTTGCTATGTGGGATCGACAGCTGGGATTGGTCAGCTGGGCGGCAAAGCATTATGAAAACCATTCAGGTGACCTTATATGCAATAGGATGGAAAACTGTCCATTACTCATTGTAATTATTATTAATTATATGTAGGTAATGAGAGATCAGGCCTCAACATGTATTTGAATATTGAGAATTTAAATAAACTGCTTTGTGGAGTTTGTTTGTTTGGGATGGTTTTCAGAACGTGCAGTAAACTGAGCACTGTAACCTCCAAACAGGTAGTTTATTATGTCCTTGTCTTTAAGTCGTTTGAACTGTTTGTTTGTCGCAGGTGGATCAGTACAAGGGAAAGCGAGACCTGGACTCCCTTAAAGACTTTGTGGACAATCAGTTGAAAGCCGCCATTGCCGAGGACGTGCAGGAAGAAGCGAACGATGAAGTCAAATCCAATGAAATCCCTGCGGCCGATGAGGACAAGGACGACGATGATGAGGTAAAGTAGAGCATGATTTTTTAAGGACAACAAGACGATGTTTACATCATGATTAATGCTATTTAATTAATTTGTGTTTCACTGCAGTCTGACGTGTTGGTCCTGACTGAGGAAACCTTTGAGGAAACCATCGCCAAAGGAGTGACATTTGTTAAATTCTACGCACCTTGGTGAGCGTGTTTAAAAGCTTGATCATTTCACTCCTATATGAAACAATACCTGGGGTGTGGTTTATTATATTCAGATATCTTAATCTCAATGACTGCTGAGGTGATTGAGATGCATATCTTCAATAGACTTTATTTATATTTGATCCTCGACTAAACCGTTGTAATTTGTCTATTAAAAAAACAGTTTTGTTTTAAATTTTTAAATATGTTTACACATTGACCCAAATTTTGTTTTCTTCAGAATATTTAAAATAGTTCCAGAGTGATGAAATCTATGGTCATTAATAAGTTGGAAAACAAGATTCCATTTTAAATTATAATGGTAGAATTATTGGAACAGGTCAATAACATTTGCATTTACTGTTCAATTTAGGAAAAACTACTTTACCCGTAAGTTAAGGTTATTTCTAAAGAGCCTTTCTAGACCAGGGTCAAAAAGCTATTTAACAATCAAACAATAAACGGTTTAAATATATACTTTAAAAGGCCAAGACACATAAGACAAACACAGGAGTCCCAGAAAATCAGGGAAAAGTCTGCACAAATAAGAATGTCTTCTTGAAGGAGTCAGTAGATCATCAAACACAGAGGAAGATCGTTCCAAAGTTTAGGAGCAACAGTCTGGAAGGATTTCTCTCCTCTGGTCTGTAAGCATGTTCAGGAACTATCAGTAGATTCTGCTCCACAGACATCAGAGCCAGAGCTGGGGTTTAGTTTTAAGGATCAGGGAAATGTGAGTTCTCCTACAAGAGCGTGTCAGAATTCTGGCTGCAGAGTTTTGTATTAATTGCAGGCGAGACAGATCCTTCTTGTTTAGACACCAAAACAAACTGTTACAATAGTCTAAACGAGAAGACACGACACAATCTGGAGCTTGTAATCCATGAGTTTGTGACATCATTTTCCGTCTCTCGTGGTGGGTCAGACATTTCAATTATCCGAGGGATAATTATTGCTGTCTGTACAAGTTTCTAGATGATGACTGAGTGTTTCTGGTAACGTCCGCTAACAAGTTGGTGCCTTCGTAAATGAAAGCTTGTGGTCAAAACTGCTTTGGTCTTTGGCTTGCATAACCGAACCACACGTCCCTAACTCTAACTTCTAGGTTGTGTTTACGCTCTTGACCACCATGTGTTGCATACGTGCATCTCATCACGTCCTCCCTTACAGGTGCGGCCACTGCAAGAACCTCTCCCCCACCTGGGAGGACCTCGCCCTGAAGGAGTTCCCTGGACTCACCGACGTCAAGATCGCCAAAGTCGACTGCACTGTGGAGCGCACAGTCTGTAACAAATACTCTGTGAGTACACAAACACTGAGTTGCATGTACGACTTTTCTGATGGCCAAATCACGTGCCGCTCATATTTGCTTGCACAATTAATTTACAGTCGTTATCTGTTGTTTTGACTTGTCTGTCAATCATTGATCAAAATGATGGAAGTGGAATGTGTAGGTCAGGTGTGGTCAGGGTTCAGGATCCATAAAGTTATAAGTATTACATTGGGTTTTATTCACTTCTACACACGATTGTTTATAGTAATTTAACTTGTTTATTGGGCTGTTATCTGAGGGGAAATGTGTTTTACATGAGAAGTATCAATGAAAGTGTGATATAATAATTCATAAAATGCTTAACTGAAAACATTTTTATCAGTAAAAGGTGACTTTAAAGTGGCTAAAAAACAAACTTGTGTACTATTTATATAGAAGGCTTATATTGTAAACATTATTTGGGATATTATGTTTAAAATTGTACTAATATAAAACAAGTGAAGACTAAAAGAAAATCTAAAATCTAATTAATACTTAAAAATGGTCTTTAAATGTGAATCTAAAAGGTTTTGCAGAAGTATTTGATACTTTTAGTCAAAACAAATGTGTGAAATGAAGTCGCACTTGAAAATGATTTGACCATATTATAGTGTAGGCCTGGAAACAAATGCGTTTTTGGTATCCCTTGTGTCATCTCTTGGTCAAGGTGAACACCACAAACCCATTTGTTTTCGGGCCTCTGGGTCACCTTGACCCTGAGATAACACAAGGGTTAAAAAGCAGTGAATGAACCGTATTTGACTTGAGTTGTTTATTCCATTTCCAGATACAAGGATACCCGACTCTGTTCATCTTCAGAGCCGGCGTGCAGGGAGAAGAGCACCTCGGCGGGCGGGACTTGGAGAGTCTACACAGCTTTGTGATGAAGCAAACGAGGGATGAGCTGTAGACGCTCTACTTCACCACTAGCTCTTCCACACACTGCATATTTGGCTCGGTGGACTCAATCGTTCCACTGCAATCCAACTTACTTCTTCCACTGTTTAAGGACAAAAATACTGTCAGAGGTTCGGGGGCGGGTTTATGTTACTGATGTGCAACCTCAAATACTTGTCAAGTAGTGGAGGCCGATAACCACTCACTGCTCAGTAAGATCTTTTAAGATGGAGTGGCAGTTATCCCATACAAATCTTAATTGAAATTCCCTTTTTTAGAACATTTTATCAATCTATTGTTTGACACTATACGTTCTATTGACGGTACAATCGATGCTAGCCTGTGAGACCTAACTCAGGGAAACGCACGCCAGTGAGGAGATGAGGAGGATTTCATTTCACCGCATATTAGTCTCGCCCACCAATCTCTCTCTCTTTCTCTCTCTCTCTCTCTTCATCCCTCCTTCCTAAAATTTCTGGTCTCAATCTCTTTGTTCATGCAGACGTTTCTACTGCTTGGTTTTGTGTTAACACAGAAGGTCTGAATGTGAAGTTGCTGTTCGCCATGTTGCCAATGAGTGAAGTATTTTTTTGGGGTGTTTCTCATCCAGTGAAGTTTGTTTTACCACTGACACCCACACTATGATGTCACTCTGAGGGCACTTTCATATTAATGGTGATTATCTCTATGAAGCTCTGAAAACGTCACGCCATACAGACTTTGTTCACGCACACTGAAAAGAATAATTCAGACGAAGCTTTTTTGTCATTAAAAAACTTTATGGTTAGCACATGGCCAAAGGAACTCCAGTGACAGAAGGTTTTTCTTTTTATATTCTTTATGAGTCATGGGTTGTGCACCTCCCATGATATTTGTAAAAAAAAACAAAACAACAAAAAGTGAATAATGGCACGTTGTAACATGAGATTTCATAATAAAACTTTTTTTCCAAAATACATTACGTTCCCGCTTCTGTCTCTTAATAAGGTATGTGTTTTATCTTTTAATAAAAGGTGAAATAAATAAGCTGAAACGTGTATTTACAAAGTATGTACAGAAAGAACAAACCTTTACATGATCAAAAATGTAAACAGCAGCTTACCAGAGGTATATTTTGTAATTTATGATCGATTAGGCACACGTGGTATTTATTAAAAATATTTCTTGGCAATAGAAAAGTTTGGAAAAAAAGTCATTTTGAAGAAGCCGAACCAACTCACAGTAACAAGTTCAATTTGGACAAAAAGAAAAACGCGATTTCGGGAAAATGCAGCTGAATTTGAAAGAAGTTGTTGTTCAACACAAGTCGGGTGTTTGTGACACGGGTATGCTTTCCTGCGATCTCTTGATGGGCTGTGGGAGGCGGACATGGAAAGAGCCATTTGTGGCTTGTCGCATGGATAAGGCTGTATTCTTCTCTCCTTTGGGGGGAAAAACATCAGTTCAGCCACAACATGCATCACGATGAACCCGAAATGGTGAATCGCAGCCCGGCGTGAGGCGGGCAAATATTGACACTGAGGGGATATTTTGGAGCGGTGCGCTTCTAAAATTACATGCGGTTATTTTGGTTGTGTCCATTTTATATTTTTGGGAAAAGCAAATATGGCTTCAGGACATATCAGCATTATTATTTATATTTTCAGCATCTGGACCTAATTGGTTTGACGTCGGCTCTTAAAGATGTCATCATGGGTTCTGTGTCGAACAGTGGAATGAAGCAGATCTCAGTCAAGGTTTTTCTTCGCCTGCTCATCATAAACCAGTTTACGAAACACCTGGTCTCCACTCAACGTTTCAGATTCTGTGCCGGCCCAGGAGGCCTCGATGAGGCTCCAGTCTCGTGGTGAGGTCAGTGACAGCCGCAGGCCCGCACCACCATGTTCTTGTATTTCTTCAGAATGACGTTAGAGTTGTCGTCGAAGTAGAGCACTGAGATGGCGTGGAGTTTGGTCGGGGCGCAGCACGGCTTCGGTACATTCTCGGGATTCATCAGGTGCACCTGGAATTGCAGGACATTTGTGAGTTATTTTTTAAATTAACAAGGTGCTTTACAGTAGTGATGTGATGATGAAGCTTCATGAAACAGTGTCATGTTGTTTAGAGGTCAGTAGGTGGCGCCGTCAATTTTAAAATGATGTTTCATTAGAACAGTTGTTCAAAACAAAGGAAAATAGTGCAGAGACTGCCATATAGTGGGCTTGGAAAATAATGACACTGCTTCATGAAGCTTCATCAGACCATCACTAATTTACAGTAGAAAAGAAACAGACCCACACTGGAGCTAAAGGAAGGTACATGCAGCTTCATAATCAGAACTCCAACACTTTCACTGGTTCTACAAGCCACACATAACTTGTTAAAAGGAACTTAACTACTTATGGTGTTCTCATTCTTTACCTCAAATGTTAGCAACTCAATATTTTTTCTTTCTCTGATACTTTTTGTAATGTTAGTTTTAGGTATAAGGACAGTACCCCAAAAAAGTCAAGTTTTCAACTGGCTTTTGAGCTCATATAACCGTCATTACGGTAGTCTCCTGTGCTAACACCCAAACAAAGAAAAGAATTGCCTGTAGAGCGGTACACAAACTTGTACAAAACCCCCAGAAATAAAATACAAACAGCTTCTGAAAGAAGAAAAACATTAAGTGTTCCAATAATTTATTGATGGAAAAAGTCTGATGAATGAGTGTGTTGATTTAAGTGTGTCTTAAATAGATGTTGAACTCTATTGTATCACCAGTATGTGTGTGTGAGTACAAAACTCTCTTTTCATTGAAATATTTACATTACATGAAATAATCCCCCTGCCCACTAAAAACTCTTTCTTTTTCTGGAGATGAAATTTTGTTTACCATAACCACACCCACTCTGCTGTGTTTAGTCGAACATCAATGTTTGTTATCGCCTATCATCCATCGAGAAAGACTCGTTGTATAAACAAAGATGATTACAGCTGGCTGTAGGAGGAGTGAAGCCATTATTACTTCATAATGGACTCCGCTCTAGTAACCTCTCGTTCGCCCAGATTTCAGACGGGGGAGAACTTTATAAAGTAATAACTACATGGTCATGATGAGGGACCAACTGCATCTTGCAGAGGAAGAAATTTGAAACATGTGAGTGAGTCAGGAAAGTGTTCACTGTAGTTGCTCTTTAAGTAAATTATTTTATTCCAAAATCTCTTTTGAAATCATACTCCCTGATAAGTTAAAAAAAAAATATGAAAATATACAAATCACTGTAAATATTTATAATATTTGATCAATGATATTATTGTATTTCTCATTTACAAGTTGATTTTATCATGTTATAAATTGTTAAAATGGTAGAAAACAAAGACAACTTAATTTGGGAGAGCCTTGGGAACACATCAATGTAACCTTGTTCTTGGATCATTGGTGGATTTTGTAAATGTCTGTATCACGAAACCTCATCATCTGTTACATAAGAACTCAGCCACTAGATAGAACCAATCATTATAATACATAGCTCGGATGAACTCTCCTGCCGTACGGAATTAGGAAAAAAAAGTTAGCAGTACTAAAACTGTCCAGCATTTTATGACCCTTAAATGTTAACAAACTTCCTGGTATGTCTTCATGACTTCAACATTATTGCTGCAGCAGCAGTTTACACTCCCTCCACCGATCATGAAAGAAAGCCTTATTAAAACGAGCGGTGCAAAACCCAAACCACCAGTAGGTTGTTGGTCTTACCAGTGTCTGTACGATGGCGTGGTTGGTTGCGTTCATGTGGGCATTGAGCGGGAAAGAGCACTCTCCGTCACAGTAGTTGGCTGCGTAGCCTTCAGGAGCAATGATCCAGTCCTGCAGGCAAAAAAAAAAAAAAGGACAGAAATTATAGCGTCTTTGGTATTCTCAAAGGTTTTATTATACTTGTGGAGGAGTAATTGCAATGGTTAAACGTTGAAATACTTTATTTGGATCCGTGTGTAGTGTTAAAAACTGAAAGTACAATAAACCCAAGGTATTTAAGTTCTATATAAATTTATTTTTACTTTTGTAAAGCGTTGACCCACATGTTCCACATGAGTCCATCTGTCGTCTGCGGGGAGGTTGAGCGTTCACCTCGTCTCCGAGGACAAATCCCTGCACAAACACTTGTGTCTGTGGAATCGCTCAGGGAAGTAATACTTCTCTTTTCCTTCCTCCCGCTTCACTCTGATAAATTCCCTGCATGCATGTTTCACCTCCTTCGTACTTGTTTTCATGGTTTTTATCAAGTGTACCTTCCTGTCTGTCTCAATAACACGTTTGTCTTTCATGTCCCCGTCTGTCACTCTCCTTCTGCCCAGCTGGCTTCCTGTGTGTGTGCGTGAGTGTGTGTGTGTGTGTGTGTGTTGGCAGTTTCCCTCTAGATGTCAGTACTGGGTTAATAGCTTTAAGCTTCTGTGGAAGAAGGTACGCAACTTTTCCCGTCTTGTTGACTTATTCCAGAGCCTGAGCTTCGGTAAACACGCGTAAAAATGTATAAACAAAAGGAAAGACTTGAGCCTCATGGAACTGCCGTCCGCTCCCATATAATTCAAAAATAGAAACCTTTATATGTGTGTAATTAAAAGATCCTGTTTTATTGTTTCACATTCCTTGCTGTGTTTCTTTTGATTCCAGTCGTGTTTGTTATTAAAATTATCCCGCAAAAATGTTGACTTACATAACGTGTCGGTGCCACATCATGAGTTTTTAATTATTTAATTATTTTCTCTTCATTATTCTGTTTTTAAATCTTTGGTTTGTGACTTTTTTTTAATTTGTGGTTTCACGACTTTTTAAAGTCTCTCTTGCTCATTATGTTATTATATTTATTATAGTTTAACCATAGACTAGTGTTTGGGTCTGATGAAGCTTCATGAAGCGGTGTCATTATTTTCAGAGTCCACTAGATGGCGGACATTTTGAGAGCTCTTTTGTGTTGTGAGTCAGTTGTTCTTGAAATTACATTTAATGTGGATGATTTTAACTGGTCGATCAGTCTATCAGGTCTCAAGTGAGAAACAACAGAAAGAAATAACTGTGTTGCAGAAGGTAAAAAGAAAAGTTCTGACAGGGTTAAAAGACAAAAAACTAAGGGAAAATACTGGGTATTAAGAACTGAAGCCAAACTGGAAGTGCAACATACTGCAGTTCTCAGAGTGTCCACTTGAGCCTTGTTGCAAAAAACGTATATGACATTTTAAAAAAGTTACAGACCTAATGTGGGTAATTTTCTTCCAAATTCCCTTTCAAATATATCGGTTCTCAATTTTGCAATAGTAGAGGCATGTTTGTTTTGATTTACAAGTGAACATCAGCTACTATACTCCTCAACTAAATAAAAGTGGTTTCATCGACCAATCATAATTCATTTTTTATGTGGTCTTGGGATAGTTGGGTCTGAAATCAAAGTAGATGAATGTTCATGTTGATATGTTGACCTATAAAGTTGCCAGTGAAGTGATAAGTGAAGGAACATAGAATGGAATGATTGTGTCTATGGTCTATGGTAGTGATGGTCTGATGAAGCTTCATGAAGCAGTGTCACTAGATGGCCGTCTCTGCATTATTTTCCTTTGTTTTGAACAACTGTTCTAATGAAACATCACATTATTTTTAAACGTATAGCACCACCTACTGACCTCTAAACAATATTACACTGCTTCATGAAGCTTCATCAACACATCACTACTCTCAATCCTTACTTAGTTTAACCATAGACTAGTAGAGTAGAGTAGAGTAGCTGATGTTCATTCGTAAATCAAAACAAACATGCCCCTACTATTGCAAAATTAAGAACAGAAATATTTGAAAGGGAATTTGGAAGAAAATTACCCACATTAGGTTTGTAATGATTAGAAAAATTGGAATGAGAACCAGGCTGTAACTTATTTAAAATGTCATATACGTTTCTTGCAACAAGGCTCAAGTGGACACTCTGAGAACTGCAGTTTTTTTTTTGTCTTTTAACCCTGTCGGAACTTTTCTTTTTACCTTCTGCAACACAGTTATGTCTTTCTGTTGTTTCTCACTTGAGACTCTCACTAGACTGACCGACAAGTTTCTTCAGTAAAATCATCCACATTAAATGTAATTTCAAGAACAACTGACACACAAAACAAAAGAGCTCTCAAAATGTCAACATTATCAAAGCTTCTGATCCACAATCTATTTTCTCCTGATCATAATTGGAAACATTTCTTAAAATATTTAGTCAGGACTGTTACCATAGGATCTTATATTTGGAAGCATCTGAAAAAAGGCAATTTTTTTAAGGTCAAAAAGGTCATTTTAAATGCCAAACTACAGAACTCGGATTGGTTTCTTGCTATAGTAGAAAAAATGGTGTTAAGTAATCAAAAGCAGTGCAATAAAAATTAAGACTTTTTAAGAAAATTACTCTTTTCCAGGGATACATCGAATCTAACTTTTATTTACCCGACACCAATCAATTGAATCAGATCAAATAGCATATCATATTTTATATACAAATATAATTATTATTATTATTGATATATTTAAATATATTGAGACTCTTCTGCTAACAGTCGCTGCTTGACGGGTCGGACCCTTTTCATAGATAAACTTTTAAAATAATCGATCCAACTTTGAGAGGATCTGAGCATCACTTTTTATTTCTCCACTTTATCACTCCATCATAGGAATATTGAGCTGGAGGCAGATGTGATATTTTATTTTCAATGACTCAAATGAGACAAATCTAAATGCCTCAAGCAGTGGAGCTTAACGCCCAAAAGGAAAACACTTTCAAAAGGAACTTTTGTGTGTAAAAGTTTCTCTTCGAAATGAGACTTTTGACATGTAGATAACTTTCAATGAGGCAAAAAATTTGGTTAAAAATGACCACAACCAATTTACCATGAAGCTTCATGAAACAGTGTCATGTTGTTTAAAGGTCAGTAGGTGGCGCCATCCGTTTAATAATGATGTGATGTTTCATTAGAACAGTGGTTCAAATCAAAAGAAAATAGTGCAGAAACCGCCATCTAGTGAACTTTGACACTGCTTCATGAAGCTTCATCAGGTCATCACTACATTTTACATATACTGAATATCTACAAATTGTGGTATATTTATAAAAGTATTTTCAGTGTTTAGTGAAACAACATCCATGCACAACAACTTTAATCAGACACTTGTATTACACTTTGTTAAATATTGCCAATATATTGCCAATAATATTATTTAGTTTTGTTCATGCTTTAACTATTTGTTAAAGAACCCAAAAACTGCCATTTCAAGTTCTTTGTGGTATTAAAATGACAAGTACCTGCCAGCCAAGCTCTCGGAAGCTGACGTAGAGCTCATGTCTTCGACAGGCCGTCTTCTGGTCGCTGCTGTTGTACTCTGAAATCCCAAGAAAACACACATGAGAAAATGTACGTGCTGCGGTTTCTGTCCCTCATGTTGGCTGGAAAATAATGTTTTTTTTTTTTTTTTTTAAAGAATGACCTAAAAGTCCAGCAAAATTTGACCCGTTTCACTGGAAACCTGAGCAGCGCACGCCTCATGTAATGAGCCGGGCGGAGGCGCAGGCGAGGGCGTGGTCCTCGGGCAGTACGTGCTCCACACTCAACTGCTGTCTAATAAGCTAATTGAATTCATCGGCATCCAAACATTATCCGGCATGAGCTCAAGTTTTGACACAGTGACCAGTGTGTTTGTGGAGTTCAGTCTTAATTATCTCAGTCCAGGTAGTTTGCTTTTCATAGTCACGGCGGTCATTGTTGGCGTCGGTCGCCAGTTATGAAGTCATGTTGGTGACGGCGACTTTCCGCCCACGTTTTTTTGGACTCGCAACCAAAATCTTGCCCCTTTGGTTTAATTGTTTTGACTCTTATTCACTCAAGCATCAATAACAGGAAGAAGAAAACATGACGTGAAGCGACGTTGACGTATTCAAGTTTTAGGGTCTGAAGACATCTGACCGGAGAGGGAATCCAGATGTTGAACCCGGGTCACACTGTGGGATGGTCCGCTTGAATTTCAATCATCTCTCTGCTTGATCACTTTAGCTTTTATTGAAATGCAGGAATCACAAACCATCTGAGATTAGCTTCACGGTGGCCGGAGCACCCAAAGGAATCGTACGGGATTTAACCCGTGAGCTGATCTGGACTCACTTTATTAGTCTCTGCAACAGTTTCCCAATCTGTATTTTCTTAAGCAGATCAATGGGGAATATTGGAAATATGTATTTTGCTAAATAATTTGGATACATTCAGTGCCCTTACTACCCAGTAACACGTGTTAGATTGGGTTGAAGTTGATGATTTTCTTTCTCAATGTAATGTGAACGCAATCAAGTTTTAAACTGATGCTTTACTGCATTCACTCTGAGGTGGAAATACTATTAAAATAACCAACTTTTGATCTTTCTGTGAGGAGTGCATTCTCCCTGTGTTGCAGGGGTTTACTCCGGGCACTCTGGTTTCCTCCCACAGTCCAAAAACATACAGAGGTTGATTTAAAACATGAGGAAATTGTCAATAGGTATTTGTGTGTGTGTGTGAATGGTTGTGTGTCTTTGTGTGTCCTGCGACAGACTGACGTCCTGTCCAGGGTGTCCCCTGCCTCTCGCCCAAAAGAAGCTAGGACAGTCTCTGCCCCCCCCCCCCCCGAATCCCCCATGAGGTAATAGGTAGTAGAAAGAAAAGCATTTAAGTTTTTAATATAAAGTAAATCCATGTATTATTTCCGCGCACATTGCATGTTAAGGGGTGGCAACGATTAATTCATATGAAAAATTACACCAAGCATCGCAATCAAAATTATTATATTTATATTAATTAATGTGCAATGTTGGAATATGTTAAACTTTAAGTCAGATATTTATTAACTAGCATCTTATTTTATCGAGAAAAAAATCTATATACATCTGTAATGTTAATTTGTCTTCAAAAGTCAAATGTGTTTCATGACCAAAAAAAACAGTTGTCTGAGATATACTAGACATTATTTTCTTTGCCGTGCACGACGACCAAGTAAGTAAGAAAGTACATCTTATTTGTAAAGTGCCTTTCTAGACCATGGTCACAAAGTGCTTAAACAATCAAGAGTCCAAGCATAGACTCTTGGGGTACACCACAATTAATTTGTGCTGCAGTTAAATATGCCTCCAAATCATGAATTGCTGAAAACAGTAGGAGTCAAATAAAGTTTGTTTTTAGTTTGTTTGTTTACCATACACAAGGTTATCTAGTGAGGTCAACAAATGTGTTGGTCAGCTGTTTTCCTGAGCAGAGGCTTCCTTCCTCTCAGCTTCCTCACTGAAACCGTGGAAATACGAAGTTTAAGGTGTCAGCGTATGTGCGTCTGCATGTGAGGCTGTGTGTGCACGTATGACGGGTCACATGATGTTCTTCCTTCCTCCCAGTTGACCAACTCTCTAGCGGCAGCAGCATCTAACAGGTTTACCGTGCGTGTGTCTTCAAAGATGAGGAAACAAGCTGCTGCAGCTGTTATGGGGTTTTAACATCTTTGTCAGTATTAAAAAACATTCCTTAATTATTCCACACTTTCCACACGTTAAGTTCTTATTTAATGATCAATAACATGTGTGTTTTGTTGACATCAGATTCTCTGCAGAACTGGAATGACCTCATCTCAACGTCCACTGATGGTCGTCCAAAATTGTTTCTCCTACATTTTAAAGTATTAAGGTTTCCCTCGCTGCGACTGTGAAGATGCAGATCCATTCATCTCCTCAGATTCATGTTCATCTCTTATTCTCAGTGTCGTGCACACATTTTCCTAAAAACCTTGTGGCCTTTCACGCCCACAGCATGTACAGTACGAGGGGCTCTTTAGGAGGAATAAAGCTGATATTTACAGTTGGCTTTCATGGAGTGTAAAGGCCCAGATTTGTGGTGCCCATAAACCACATCTCCCCTTCCTGCCTGTAAAAATTTAATGCCACACCGCTACCACTGAGCTCCGGCTCCCATGACGTGTCCATTAATTTCTTTTTCCTTCCTTTTGACAGAGAGCAGAGGTGGGAATGAACTTGAAAAATGCATCACACCGTAATTACACTGTTGTAATGTCACTGTCATTATTCCAATTGCCTTCCCTGGGTGGGGCTTCAGTTCAGCTGGAATTGTGTTTTGGGTTCATCATTCAGAGGAGACGTTCCTTATGTTCAGTGTTTAAATAGTTTCAGGTTAGAAGGTTATCAGGAAAAAAAAAGGGTTATTACAGCCAATATTTTTACCTACGAAACCCAATTATAATACAAATATATTTTATTATCCAGGGGTTTATTATTCCCAGTAGTGAGCTCACAAGTGGTTGTGTCTCTTACTTGAGGAGACCTGCAGGAGGTTTCTGAGAGAGAAACCTGGGCCTCTCTAATAAGCGGAAGAAACTAGAAAAGAAGACTGATGTAACATCTTGAGAGGATTTTACTCGGCTGGTTTGGCTTACGTTGACGTTGTGGTCAACCCCATAGAACATTTAGGGGGCCAGGAATACAACTACACCTGCAACGGTAATTTTAGGACACGCAGGAGCAGCCGAAAACATAGACAGCGCCTTCATTGAGTGAGTGTTTTGTTTCTTCTTCCAAAAACTGGTACCTTTCCTAAACCTGTTTCTGACCAAGTGTCGTCGTTTGTCAGCAATCGTCTTCTGTGAAACGTTTCCTGCCCTGAAAAACCTCGGACAAACTTTGTTGCTTCTGCCACTGAGCGTTGATAGTATCTATAGAGAAGATACCGTTGTGTGTGTCTCTCAAAGTCAAAATCAGAGAAGATACAAATGCATTTCAAAGGTTTTATTAAAGAGATAGTTCACCTAAAATTTTAACTTCACTGATTTTCTACTAACAAAAATGTACATCAATTTAACAAGTGCCTTTATATTGGACACCAAAAGTATAATGGGTAAATATTGTGAGATAACACATTAAAATGAACAAACACTTTTGTCTATAACTCTAAAAAGGAACAGATTACTCTGATAAGAATCCCAACGCTTAGTCGACATGAGGGTGAGTAGAAAATGAGCAGGGTTTGAATTTTGGGTGGACTATCACTTTCATTGCACATACATAAACTAGTTAATTTTTAATAACTACAATAACAAGTTCAACACTTGGGTGTAAGTTTCCCTAAAACTGGTTAACTGGTCAAAAAGTTTTTAAAAAAAAGTTTGAATTTTGGGTGAACTATCACTAAAAGGATTTATGAACCCAAGATTTGTTGTGTGATTTATATTGAACGTGTTGACGTCAGTAAGATTGTAGTCCAGAGTTGATACCGCAATGCATTTTCGGTCTTCTTTCATAAACCAAAGATCTTCAAAATGTTGGATTTCCATTTAATCTGACATTGTAGATAACACTTAAAACATGGAAAATTCATGGCCTTTTAAACACAATTTATTTTTCGAGGTAAAATTATTTATGTTATATTTCATGAAGCAGTTTAATGCTGCTAACAGGTCAGTAGGTGGCGCCATTAGTTTAGTTTTTTTTAAATGATATGATGTTTCATAAGAAACAGCTGTTCAAAACAAAGGAAAATAGTGCAGAGACCGCCATCTAGTGGGCTCAGAAAATAATGACACTGTTTCATGAAGCTTCATCAGACCATCACTTGTAAAAAAGCACTCACAACTTAAAGTCTCATTACGTGCTGCAACAGTACTCAATGTTTGGATGTTCATATTAATAAATTACTTTTAAATGAACAAAGATTTCGGGACAGAACTGTACTCTCCACTTATGTGTGGTTGTTAAATGTCACAGACACAGTATTGAACGCAGGATCAGGAAGGTGAGGGTTCAAACGCCCACGAAGACTTGCAAGGCGAACGTTGTCCTTAAAGTCTCTTTTCTCTCACCATCCCTCCCTCTGAGCGCGACTACTGAAGTTTATCTTTCTTCCTGTCTTTCATCACAGAGGTTATTAAACCCTGCGAGGGAGCTGAGCTGCGTCTAATTACTCGGACGCTAAACAAAAGGAGGTCGGGCGGAGAAGGAGCGAGGAGAATGAGGAGATGAAAAAACACAGCTGGCCCAGCGCCGTGTTATTATATTTCCTTAAGAAATACTGTTAGCGTGGTCACTCCTTTAGCTGCGTCGCTAATGACTGGTTAGCCTTAATTACAGGCCGTCTATGGGATGTGATATTCCTTCCCCGGATGCTTGTTAACGTCCCACTACAGCCTGACCCTCACTACCGACAGCTAGAGTTCTCACCCAGAAAAGCCCACATTCAACTTAAGAGGCGTTACATTGCACTCTTGGTGTGGCAGCCCCTGCCACGCCCTGACATTTATCTTTTCAAATACAATACTCTGCTCTCAGTCAAGACAGGATTTATCACACGGTAACATTGTGACACGTCTATTGATGCAGAAATCTGGAATTATTTTGTTTGAAGGTATTTTTCAGATATTTTTTGTAGAATGTGAAGCATCCAAATTCTTACTGTAACTAAAAAAATTGATGTGTTTAAGTTAAATTATGTATTTTGGTTTTCATCCACTTTAATGTGTTTAAAAATACATCTTCAACCAACCTCTTTTTTCTCCTCGTCTACTTCCTCATACACTGCTTTAAATTGTTGTTGACAGTATCTGCTGATGGAGTAGTATTGTGTAGTATTTTGTCTGACATCCATGTAATTCTAAGATGTTAAAGATCTGTAGTTTGAGATTGAAGGACAAGTTGCTGCTACGTCTTCATTAGTGAGGACATCAATTCAAGAGAAAATGCTGAAAAAAAGCTGCTCAATTTTTGGCATTTTGTTTTCTGTCCTGACCTGTGGTTGCAAGTGTTGGCTACGTAAAAAAAACAACAATAAGTCAGCACCAAGCAGCCATTTTAAAGGGATTAAGTAGATTCAATATATAAACAGAAGCCAATATAGGTTTTCTTGTCAGGACGCCTCCTTCATGAGGTGCTCCAGGCATCTGAGAGAAAACCAAGAGCAATCTTGACAGAATCTTGAACACTATTGACCAGAGGAAAAGATAAATGTCTGCTTTAATTTTGCTTTTTCCAAAAGAGAAGAATGCTGACAGTTGGATTAATGCTACTTTTGGTGTACTTCAAATGTCCTTGCAAATTGCCTTACAAAACTAGTCTAAAGGGTTAGTTTAATTCTTCATTTTCTACTCACTCTCATGTGGACTAAGGGTTGCGATTATTTTCAGCGTAATCTGTTCCTTTTCAGAGTAATCAGTAGACAGAAGTGTAGAGAGTAGACTGAAGTGCTTGCAATATTTACTCTGAGTTCCTCCTGTTTGTGTAGCATGTTAGCCTTTAAGCTTCTGCTACAAACAAACCTAAAATATAGAGTTTTGTAAGTGTGTTGTGTCGAGTTGTGACAACAAAAGGGACATTACAGAAGAACATAACGGAGGTAATTGGATCTTTTTAAGAAGTGTCTCTTTGGACAGCAATTTTGCCTTAAAATGGACTCACATTTTTGTCTGGAACTCTAAAAAGAAACAGATTACTCTGAAAATAATCCCAACCCTTAGTCGACATGAGGGTGAGTAGAAAATGAGTTAAATTTGAATTTTGCCACTTTAATCGTACGTATACAAACTAGTTAATTTCTATTAATTACAATAAAATATTTAAAAATTTAATTTGGGTATAAATGTCCATTTAGTCTGGTCAAAAAAGTAAAAAGAAAAGTATCAAGATGCTAAATGAAAAAATGTCAGGGCAGCATCTTGGAAAGTTTAATGAACATTTAAATGTGTGAAATCTTCAACTGGAAGGGTTTAAGAACTTTTTATTTTTCATCTTTTACCTTTTTTTAATTTGTGCCTAGGCTTTAGAGTTGTAGCTTTGGCTGAAGTTATGTCAGAGCACTCATAGTAAGTCACAGAAAGGATTAAAAAAAAAAAAACATCTATGTTGAGCACTAAAGATCTTGTGTTTGCCGTAAATCACCAGTGAAAATAAAACTCCTCGTGTTAATGAAGTGACATAAACATTGATGTATAATACTAACAGTAAAATGAGGACAACATCCCCATTTTGTTACTCTCTATATACACATGACGGATGCTCTCCCCATCCATCCTGTCCTCCCCCCGTCTCTGTAGTGAGTGATGCAGTATTGAAACCATATGCCCTCCTGAATTCCACATGGATCCTCCCATCTTGTTCAACCCCAGCAGTCCGACTCTGGCCGCAGACACTCTTCTGTCGCGATGGGGGCCTCCCAGCTTCCTGTGTTGGATCTAAATATTTACTCTCCTCTCCGTCCCGAGTGGCGAGGCGGAGAGGTCTTGATGTTTTGGGTTATGTAAAGTCCAGTCCTCCAGGACTCTTTTAACAGATTGTCCTTGTTAGGGCTTATTCTGCTAAAGAAGGTTCAGGTCCGAGGAGGTTCAGTGAACACGATGACACTTTGAGCGAGACTTTGTAGCATACTTCGAATTTTTATCGCTGTTATTCTAGAAAAGGGACACCTAGTGTAATTCCATCCTCTGATTCACATTCATCTCCGAAGACATAACAGATTTTAGGACATCTCAAGCCAAAGGTGACAGCTGCGTAAAGGAGAACATAGCTTTTGGGCCAAAAATGAACATGTGCTACATTTCTAGGAGTCTTGTAGCATAACAAATGATGAGTCTTTGTTCTCTGTTATTGCAGCCAAAGCTTTCATCTCACGCAATTACCGAGAAGAGACCCTGCAGGAATTTAACTTACAACCTCTTGTGCTAACAGCAGTGTGCAGCAACCTACTGAGAAGGTGAGGTGCTCCGAAGAAACACTAAAACTAGGACCTCTAGTCGAAAAAAAAAGGCACCACGGTGGAGCAGCAGGGAAGGGAAGACGGTCAGATACAGATGGTGGTGTAATTAAAACAAAAAAAACAGGAAAGATGAGCGCAAGAGACGAATGGAGAGCCAACATGTGCGACTGTATTTTTCTGGCGCCCAAGGACTTGGCAAACAGAGGAGTCACGCTGTGATGTATTTGTTGTCGTGCTACCTGCTTTAAAGGTTTCCTGAATCGAGTCAAAAGAAGTCGCTCTAGTGAAGAACCGGTCATAACATCGCGCATAAAATGAAATGTTATCGAGTCTGGTTATACGTTTGGCTCGACACTCGTGAGTCGCATTAAATGTTAGCCTTGACTGACTTGAACATTCTACGAAAAATACTTGCTTTGTAAAAAGACAAATTCAAAAATATAATTTAAATAAAAGTCGACAATGATGATGTCATCCAGCCAAAAATAAATAAATAAATGAAATAGTAGTTTCAATGATCATGGCTGGTTATTAACCCTTGTGTTACTTCAGGGTCAAGGTGACCCGAAGGCCTGAAAACTAGTGATGAAGCTTCATGAAACAGTGTCATGTTGTTTAGAGGTCAGTAGGTGGTGCCATTAGTTTAAAATGATGAGAAAATAGTGCCATCTAGTGGACTTTGCAATAATGACACTGCTTCATGAAGCTTCATCAGACCACATCTACTGAAAACAAATGATCGCCATCACTGCATTTGTATTTCTGGAATCCAAACACATTTGTTTTCAGGCCATTGGGTCACCTTGACCCAGAGATAATAGAAGGGTTAAATAAAAAATCTTAAATAGGTCATCGGCATGGTCGTCAAAATATAAACTCACGTCAAGAAGTGAAAAAGAAGTTTAAACCATCAAGAATAATTGCAAAGCAAATGTGAACAACAGGCTCAGTGAGCGCTACCTTCGTGCACATCGGCCACTTTATTAAGCCTCGCAGGTGCAGCTCGGCTTTGGACACGACAGAGCTTGGCCGACATTACACTGCAGGTGAAAGGTGAATGGATTAGGGATTGATTTAATTTGGAATGTCTGCGGAGTCATAACATCAAGCTGCTCATGACATCATGGCTGAAGAAGGACTGATGAGAAGTTTTGGAGTGTGAGGTCACCTGTCTGTCAGCGCTGACCTTTTCCCTCAAACGCTGGATTATTTTTTTATTCTGTGGAATAGCACCACCAAATAGAAGCTATTCTGGAAATATAGAAGACATTCATGTATAGAATATAGTTGCTGCTTAAGTTAGGCTTCATTGATGTGAATGTGTATGTGTAAGAAGAGGGGGGGAGGAGACAGATATATAGAACGCTTCATGAAGCTCTACTCAGTATCCATGGAGACCCAAACCTAGCTTGTAGATTACAGGTATATGAACGTCTGATGTGGTTGATGAGATTAAAATGAACCAGGGATCTTCTCAAACTCACCTGCCAGAACTGGTCGGGATGCCTCCTGAGTAGATCTGTTCCGGTTCTGCTGTCGACCTTTTCTGCCAGTGGAGCGGGAAGTCCGGAAGTGGACTTCACTGACCTTGAAGAATGCTACCATGAAAGGCTGCTTCTCCAGCGCGCCGTCCCGGCCCACGAGCCCGGCGTCTCTGTAGCTGATGCTTTTCCCTGTTGTTGGGGAATAAAGTTATGTTTTCGAAGTGGTTCCGAGGAAAGTAAGTAGGACAAGTGGGTTCTTACCACTGCTGGTTTCCACGCTGACCTGAAGACCCAGGTTGTGCACCGGGCTCATCACCCAAAGGTTGCTGGTAGCCGTGATTTCAAACTCCAACCATCCCTCCTCGGTGGCCCAGATCCTGCGCGACTCTAGCAGGAACAAGTCTGACTCTCTAGAAACAGGAAAATGTTTTTCGTTATGTTGAAAAATGCGTAACAAACACACAAGCAGCTACAGCAAGAGTTAATCTGGTACCTCCTCATTGGCAGGTATGAGATAAAAGTAGCACTAGCTTGGGTTGAAGTAAGTAAGTCCAAGACAACACAGTAACAAACAGCAGCCTCAAGATAATAGAGAAGCCTGCGCAAATAAAAAAAAGGCTTAAGATGTCAAGAGTCAGTAGACAGGAACCATCAGTAACACCATCAGTGTTCAGAAATGTGAGTTCTTCTACTAGAGCGGGTCATAATTCTCACTGCAGAGTTTTGTATTAACTGCAGGCGAGACAGCTCCTTCTTGTTTAGACACGAAAATAATTATCTAAAGACAAAAATGCATGGATTATTAGCTCCAGATCATGTTGTGAGACTATTTTCCTGAGTTCAGAGTTTCTCCTCAATTGAAACAGTTTTTGGTCCGTTTTTTTTGCAGTGTTGCACTAGAGTTCCGAACACAAAATACAACCACAAAAAAAATGAAACCATGCAACAAAATGAGATGAAAGACCAAAAATGTGAAAGTTGAGACAGCTGTAGGTTAAAGAAAAGTTGTAAGCCGGGCACAAGACAAAACTAGAAAAATAAAATATAAAAAAGTATTACTAAAAAGTAATAGTGTTAACGTCTGATATTTTTGAAATGTGACTTTGCTAAATTCACCAAAAATGGCCTTATTTCAAGACATTAAAATGTACATAAATCACAAATTAATAACTATTTTTTTGTGAATTGTGGGTTATACAAGAAATTATACAATGATCTTTTTTACCCAATTGTTAGATATTCAGTTTAGCTGTTTTCTCAGGGTCAGGGTGACCCAAAGGCCCGAAAATAAATGTATTTATTACTTTGGGTCAATATGAACATCCAACACTGTATATATGTTTATACACACCAGGGAGGTTGTTCAACTTGACCCAGAGACAACACAAAGGGTTACCACAAACACATTTGTTTTCGGGCCTTCGGGTCACCTTTGTCACAAAGACAGTTGAAAATAGAATCAGTGTCTTTTAAGTCTAAATCTTAATGAAGTCTAAAGTCATTAAAATGTATCAATGGTTGACTAAACTGCGTAAAATCTCTCAAGAGACACAAGTATTTAAAATTTAAGGGAAAATAATAATAATAATATAAATAATAACAATTCATTTAATTTATAATGGCCTTTTAAGACACACAAGGACACCATACAGAAAGATTATAAAACAACAGCGAAAAAGACAACAGTAGTTTCAAATAAAAGAAAGATACGGAAGTTAAAAGTTTCTTAAAGGGAACTATAAAACAAGGAAATTATAATTATGTTATTGTTAATAAGCCAGTTTAAAAAGATGAGTTCAAACAAGTGGTAATGTTGCGAATAATAATTGTAATAATAATTATAATAATAGTTTTCAGATGATGCAGAAAATCATTGCTCTACATGTCCCACCAATATTATAGAGACCCACAGTTGAATGAAGAGAGGAGCACTTGGTTTCTATCAGTGTAACCGTGTCATAACACAATGACAGGAAGATGAATTGCTGCACTTAGAAGAAAATATGCAGCCACGCTGTTTTGTTCTTCACTGTAGGTTTGACCGAACACTATATCTCTCTGAGGGAGTGGAAAGAGGATGAAATGGTTTCGCTGTGAGGCTTCAAGTATGTTAGAATCATTGGCATTATTTTGTGAATTAGATCAGCGGAAGAATGTGCGGCGCGAGGGAGGCTAACAATGAGACTCTTTAATGAAAAGAGAGCAGCGGACACGTAAGGAAAAGACAGAGTATGAATGATAAGAGGGCCTGTCCTCCCACTGTCCCATTACAGTAGTAATAACACAGCGTCAGGTCCGTCCGACCCTCCTCCCAGAGCAGCATCAAAGCCTCGCAATTATCCAGGTGTTCCGAGAATCCCCCTGCAGTCATGCATCAGCCGAACCGTCTTCATTGCTCATTAATTACAGCGTCATGACCGCTTCCATGAGAGCCTCTAAGTTTTAGTTCCCTCGCACACAAACAGCAACGCCAGTTGAACCTAGAGAAGTCTAACCCCGCCGATGTTTCTGCCTCGTCCGTGCCATCGCAGCTCAGCCGGTGGAGCAGCAGGGGGCGATCATATAAGAGTGCCGGCTGCTGCGGGGACTTCCTACAGTTAAACAGCTTATTGACTGACTACTTAAATGAGGTGGAACGGTAGGGTTAGGGGTCGTTAAACACATGTTTTCTTCCTCGCGATAAATCTCCTTTTATAAGTCTTAACATTGTTGCTGAAGAACTGCTGACAATAAAGGAGTGGTCCAAAAAAAGTCAAAGTTTTTGACAGAATGAGTAAAAACAACTGTATAAAAACTTGACTTGGCATTAATCCATTCATCCGCTATGCTGTATTGCTAAGGGTGGTACTTTGGAAGGACCTTTTTAAAATGTGTTTTCAAATAAATACTCATTGAACCCAAAATAAGTTTAATGTAACTAGTGAGGGTCAGATGAAGCTTCATGAAGCAGTGTCATTATTTTCAGAGACCACTAGATGGGGGTCTCCGCACTATTTTACTTTGTTGTAATAATTAAAAAATCACATCATTGTTAAACGGATGGCGCCACCTACTGACCTCTAAACAGCATGACACTGTTTCATGAAGCATCTTCACTAGCTGTAACTATCACAGGAAGTAAACACCCAACTTGTGAGACAAGTCGGTTTGTTTGTAGACAGTATTATAAATGATCCAATGTTGTTTATAAATATAAAAAGAAGTCGGACTCTGTTGAAGGCTTCAGGTCATCTTGACCCTGAGATAATAAAAGAGATTTATTTTGTCAAAAAATGAATTGCTTCGATGTGTTTGGCATTTCAACTTTTGAAATCATGCATCAGTTTTGACAGTCAGAACACACCTTTTTTTTTAGACAATTGTTTAAAAGCAAAATGTTTTGTTGGTTGCAAAAGCCAGACAACTATCAAGTAACATTGTTCTGTAAACTTTTCAAACAAAGGGCGTATCATTTGCAAACTGGACCTTTTAGTTGAAGATTTTGTTGCTACAAAACATTGGTCCCATCCCATTTTTATCACCCTACAATCCTATTTTTTAAATTGATATACAGCATTAGATCATTTATAAACTCATTGTAGTCACATTTGTTTTGTTTGAATGTTTGTATGAATATAATTTGGTGACAGTTGCAATAGTTTAGGTATAATGTCACTGTTTTGAATTGTCTCAACACTTTTGACCTGTCAACTTCTTTAACCTTGAACAGAAGATATCAAAATTAAAATAAAAAAGTTCACTGAAGAACAAATTGTGATAGCGAAAGTAAGATAATGTAAAAAAAAAAAAAAAGATTAAAAATGAAGAACCATATGTACACAGAAGCAGGCAATCCATCCCTTTTCTCCACATAATCTCCCACATTTCTAAGATTGTTTTCAGCCACATTCCTCGCCTGCTGGTAGCGAAACCGCCACAATCAAATGAAAAGTACAAAGGCTGTCAGGCAAATTAAGCGCTCTATCATTACAGCTTTACTCAGGTTTACAGGAAGGAGGGGGTTCTGGGAAGTTAACAGGTTTTCTTGCTGGCGGGGCAATAACAACAGTAAACAAGTAAGTTCTGGAGAGCCCGGTTCTAGACCAGTAAGTGAATCTCAATTAAAGAAGGAGCAGGTTACATGATCCACACTGTCATTTTCTTCAAGGCTCAAACTCTTGTCCTACAATAATAAGGGAATTGGAGCTATATGGACCCTTTAATCTCCAAATATCAGTCAAAATAAAAGGCTTTACCTCAAGGCTGTCGAGCACAAACCGGCCATTGTAGGGATAAAAGGAATGCGGGGAATAAGTAGCTCTTGATTCCTAGAGAAGCCCCTTGACAGGCAGAAAAATATACTTTGTCAACATCTATAGCTAAAGTTCCGAGAGCTTTTCAATCTATGGATCTGCGAGAAGATCACTTTAAGCCTGAAGTTGGATGTGTAAGACCCCACCCAGAGGTCCTTTTGATTCTCCTCATTATTCAACACTAAGTGGAAAAGCCATCTAAGTCCAGAGCTTTAGTTGAAGTCGCCGCCGTCGGACGGCTGTGTCAATTTCCTGCTTCAGACTGCGTGCGTTGGCCTTTAAACCAAACATGCGCGGCGACATGTTAGCCTATAAATACATATCAGAAATTCTCCTCATGTTGGTGTTGGTCCTCGGTAGGCAGGCTTGATCAAACACAAATATCATTCAGAGATCTCCCGGGCTGTTTGTCTAACCCAGCAGATGCAATGTAAATGTTTGGCATGTATTAGCTGCGCACATCTGGGAGACGGGAGCGTTTTTGAAGCTGCGAAGCTATTTTTGTGAGGCGAGGTTTGACTTGATTTTATCACAGAATTGATGCAACTTGGAAAAAAAGAAAACAAATAAAATAACTGCACAGGGAGAAGATGTATTGTGTCTTTAAAAGTGAGCAGGGTAAGAAAAAAAAGAAGCCAAAAATTGCTGTTACAAATAACAAACGCATTTGGTAATTTTCATTATTAAATCTAAAGTCTCTCTATAGGCAAGTTGACTAGAGGTTTATAGACCTGATGGTTACTCAGGGGCCACAATATGAACCTTCTAGTCAGGCTCCCATGAATACTGAAAAATATAGGTTGTGCTCTTAGTTCACTTTATACTAATATAAATTGTATTTTATTGTTTTTAATGTTTAAAATCTATTAATTATTATTTTTTATTACAGTGTAATAATCATGTAAAGACGAACATGTTACGGTAAATTCTAGAGATGATCGATGACGCTTCATGAAACAGTGTCATTGTTTTCAGAGCCCACTAGATGGCGGTCTCTGCACTATTTTCCTTTGTTCTGTCATAATGAAAAATCACATCATTCTTAAACATATGGCGCCACCTACTGACCTCTAAACAACATGACACTGTTTCATGAAGCTTCATCAGCACATCACTAGAAAATACAATTGAATAGATGCAGCAAAAACTGAAATGAGTGTCAATGTCAATCAATCAATATGCGGGGGGGTAGAAATTAAAAAGAAAAGACAAATAAAACAAATCTCCCCAAAAAATAAAAATAATAATAATTCTAGATTAATGTAAACTAATGACTTAAAAGATAATGACCATAATAATTAATAGAACATCATCATTTGTTTTTGTGTATGGTGAATAGAGGAAATATATATGTTTTAATTTACCTTTTAGTTTAAATAAGTAATACAATTAAGGGCAGAAATCATTATCTTTTAGCTTGTGTTATCTCAGGGTCAAGGTGACCCGAAGGTCTGAAAATGGATAAATTAAACACATTTGTTTTTGTGCCTTTAATTCCACTTTACCCTGCGATAACACAAGGGTTAAGACAATTTTATATATACTGTATATAACCGTTGTACATACATATTGTATATATATTAAAACAAATATACTGCATTTAATTGAAAGAAAATAATGCAAAGAAAAGAAATACTTTAAAAAGACGGAAAAGTATTAAAAGAAGATTAAGAATTAAGGCCGATTTTAATGGAATAAAAAGGATTTTAGCAGTGAAAACTAAATTGAAGGATATTTTGATGGTCTTTACCTGTCTGGGTGCTCCTTGATCACCTGGTACACTCGGAGCAGGAAGGTATCGTTTCGGAAGGCCCGGCTCACACACTCCTTGTAGAGGCGGAACTCGGCTGCAGTGACGGCTTCACCCTCTGGGATTTGTGTGAGGTTGAACTTGAACTCTTTGTGATGACGGCGCTGCGGTGACAGCTCCCTGTCGTGCTCCACTGTTGACCAGACACACGAGAGAGTCAATCCAACAGTTGACACAAAACAAAAACAAACTAGCTTTTATATACAAGTCTCTGCAATATTTTTCTGTTTTGAACAACTGTCACAATGAAACATAACATCATTTTTAAACTAACTGCGCCACCAACTGACCTCTAAACAACATGACACTGCTTCATGAAGCTTCACCAGCACATCACTACCATGGTCCCCAGTTTTATGTCGGAATAAGGTTCGGAGTTGGGGACAAGATTCTGATTCAATTGAGAGACTAAAACATCTGGACTCTGCACCGATCTGTGGTGGTGAAAAGAGAGCTAAGCCAAAAGGCAAAGCTCTCTTTGCACCAGTCCTTCTATGTCTCCAGACTCACCTCTGGTCAGAAACAGTAGGTTACTGAAAGAACACTGGTACTTAGAGATGGAAGAAAGCTGGGATACAGCTTGGGGGAATTGGAGACAAGTATTCAAACTTATAACTGAAGTGCAATTCATGGTAGTTTTAAGGTTGTTTTTTTAAAGTTCACCTAGATTTATTGACTTAAAAATCATATTTAAAAGTAGAAATAGTAGTAGATAGAGTAGTAGAATAATAGTAGCAGAAGTAGTAGCAGAATAACTACTAGTAGTCGAAGTAGTAGAAGTAGTAGTAGTATAAAATAAGTAGTAGTTAATAAAGTAGTAGATTAATAGTAGTAGTAGAAGTAGCAGAATAACTAGTAGTAGTAGTAGTCATTGTAGTAGAATGAGTAGAAGTTGAAGTAGTAGAAGTAGAAGAAGTAGTGGTATTAGAAGTAGTAGTATTAGAAGTAGAAGTAGTAGTAGAAGTAGTAGTAGACAAAGTAGGAGAATAAGAGTAGTAGCAGAATAAGTAGTAGTATTAGTTGAAGTATTAGAAAGAGTAGAAGTTGAAATAGTGAAGGTATAAGTAGAAGTAGTAGAATAATAAGTAATAGTAGACCAAGTTGTAGTATATAAGTAGTAGAAGTAGTAGCAGAATAAGTAGTAGTAATATAGCACTTTATTTCATGAACAACAACACAATTTGATACATTTCTTCATTGACTTTGCAGATCAAACTCTACATGAATCCTCGACTCTCTCCTTATTAACGTTGTCAGGCTTCATAAGAGCGAGAGTAGCGCTCCTTATAATCACCATAATGATAAAGTTCTCTGTCTGTCCCTGTGTACACTGGAGGTTTTCCTGCCACAGTAAAGGAGCCCTGGAGACTGTTTGATGGACAGACGGAGCATGTAGACGAAAATGAATGAAGAGAAGGATTGTGGAATGCAATTAGAAGGTACAGAGACGTACATTTTTAACCATTAACTATGTGCTACATCCTGCGCTCTGCAACCTAATTGGACCAAATAACACACGCTCGCTCACACTTGCTATTCTTAAATCGTTGCAGTCTTACTGATTTAGATGCTTTCTTATATGCCGCATGAAACCACACACGCTCACGCTATCATCATCCCCACAGCCGTTTTCACTCAGTGAGGTTTGACAGGCGGCAGTTTCGCCACCACAGACTGGAAGTGCAGACAGACCGGGAACTGGAGTTGGATTTATACAACTTTTCACCTGCACTCAAACCAAATATTCACTCGTCTACTAGTGCAGCAGTTCAGGGACCCCGGGAAGAAGGTTCAGAAGTCTGGATCGTTTTTATATTGCACTGATGGGTATGTTTGTGTCTATCCGCTGTGCATTAAGCTGCAGCTTTGTGTAGCATCGTGACCACTTTGAGACGGTTGTGATTACATTTACACTAAAATACAAATATTTCGAACTGTTTAAAGACCATTTTAATCATTTTGTTTGTCTCAGAACTACACAGATAAAAGACAAATCTGTTTGGCATCAGATTTGTCACTTATAATGTTACAAATAACTTATTTTAATCTCCAATAATCGCACTTTGAAAACTGTATTTAAATTGTAGAAGAGCAGATGAGTATGGACTGTGTTCGTGGATTCTAATTTCTACTTTTCCACAGATCTTTGGAACATGATTTCATAAGACAGCAGCATATTTTATCCCGCCTGTTGACAAGTGGTCAACGACATCAAACAATAGGAAAACATCAAAGGCCAAGATTCTTTCTTTCTTCCTTCAGTCAAAATCAAAATATCCTTATTCCGAACTGAAGCTAGGCATTTGAATGTTAGTCATTTGTGGACTTAAGAGACCCACCCAAAATGCACCAATGACACGTTTTCCTCCTTGATTTGCAGCTCAAAAGAAAATGGGGAACAGATTGAAATTCCTTTTTATGAAAAGTACCTTCTTTAACCCCACAGGTCCAGTTCCCACAAAATACATCATAATTCACAACTCTTCAGTCGCAACACAAATGATTTTGTTGGGATTTAAAATGAACGTTTCTGTTATATTAACTAAAAAAATACATTTTTGTTTAGAGTCTCTCTTAACTCTTATGTTGTCTTAGGGTCAAGGTGACTCACAGGCCCGAAGACCAATGTGTTTGTGGTATACTTTGTGTTGTCTCGGGGTCATGGCGACCCGACCTCAATGGCTTCCATAAATACATATGCAGCAATGGACGTTGACCCAGAGAAAATACAGGAGATACCACAAACACATTTGTTTTCAGGCCTCTGGGTCACCTTGACCCTGAGATAACACAAGGGATAAGTCACTTATAATGCACAGGAGGGTTTATAAACGTTGACATCTATTGCTTTGTCCATGGTTAGTAAAATTACCCAAAATATTTCCTATTACATTTGAACCAATGTTTACTACAGCAAAAGGAATTAAGTCACAAAAAGTCCTGACAAATCAAGAACCCAGTACAGCTCAAAGAAACCTGATAATCTAGTGGTTGAATTAATTTCTTGCACAATGATTGTCAGCCAATGACAAGACCAAAGTCTTGTCAACATTATACTTCATTGTGTGATTGATTTGATTAAATACTGTGTTTTATTAAAAAATGTGAAACAAGCGCCCTGAGAGAGATATGCACTCTTTCAGTGCTTATCTAGATAATATGTTCAATCCCTAATACCGAAGCACATTTAGCTATAAACAATATTATAATCTAAATGTAAATTGATGCTTTAAAAATGTTCTTCTCAAAGATATTCAAAATTCATAAAATTAACAATCTTTTTAATTTAAATTTTTTTCTGAAAGATTCCATTACATCACAACCTCAGGTTACCAACAATTTCACTCCAGAATAACTGACATGCATTTGTCATCAGTTGCATCACGGGTGGACGAAAGGGAAACCACCTATTGTGTCAGACGTGTCTTTTCCATCAGCGTCCGTGTGACTTGCATCCGATATGACAGTTATCATTCCATCACTGAACTGCCAACTGCCCACACAGATGCACACACACACAGACGTTGGATTATGAACAGATGTCATGGTCCTGTAAATGACTTTACAACACTCCATCCAACACCCCCGGGCCAAAACACCAGCAGCTCTATATTTTATAACCCCCTCGACAGACTTTCTTGGCACAAGCGTTCTTTGATAAACTCGTGTAGGTGTAGCGAAGGTCAGGAGGAGTTTCTCATATATGCAGAGAATATTTATCGTCTGTGCAGAATGTGCGTAGCAGAGCAAAGGGAACTTGAATATATGCCCCCACGAAATAAACCATTAACCCGCCATCCCATCAGTTGAAGTGAAAAAGCGTCTGTTCCGAAAAATGAAATCACGTAGAAAGGAGTCTATATGTTCGTTTATCGCCTGCACAAATAAAAAGTAGAGCGAGGTCCAAGAGACTTCCTTTATACATGACGATCAACCACTTATTGTTTGTTTTATTTGATGCCTCACAGAATGTTGAATCAGCAGTGGACTGGTTTCTCTGTAACAAGAACTTTAACTTATTTTGGCTATTTTTTAGCTTATTGTTATAGCAAGTTCATTGTTTTTTAATTATCTATGAACTTGATGTGTCATGAGTCAAAAACGGATGTAACTGATGTAAAATTCCTTTTTATAACACTTGTTTTATCTCAGTGTTAAGGTGATGCAAAGGCCCGAAAACAAATGTAATTGTTGTATCCCTTGTGTTGTCTCTGGGTCAAGGTGAATGACCTCCCTGGCTCCCATAAATACATAGGCAGTGATGGAGGTCGTTCACTTTGACCCAGAGACAACACAAGGGATAAAACAATTACATTTGTTTTTGGTCCATCAGGTCTCCTTGACCCAGAGATAACACAATGATTATTCAAAATTAAGTACCTCTAAGACAGTAATAATCAATAAAGCATAATTAAATTTACGTTTTGCTCTGTCTGTGAGGCCCGATACCAAGTCCCTCACGGATCTGTTCTCAGGGGACCACTGGCATATGTGACTGTCTGGTTCCTATACGTTAAGAAGGACCAGGCGACAATACAGAAATTTGGTTGTGATTAAAGCTTTTCTTGTAGATGTCCTAAATCTAACTACAAAAAAATAAATAAAATGGAAACACGTTGAAAAACCTCTCAAATATCACTTAAAAGTCATGGTTTATGAAGTTTTTTTCGTTTTTATATTGAAATGTATTCGCAAAGCCCAGTAGCAGATTGTTTTCTGCAAACCTGCACAACTGAAAGAACTAGCAATAGCATCTCCATTTTAAGTAGACTAAGGGGCTTAATGGCATTGTATTACTCCAAATGTGTTGGTTTATTTTAAACAAAAAAAACAATAAATGGTATTCAGGAAGCAGTTACATAAATCACATTGATGATGGCCCCTAGAATGATATATACTCCCGTATTTAATCTCGTCCCAAGGCTGCTAAAACCCTCAACAGTATCCAACCCTGCCTGAATTCTTTTCACTTGTCCAACATTATTCATCAACGTGGTCATCATGAATTCAAACAGGAAACAGTTTGTATATTAACATTATTAATCGTTGAATTCAATCCACCAATAAAGACTGTTAAACAACTTAACACCGAAACGTTCACAAAGAGTGTGGATTTAAATCGCAGGAGAGAAAAACCATAACTTATTTTTCACCCACAATTTGATCTTATTGTTTCCTGAAAAAATGTGACAAAATATTTTACGACCAGTGAAGGGGAGGGAAAACTACTCAGCCTTTCGGAGGGAAAACTTCTTTGACAGACGGTGAAAAATGTACTCACCGATTTCACAGAACGCTTCTTCTGTTTCCCTCACCTCATCTCAAAATCTCTCTCGAGTTCACTGAGCAAGACTTTGGAATGAATCACGATTTAAATTGCTAAAATAAACAACTTTGAAGATATATCAAGCCATCACTTGAAGTTGCACACATTCTTCTGCACCGAGACGTGTCCGGGGAGTCGCCGGCTTTAAGCCGTGTCCCATCTGTTTCTCTGATTTCCCAGCTTGAGATTCAATTGAAAACTTCGGAGGATTCACATTTAGAATCAAAGGAAAGTGTTCACACGACTAAACTCTGATATACCATGACGTGATTTGTGTGAGACGCACAGGAAAAAGGGGATTCAGATTTTAGGGAGGAATTCATTGAAAGTGATTTAAAAGATGGTCCGAGCGATATACGTTTCGGCTGGAATATCAGGCAGCGATGTTTGTTTATAAAGCTAATGCTAACACTCTGACAAATGTCTTGCTAGAGATGGGAAGAGTCCAATGATAACTTTGATGAAAATGCTTGCTGATGTAGAACACTCTGGTTGTTTTGATTGACATTCACGTTGTGGATGATCTGACCCCGGACTCACACTGAAAGAGACCCCGACTCAAATTTCGTTGCCAGTTTCACTGCTGTGTTTTCTGTGAAATGACAATAAAAGGAATTCTAAAGTCTAAATTCTTTATAATGACTTAAAAAAAGAGCAGTTTTTTTTCAACTTTCAGGAAAGTCTCTTAACTCAGGAAATGGTGTCACAACATGATCTTGAGATCAGATCAGAAAACCTTTATTAGTCCCGCGAGGGGAAATTCGGCAGCAAGAGAAATAAAAACACCCAGAAATAAAAACGAGAAAGAAAATCTAAATGGAATAAAAGATAAATCTGCGCTATATAATATATACACAATCATATTTACATAAATAACAAGAGGTGCAGTTAAATAGTTATCTTGGTGTGTTCTTGTTGTGGAGTCTGTAATCCATGGGATTTATTCTTCACGTTTGGACTATTGTAACAGTTTATTTTGGTGTCTAAACAAGAAGGAGCTGTCTCGCCTGCAGTTAATGCAAAACTCTGCAGCGAGAATTCTAAGCTGCTCTAATAGGAGAACTCACATTTCCCAGATCCTTAAAACTCTGGATTGGTTTCCTTCAGGATACATTTTAAAATTCTGGTTCTTACTTTTTAGAGCTATTCGTGGTCAGACCCGACATCAGTGATCTGATCTAGCCTTTCACCCCTCTGAGGTCTGTGGATCAGAATCTACTGATGGACCAGACCACACTTCCCGACCAGAGAAGAGAAATCCTTCCTAAGCTTTGGAACGATCTTCCTCTCCCTCTGCATTTCATGGAGTCTACTGACTCCTTCAAGAAACATCTTAAGTCCTTTTTATTTGTGCAAGGTTTAATTTTATTGGCGCTGCTGTGTTCGTCTTTATGTTGTCTTGGCCTTTTAAAGCATGTATTTTAACTGTGTAAATTCACCAGACGCTTTAGCCATTCACTGCCTGAAGGATCCTTTGAACATCGGAAACTTGACACGGATAAAACAGAAACCAATCCTATTTAAGAGGCGCTGCTTCTTTGGTGTGGGTTCAGGGTGAGGATTAGCTAGCGCGGATAGTAGTTAGTACTCTGGATTTAGAACAAACCCACATTCTTTCTTAGTGAGTTTGTATCCTTTCTCATGCTTACATGCGTTTCCTCCAGCCGCTCTGCTTCCACAACGAAAAGTAAATTTATGACCCACTGACCTGTCCTATTGCAGCAAGTGTCTTGGATAACCCATTAACTGGAAGAAAATAAAGAAATGAATAAAATATTCTGGTTTAAAGTCAGTTCTGCCCTTTATTATTGGGTCTCAGCCAGGGGGTGAAGAGGGTCTTTGGTTTGATAACCACAGAATCTTCTGCTTTTTACAGATGATTGTCTGGTTCCTTTTGGTAAAGCTTTCAATTTACCAGTCAATCTATGCTTCTATTCTCATCTTTAAAAGAACAACAATGTGGAAACAAACTCTCCCTTGGAGATAAGAAGCTCAGTCATCCGGGAAGGACTGCTCTGTCAAGAATAAAAACCTTTTGGGACTTCTTGGCAAACCCAGGACTGGCTACCGCATGACCTGGGAATACCTGGGTATTGTCTCAGAAGACATGTCCTGGGAGAGATAAGTCTGGTCCATTTTACTTTGGCTGCTCCCCCTACTACCACACCAATGATAAGCGGTGAAAATGAATGAAAGGACGGATATATTATTGGAAAATCAGCTTTATAAATTGCTGTGCCCTTTCCCGAGAGGTTAAAAAAACAGTCCGACCATGAATCCCTGTTGCTCTCCTGGTCTCCAACATCAACTCCAAGTTCCAAATGTATCTTTTAAAAGAAGCCTGTGACTTTCTGCTGGTGGTATCTTCGTTGTTTGCAAAGCATAAGATGAACATCGCAGGCTCTGATGAAGTTATCTGAATATGGATACACCAAAAAAAACCACCTATATCATCTAAATATGTGTAATTACTAATGTAAATATACAGAAATAATTAAAAACATGTTGTTTTTCAAGTCTAACTAAGACATTAGGGTCAATAGACTGATGTTATTCTATGTTATGTTTTGTATCCTTTTTAAATTCTTTGAGTTATTTCCTTTGATCTATGCTCTTTACTTTGTTATCTTTGTTATCTCTTTGCACGTTGGTCTTTTTATTTGCACTTTGTTCTTGCTTTTATGACATTTTTGTAGGCTAATTTCCCGAAGGAAATCGCCAGAGGGATTAATAAAGTTGATTTAATCTAATCTAATCTAATCTAATCTAATCTAATCTAATTTTATCTAATCTAATCTAATCTTAATGTTTAAATATTGTCTTGGCTTTATGTAATAGAGCAAGTTAATACTTAGGACTATTATATTCCATTTAAGTTGGCAACATATAAAACATTTCTAAAGCGTATATGTTTACCACACAATAAAGTGAAAAGTTACTGTATATTGAATCAATTCAACGAAAGTAGAAAAGGAACCAGGAGATGTCGAGACTAAGCAAGAGACAAGGCAGCAGAGGAATAAGTAGGGAGTAGGTCTGAGCTATAATTAGAGGAGAAGAAGACGGAGACAGTGACTGAGCGAGTGAGATGGACAGTTTGCAGATTCACTCTGAGACGATGATTGACAATGTTCTTCTCCAAAATAGTACATCTGGCACTCACGTTGTATTTACTTCTATTAACTGAGTTAAAGGCAATTGAAAAAAAACGACTTAAATTATCTTTTAATGTAAGTTTTGACACAAACAAAGCCATGATATGATATCTGTATGTTTTATTCTCACAGAAATAGGAGTAAAAAGGATCAGCACTACTCACAATTTTACCTACCATGGCCACCAAAATACACTTTAATAACAGATGTTTTACACATAAAAATGTTGCTTCACATCTTGAAATTCTACTCATGACCCACAAAGTATTGCAACCAAGGATGGGAGACGAAAACAGGAAAGTAAAAGGATGGAAAGGAAGCGAAGAATTGGAGCAACCTTCAATTATAGAATTATCAAGTCATACCGACTCCTGTCCCAGGCTGCAAATGGATAAACCAACAGCAAATGTACTTCATGTCCACGGAAGCATGAGAGGAATCCATCTGTGTTTATGCAATCACAGCCCATAATCGGCCTGTTTTCTTTCTCAGACACGATGGTTTCAGAGGTCAGCTATCTTCAAGTCCTCCATTTGTCGTCAATCCCCTGAAAAGCAATCTAATTAGAGGCTCGAGTGCCAGCAGGACTTAGTAGTTTATAGAGTAAATCTCTGCAGTTATTTGAGGGAAAAACATCAGTATAAATATGTGAAAATATATAAATACATGTTTTGACCAATGTTTGAATGCTACAATGTCTGTCTTTAATCAATGGACAGTCTCAGGGTCGTAAACAAACAAAATCATCCAAAATATGTTGTTTAAAAAAAGTTTAATTCTCATATATATTGATATTATTATTATTAGTATTATATATTGATCATAACCAACCTTACTTTTAATGTATTGTCACTTTTATTTTTTCAATTATTCTCTATTATATTAATAGGTAAGTGTTTATAGTCTAGTTTATAGTTTGCATTTGTTTGGCAAGAACCTGGCGATACTGTATGTATCACGATACATGTGTGATGATACCATATATTGCGATACAGTAGGAAAAAACCTTTATTGTTTCTTTTAAAAAAAGACAAATGTTGCCAACAATTTGCCGGAGGTTTAATTGCTGCACAAAAAAATGAATACATGCTGAGAATATTTGAGTGTTAATTGTAAAATAAAACATCAAATGATTGTCTTTTATACACACACTATTTCAACATAAACCATAAAATAACTTTGAATTCATATTAAATATTATTTCAAAGGAAAAAAAAAAATATATATATATTTCTTTTTCTTTTTCTAATTAGCTATATATCGATACAGTGCTATTGAATATTGATACAGTTTTGGAAATAAAAGTATCGTGATCTATCGTCATATTGATATTTTGTTATCCCTGGGTCAGGTTGACCCGGAGGCCAGAAAGAAAAAGGTTTTTGTGGTATCCCTTTGCTTCTTCTCAAGGTGAACAACCTCCACCACTGCATATGTAATTCTATGGGAAACCCTCAGAAAAACCTCAGTCCTGACCAAGTAAATATGTCAAAAATATATAAATTCACCATTTGAACACAAGTGATACTTGTTTTCGGCCCTACGGGTCACCCTGACCCTGAGATAAGACAATGGTTAATACATATTTTAAAATAATGATTTACAAAATGTCTGCTTCTTTCAGCAATTTGATGGCCCAAAACAACACCAGGTATTTTATCTAAAATATATATGACTACCTTACCTCAAACTGAGCAAAGCTTATGCATCTTACTCTGAGTACAAACTCATGCTGAGGTCTTTAAAGAATCTTTCTTACAGAGTAAATAATCAGTCTGATTTCTTTTGGCTCAGGGCAGAACATTGGGGTAGATATCGGGGTACTAACATAGTGGTTCAAGTTCCCCCGGGACTCATCATCATCATCATTTAGTCAGACCTGTGAGCCTATGTATGTTTATGAGCGTGTATACATCCTGCACTCTGATCTTCTTCACTGGACCGGCATCAAAGTGCTAAACTCCGTGATGCATGTACGAACACCATCAAACAGGCTGACACGGCCCATAAAAGCCAGGTAATCCAACAAGAAGAAAGCCGACACATTAGTCCAGAGTAGGATGTGCGGCCGTTAAAACCAGCCAACAAAATATACACAACATAAACCATGGCATGACAATGTGTACACTGAACACTAAACGTAAAGATCTTATGTGGAGGAGGGCGGTCGGTTTATGATGTTGTTGTCGAGACTGACAGACAGTATATCAATCTGTGAAGCCACATACAAGTCGCTGATATATTTTCAGTTTTGTAAACAAATACAACCAAAAGTATTGCACACAATCTATAATGGTACACTTTCATAAATGTACCAAATGATGTGCGTCCTCTATTACCTCCCACTGGTCAGAGAACCTCACTGGACGGACAAGACCTCGTGAACAAAAGCTCATCTGAGTCAAAATCCCAAATTTAAATAGTATCGTGAGGCGCGCGATCTCGAGACACATAAACTGGGCATTAGCTCCCAAAACAGAGTTCTCTATCATCACTCAGGTACATTCCATTAGAGATGATAAAACGAGATGTAGACCTAATGTCTTTCGGAGACTTTCAAGGGTGCAGCATGTGTGTGGGTTTTGTGTGTGGAACTAGGAGGGTCGGCGGATAATTTCCTCTAATTGCTGCTCCGCGGGAGCTCTGCTAACAGATATATCCAAAGCATGGCTGCTGGCCGATGTCGTATCAGGTCTACCATCGCGGGGCTGACAGCTGAGCGGTCGCCATCATCGGCCCGACAGTGAGTCTCCCTGTGAGTCATACCTGTGTGTCAGTGGTTGATAGGAGTTCCTCTAGTCCAGAGTCTTTATTCAGGATTAAGATGTCGCCCCATTAAACTCCAGGACTTAAGACAGCGTTAGCTGAATGTGTCTGGTTAACTTTTTCAGAAGTAACACATCATGTTGTCTTACTTAACCCCCGTGTTGTCTCTGGGTCAAGATGAACTACCTCCACCGATGCATATGTATTTATGGGAGATAGGGAGGTCATTCATCTTGACAGAGACACAGCACAAGGGATAGAATGTACACATTTGTTTTCAGGCCTCCGGGCCACCTTGACCCAGAGATGAAACAAGGGTTATAGGGAAAAAACTGCCAAACACTGCAAAAATGATTGTTTATATTATTTATAAATGTACAACTATATTATTTAGATTTAGTATATTATACGTACACATCCCATCCCAGTATTTATTTCAAAAACGTTTAATGTTTGTCTTTCACATTAATGTCTCAATTGGTTATAATAAAGTATAGGTTTGTTATTTAATTTTTGGAAATCATCATGAATAAGATTTTAAATATTGGATTCAAGTTAATTGGTTTTCCTTCCATATGTGTTGTGCCTCAAGAACAACAATAAAATCACTTAAAGAAATAATAATAATTTAGAATAGCCAGAAAATCTAAACGTTATAGGGTATGTACAGCCTTAATCAAGATTTCGTTTTGTTTTTTAAATTAAACAAAACACAAAAAACAACTAATATATCATTATTATTACTTCTACTGTAACTGCTACAACAACTTCTACTAGTACTACTCCTACTACTACTATTGTAATAATAATAATAATAATAATAATAATAATAATAATAATAATAATAATAATAATAATAATAATAATAATAATAATAATAATAATACAAAAATATACCTAGTATAGTATCATTGATATAATTCCAATGATTAAATTGATTGAAATTTGGTTATAAAATGGGAAACATTTCAAGTCTTGGTAAATAGGACTAAAATAAATGTATGACTAAACACACTTTTGATCCCTTTAAATTCATTCTTGAAACATGTTTGTACTTGATGTAAACACTGAGCATGTATCCACCACAAAACAGTCATACAATCTATTTAAAGGCCACCATTCCATCTTCTCTGATAAAGCGTGACAATCTCTTCTGACTCGACAATCTGACTACAGACTCGGTGCTGGAACAGTTGCAGCCGGCGACTTTGCTTTTTGAGAAATACTTACAGTAATTTATGGCTCAGTAGGCTTTGTGCCAACCAATAAATCCAATGCAACAGTTGAGATTGTCAGGATTAACTGTCCTCTGGTAACCATGGGATACAAGGATTTGGCAGATTCTTAAAGCTATATATAACATAACATTTATCTATCCTGACTGATTATTGGTATTAAATGAAACCCCTTCCACACATGGAAAGTCCATTGTAACTCTCTAAAAAGCTATTAAATTGATAGTTTATAGAGCAAGTCAATGACCGTGACATTGAGGAGTAAGATTGTTTTTTCGCTTTTTAAGGAACCTCTGTTCTTTCTGCACAATATTCTGATGTTCAGCTCTATTTCATCCATGATTTATGGAAGCTGCTCCTTTTTTTTTTTTTCTGACCACAGAACCAGCTCCCCGGGCTTCCCTGTAGCCCGGTCACCTCTAGGTCTGAAGGCAATGTTCCGTAAACATTCAGGGGACCGTCACGGTTTGTCAAGGGAGTCCATTTTAAGCAAAACATGTTTGTCTGTTTAGTAGTAATTGCGGCTTTTTTTCTTTCCATTTATTTCGATCCATAACAGGTTTAGCTGAGTGCAGCTGGTAAACTGTGGACAAGTCATCACTCACCGTGATTCTTGACCTTTCCCCACCACAGAGTTAATGAAGCGTAGTTCTTCCTCAAGCATAAGATCAGGTACATTTGGAGTAATGGGAGGAAAAACACATACAATACTCATAAACCTTATTTTCAGGAGCAAATTCTTTTCCATGGTAATAAACTGACAACGTACAGTTAAATCTTTCTTTTCCCCACTGGGAGAAACAATGAACATTTCTCTACCAAAGATTTCCTTCACACTACTGGAATTAAGAAATTCCACATTATACACTTAATATTTCATACATACTTTTCTGTTAGACTTTAATAAAGGGAAGATTTCCTTTTTTTTTCAGGTTTGTGCGTGAGTAAGTGTGCATGTGTGCGTGTCTGCGGACTGGTCAGATTTAGAAGAGGAAGCGAGTGTCAAAGTCAAGAGATTGATAACTCCTGAGGGGACTGATAAATAACCAAAAAAAAAAAATCTTTCAAAGACAAAAAAAAGCAGCTGTTTCTTAAAATAAAAAAGCAAAGGTATCAGTCTATTGGCAAACAAGTTAGAGAGCCAGTTCATTCAGTCCACCTTCATTATTCTTTACGCTCGCAAAGACCGCTTTAGCTCAACTCTATTTTAGAATTCTAACTGGCTTTGAGGTGAAGAATCTGATCCGTGGACAAATCAGCAGAGACCGACTGCGATCTTCGACATCATCGAAAACCCTCTGCTTGTTTCGTATGCAGGCACCGATCCAAAAACAGCAGAGGGAAACAAACACCGAAAGATAACGAAAAAACCGGCCATTATTGAAGCTCGAATGAAAAAAGCTTTAAAAAAAAGCTTTTCATTTTACCAACACTATATCACTGAGCCAATCTTTTTTTTTCTGGAGGATACAAAAGTCAATGTGGTTGAATTCCAGGTGGTGCCTGATCCACATCACCTTCTCAAATTTAAAATATCAATCGTGAAAACAAGTTTTTTGAATCATCAGTTGAGGACCATTGTCTCAGGATTAAGGATTTTTTATTGTAATTCCATTTACCGTGGATGGAGATAAAGTTGTTAGTCACATTTTTTCGGTTTCGTATTTGTTTTTGAGCAAACAGTTGGAGCTCTGAAGCTTATCTGGATACGTGCTGAATTCAAAACACAAGCCCTGCATTCATCAGTCAACCTTAGTCAAAGACATTGTTAAAGTAAATTGTTCTAAAGGTGATAATAAGAAGCAGACTTGTGGAAGAGTTACTGAAGCATGTTTCAAGGCAATACAAGTTTAGATGTTCCTGGGCGGTTTCAAAGTTCATTCTAAAGGAAGGACTGGGTAGAGTTTCCCTTGTACATCCTCAGAGATAAGCTCCTTTTATCCAGATTTAAACATCAGAAACACACATCAGTGTTTATCCCTGGTACATTTTATCCATCTCTTCTTTCACGATGACCTCAACAATCTTCTCCTCCTTGCGTCATCATTCCATGCCAATCAACTTCAACATCTCGCTGCTTTGTCCTCATCTCTTCCTCCCCGTCTTCCCTCCATACCTCCCTTCTCCGACTGTTTTCCTGTCAGTATCATGTTTGGAAAGTCAACCCAGGGGTCAGCGGAGGGCTCGTAAATTTGTCAGCAGCAGCGGTTGAAAGGGAGGCTACTTGCTCTGGTGGGTCAGAAGCGCCGGTGCTCACATGAGGTCTTTCTCTCAGTGCGGACCGGCGGTTGTTTTTTCAGGCATGTCCTCCTTTGTGAGACAGCCAGCCTGGGAATATGTGTGGGGCCCCGAGCTGGTGATCCATACAGAGTGATTTAATCGGATCATTTTCAATTTACTTACATATCGTCTTTTATTTACACTCAATAATAAGTGTTTTGATCCACTCGCCTGTCTGTGCCAGCTGTAGGTCCATGTTCAGACAAGTCCAATATAAGCCACTAAGACCCAAATACTTTCCCCTTTGACACCAGCACAATTACTTTTTTCCTCCAGAACTGGACAAAACTTAACAACATCTGACTGGCGCCAGACCCCCTCGCTTTGCTTTGCAACACCTAAAAGGATCCGCAGTCTTAACGGCAGAGCCTTAAGGAGGATTGAAGTCCTTCAGCGGTTTGAGCAAACAAAAGTAAATGAGCTTTAAGAGCAAACCCATTAACCACATGCCTTCTGACTTGCACCAACGTGCGTATTGTACAGCCCCGACCTGAGCCTCCCGAGCCCCGGTTTACTGGACTCTAACCCGCAGTAGCCGAGCTAGAGATTTAAAACATTGTAAAACATAAAGGTTTTTTTTTAAATCAGCGTAAATGCTGCCATGTATTTAAAAACATTTCCGGTGTAAACTACTGAGCTAACATCTCAGATACTCTATATCAGAGAAACTACAAATCAGGTTAAGATATGTGAACCACTACAAATTGCACAACGTAAACACAAAGACATTTATATACACATAAATGTGCATAAAGGCCGTAGAACAAACAGGCTACTTCCTCTGCTCCCGCAGCCACCAGAGGCTTTAAATCACCTTACATCGTCCACAGTTTCTCACCACTCACGCATCCTCTGGGTGTTTTTCTCTTTCCTTCCCTGCCTTTTCTTTTGACTGCAGATAAATCCCAGTGTCTTCACCGAGGAATGCGAGCGAGGGAATGTTTGTCCCGACACTTTGGCCATTCCTGACCGTCGTGGTCATCTCCATTACCAGAGAGCAAACGCCGGCTTCATTATCGTAATGGACGTAGTTGACTGGCCACACAACGACACGCTGAGTTCAGCAGTTCACAACCTTTAGAGCGCCAGTGGGGGGAAATTCCTAACACATACCTACCGGTGTTTACTAAATGAGCTTAAGACCTGTACTGTGTTCTGCTGCATCACATTAATCATCAAAGACATCCAATGTTAACCCCTGCAGATTGTCAGTTCAACGACTTGCACGACCAGAAGCTGAAGAAAGTTTCTGGGGCATATTTTCTCCAGTATGTAGGTGATAAGTAGAGCTTGTGGCAGTCAAAGTATTCTTTAATATCTAAGGCAAATGACGTCGGACCTTGGATAGGAAGATGGATAATTACATTTCCCGAGAGGCCATTATAAACCTGCTGTGTGGTTCCATCAAGCTAAAAGGTTAAACTGATTTTGAAAAATAATCCTAATATAATAGGGAAACCTTTGAAGAATATATACAGAATTATATAAACATACCCTCATTTTTAAATATAATTGTTTACTCAAATATTCTTAATATAAATATATAAAAATATGAAAGCAATAAAGTCCTAAATCACATGTTTATAACTAGTGAACAAAGACAAAATAAAATTAAGCTACAGGTAGTTATGTACTGACGAAGCTTCATGAAACAGTGTCATATTGTTTGGAGGTCAGTAGGTAAGGTAAGGTAAGGTAAAACTAAGGTAAGGTAAAACTTTATTGATCCCTCAGGAGGTCTCCTTTGGGAATTTGTTTGTGTTCGGTGTGCTGTAAATACACTGTCGACATCCCCCTCCTCTCCGTATGAAACGGTCAGTCAGTCGCTGCGACCCGGTGACTTATATAGTCGTTAAAAAAATAGCCTGCCTGTTTTTTTTTTGTTTTTTTTTTTGTTTTTTCTTACGTGTGGATATGCAGAGTTTCAATATCAAGTACCTGGGACAAAAAAATAAATACTAATAATTGTAACATCAATGGCGATGAAACTTAACTAACTGCAAATATTTGTACGAAGATTTTGTTCGATTTTTTTTTTGTTTGTTTTTTCGGGATTTTTGAGCGATTTGTTCTCTGTGTGCGAGGTGACGTCCACGCAACTATGGTTTTTTTTTTTTTTTTTTTTTGCCTAAACGCTTGGTTTTTGCCGTAATAGCACTCTGAATGTTTTCATTTGAGAACTTGTTTTACATGACAGAATGATTGAACTGATTCTGGATTCCATGTATCGAATAACTGCAATTAATAGTTTAATTAATAAAAAAAAAAATTAAAAAAAAAAAAAAAAATTAAAAAAAAAAAGAAAAAAAAAAAAATGGATGCTCGTGTTTAGGTGGCACCATCAGTTTAAAAATGATGTGATGTTTCATTAGAACAGTTGTTCAAAACAAAGGAAAATAGTGCAGAGACCGCCATCTAGTGGACTCTGAATAAAATGACACTGCTTCATGAAGCTTCATCAGACCATCACTAGTCCTTACCTGTCCACTCTTGATCTAAACGACGTTCTAAGTGTTAAGTACTGTGATGTATTATAAGAAAATGATGTGTGAACTGACATCCCGAGCACAGTTTTATCAAGATTTTGCTTGAGGCCAGATGTTTGTGAAAAATTCCAGCCGCTTAACATCGACGTGCGAGCGTCATGTTGATTCATTGTGTGCTGATACCAACTGTGATACCCATGTGTATCCACGTCTCCCCGCTGAGCGTGAAGATTCCAAATACTTCCAGAGGCAACAGGTGGTTTCAACTTTCAACAGAGCACATTTACAGCTCACGTTTTATTTGCAGTTCGCAACAAAGAGTTGTGGGAAATTGAACACTTGTTTGCATCTTTGTCTCCCTTTGCGGCTCTTTGTCTCTATCGCTAACATATACAAACGTCATGCACACAAACACAAGCTTCACACAAGCACACACGCTAATTCCTGGTTAATGATCTTCTCTGCGAGGACAGTTAAACTCAAGACGAAGGCTGACAGCTTTATAGCATTTTAAACACAAGCCAAACACACACTTGGTCTTTGCACTTGAGGCACAGATGCGAAACACCTAGACACACATGGAGGGAAAGGAGACGATTGAGAGTTTGAGGAAAATCAATCAAAGTTGATAAACAGTGTTCTTTTCCAAAACAATAAACCGGTCTGTCGGATTTTTAATTTATACAAAATACATACTTTTTAACACAGTCCATCATGTACACAGAATTGTACAAATAATTAAATTACAACGACTGGGAATGTTTTTGTTGACGTCAAACAAGCTGGGTCGGATATTTATTGCTGTTCATTTTGTGGGAGGAGTCGGTCGACTATCTTTGCTACCACCGACAAAAGTCCATCATAGGTATATCTGGAAGACGGAAGAGTTGGAGGAGCTTTGGTTCTGTTAAAGTCCATGGCGATAAAACCAAGTTATTCCAATGAGCCAATTCCACTCGACTTTGTAAAAACACAACCAATAAAACAGCTTCTGTAGATCAAGAATACAGTGAACTGGAGTCAAACATGGGTTGTTATATTCTCACAACTTGACCTTTGTTAGCTTAGCGACATTACAGAGTTGTCGACGCTTTAGCTGTCGAACCTAGCAACCCTAAAATTTGTTGAATACATAACAACACATGTAGTGCTATACAATGAGTCAGGATTTCACAAAATGTGTGGGCAGGAATTTAAAGCCATACAAGTCAATGAAAAAACCTTAAGTATCTTCATTGATCCAGATAAAAACCCAAAGTGCCACAAAATGTTCTTATTTGTCCTACTATCAAAATGCCGCTGCCTCGTTTTTTATCTAAATGTTTGGCTTTTAAATATGATTGCTGACAGTAATCCCAAACATCCAGCAGGTGGGAGAAGCATTAATGAATGTTCTTGCGCAACACATTGTAAGCAAGTGCTTGTGGCCACCACCAAACACAGCGTAGAGTCAGAACCAGACTTTATCTCCAGTAATGTAAGAACCATTTTATGAACTGTATCCTTACCCCTAACACCACCAATTTGTAACGATGTTTCCCTTGTCCTGTTGACGATATTTCAAGAAATTACATTAAAATCGGTTTTTCAGTTATTTTGCTTAACAGAATACGATCAAATAACGTCTATTGGTGGAAGACATTTTTTAAATTAATGATACAAGAAGTGATTGAGTGTCTCAGAAGAAAGAATGACTTACTTTGTGACCCTGGTCTAGAAAAGCGCTCTACAAATATCAATTTGTTTCTTACTTACTTCTTACATTGTAAACTCACTGGTTTTCATTTCCACATTCATACAGACTCTACAAAAAGGTGACACATATCTACAGATCTACGGACTACATATCTGTACATAAAATTGCTATATGAAGATCTCAAGAGGTACACCACGACCCACTCGAGGTGCAGCAAAGCAAAGAGCAAATTCCTCACCGTCTGCGCCGGGAAGTGATAAATGTTTGTCGCTAATCAGATGTTCAACAAGGGTTATCAGTCTCGTTCGATCGATTGTTGCCAGCTGGGAGCACGTTTAACTTCACCTCACTTCACACTCCGTAATCACACGGCACTATCTTTCACGCGCAGGAATGTTCGCGAAGACGAGAGGAAAGAAAGATAAATAAAACATTAAGATGTAATCTTTCTGCTTATACCCGTCACAACTGCCAACTTGTGAAGTTGAGGAGTTATTATGGCGTGAGGAAGGGGAGATAGGATCAGGGTGGGTGGGCATGGGTGGGGGGAGGAATGATGCGTTGATGTGCGACAGAGATGACACAAAGTGTAAATGGAATGTTGGGTTATAGATGAATTCCCAGGTGATTACTACTCTTTCTAAACAAATATAAAACATAAATAAAATGTATTAATTTGTGGTTTATTGAAATTAAATCCACAGTGACCTCTTGGGAACAGGACAAAGAGTCAAAAGGTCGTAGAAAGCCCCCGGGGCCACAAATTGGGAGGTCTGCTCTAGACAATAGAGTTGTCCTGAAACATGTCAACTTTTATGAAGAAAAGTCTGGAAAATACTTGTCGACTCAACATGTTTCTTACATCAATGCTGCTTGTTTCTGGCGAGTGATTCGTGTTTTGCCAACGATCCTGACAACTGATACCACTTGAACGGAAAAAGAAGCATTTTCAAAGTTTCTGTGACGCAGTAAGCAAAATTATTTGTATATCTTGGATCGTTCTTCACCGCGGAGCAGATTGAACTTGTAGCTACAACGAAACATCAGATACCGTAAACAGAGGAAAACAAACACACGGATTTGTAGGTTTGCTAAAGTGACTTTTCTCACCGTGCTCAAATGTTTCCGACTTCCAAGTTTATGTCATTACAAATATTTTGCATTCTTGACTTCACTTTTTAAACCCACTCTGTTTAAGGTTCACAGAGAGTGTAGATGAAGGAACGGGTGGTCCTGTACAGGAAGTGGTTCAAGATGGGTTAGAGACATTTTTCCCAAAGCTGCTTTTCTGCATCAGTTAACAATTAAAATATTGACCAAGAACCTCTGAAATGACATAAAGCTGTTGATTAAACTAAGTCAAATAAGTCCATGGATATTTGTAATGTGTTAGCATGGATTCAATAATTAGATAAATTAAAGTGTGTGTGGTATTGTAGCACATGAAGATGTTTGTTTTCTTATTTTTATTAACATCTGTGTAAATTAAAGTGAACAAATCATTGACAATTTTTTTTTTTTTTTTTTAAATGAACACCCATAACCATAACAATTAAACATAAGTAACTTTCCTTGGCATATTGAAAACATAATAAACATCAGCTTGTCTTCACACTTTTTTAAAAACCTTTAACCCTTGTGTGAACTCAGGGTCATGGTGACCCCAAGACCTGAGGTGAACGACCTCCCTGGCTTCTAAAGATACATATTCAGTGGTGGAGGTCGTTCCCCTTGATCCGGAGACAACACAAGGGATACCACAAACACATTTATACATGGGCCTTCGGGTCATCTTGACCCAGAGACAACACAAGGGATACCACAGACACATTTGTACACTGGCCTTCGGGTCATCTTGACCCAGAGACAACACAAGAGATACCACAGACACAGGGATAAAAAAAGGGTTAAAACAAATGCCAGAAGAACACAAGCGTGGCGAGAGTTGCCAGACGAAATTCTGGTAAGCATCTGACCACTGTCTACTCTTTCATTGGTTTCCATTCCATTTCTAAAGAAATGTAATTTAAATTTATACCTGTGTTTGGTCATTCAGAGGGTGACTCGCTTCTGGTTTTTAAAGTCAGTTTCTTTGTAATTGTGATTATGGACAATATTACTTTCAAAGTAAAATATAAAATCCACAAAATTATTTGTTTTTCTTTTCATTTTATTTCAAAGATCAACAAGAAAGTGTCAAGCCAGAGTAATTGCAAATGTTTCCTAAATGTTTTTACAAAAATACAGTTGATCAAATCTGCTGGTCAAACGAAGATTTTATATTTCGAAAACCATGGGGTTGAGAACTCTTTCTCTGCACTTTGACGTATGAGGGATTAAACATTAGTATAGGACTTCCATGCGTCTCTCATCACACGTGCCCCCACTTGCTGTCTGATTTGAACGGCCGGGAAGACCCGGGCCGTCACAGTTAAATGCAGCTGACACCGGAACAACATTTGGAGTTCCTGTTCTTTGACCCAAGAAACCAATGCCATTTCTGTGCATCCTCGAGTTACCAAGACCGCAAGAGAACCACAATACCACCAGACGTGTTTGGAATAGCACATTTTCCAAGAGCCAGCTATTTTAGCCCTAAAAACAAGTAAAATGTCACTCCCAGCTAATGAAGTAAACACTGAGTGTGTTTGAATTTGACTGGGATGCACCCTTCTAATATTGGCAAGTGTCTCCCCAAGGTTGTCGGGTTCATCCATCCGGACTGTAGAACACTTTTGAATGAGACAAATCCCAAACAACTAAATGAAAAAAATCCACCAAAATTTACTAGAAAAGCAATCACAGAGCAAAGACCAGTAGCTGATTTCCAAATGTTTTGCTCAAAGACAATAAAGACAGAATTTTTGTACCAGCAATCTCCAAACTTACTTAGAAGAAGCGTTATTTGATGTCCAATATATGAAATATAAAATAATATAAACAGTGATTGAACTAATTCAGAAGTTAAATAAATAAAATAAAGTCATTTTTTCTGGGTGTGTAAGTGACTTCTGGTCTTTCTGCAGCCAGCCTCAAGTGGACGCTCAATGAAATGCGGCCTCTTAGACTTGGCTTTTCAAAGTTGAACCTTGAGTCTAACACAGTGTCACTTTAATGGAGCTCAGTGGAAACAGGACATCCGCAAGGCAAACAGCGACGAACATGCTTTTAAAAGAGACGACCATGTAAAATGGAAAATTTGAGTCTGAGCTCTATTATTTTCTTTCCTCAATGGGTCATTCCAGGAGAGTGATGAAAGCTTTGGGTGAGGAGGCACGAAGGTCGACATGAATCAAGAAGTGAAGAGCCATATGGAACACAAGAAAGTCCACTTGAGACTGGATGTAATGCAGGGGCTCTTAAATCTGTCTGTGACCTCCCGGAGAACGCTCGGAGCTCCCATTCTGGGCTACTGATGGAGCTGGCTGCGACGGACATCAGGTTCGAGCCAGAACTTAAATCACCCCGTCATCCTTTTATTCAAGTCAGTCCATTGCCCCATCCGTCCATATATATATCTCATTTAACTGAAGGAATTGAGTTACATTCATCTCCTCGGCAGAAGTGAGTGTTGCTTATTTATGCAGGTTTATCCATTCATCTCCTCGGACCGATTAATTGTCTTTCTTTCTTTTTGTCCTAATTTTGATTTGTAGTCTCGCATCGGCCGCACATGAATTTCAGCCCCGTTCTGTGACAACAGCTCGGGACCACCCAGAAGTGTTCTCCAGTTGTCTTCTTCACTCCACAAATAAAAGCGTTGCAATCTGGCCGAGGCACGCATTAAAAACTCATCGGACGGCGATGACACACAGTAGTCGTGCGAGGCCTTATTTGCAAAGCAGATGGAAAGCCTTGGCCTGTCCGACATTAATTACAATCACATTCAGGGAGGAAGCCAGCCGTCCTCCGGGGCGGCGAGGACTCCTCGTACGAGACGGGGAGAAAAGGCAACGCAATCCCCAGGTCGCCGCAAACGGACTGAGAGGGAATCGTCAGAAGATGCACAGGACGTGATTAATCAAAGTGGAGAGCCAGATGTGCAACCACACAGGAGTATAAATGCAAGCTGACACAGTGCAGGGACGACCACAGACACACAAACACCACGCTACCAGCGTTACACCCCCATCCACAAGTCCACTCTTTCTGTGTGAAAGTCTGGTTTTCATCACGTCTTTGAAGCAGCATCAAGAACTGGCCGATCTGTACGTGATTGGGTTTTTTAAATCCCTTTTTCCACCTTTTTTTTTTCGAGGTCAATTAACTTCACCTCTCCTGGCGAAATATTGAGGTGTTTCAAGCAAAGCTACTTATTCTCTGCAACATGTCTGGGTCAGAATCAGCACCTAAGGTACATCTGGACAAGATGCTAAAGCTAACCTCGACTGTTACAGAGAAGAAGGAGTCCCACTCTTCGCCTCCATTTGTTCGCCCGTCTGACCAGCATTCTTTCGTCGCTTCATCCGTCTGTACCGCTAGCCTAATGGTTATCAAAGTGGGGGCCACCAGAGGGTGCTATAAAGGCCTCAGAAAGATCGAGGGAAGGGAAAAATGCAATTCAATACAAAGTAAATACAACTATTTGCTCTGATCATCCAACATAAAAACTGCCTTGATCTGTTCAACTTTCCGATTGCATCTCAACCCACTGGGACGATGTCACATTCAGTATCCACCTGGCTGTTTGCGCCAGTTAACAAGTAGCTTTTAGCTAGCTAGTTATCTTATTTTGTCCTGTTCTTATTTGTTTACTTTTAAAAGTATTGAATGGGAATATATACAGTACTGAACCAGTACTTGTTAATCACTTGATCCAACATGATTGACATCCATCACCACCTTTATTTGTACAGTTGTGGCTCGATCCGTCCTTCCCTCCGTCCACCAGTCAATTAGAACCTTTGTTTATTTGAATGTCCGTCATTCAATTCTCTCTCTGAACCTTCATTCACCCTCTGAGAGAAAGTCTAGATTCTTAAATGATTCACAGTTTGTTAAATGGTAAAAACACCTTCATGTTATTTTTAGATTTCTTTTTAACAACAAGGGTTGACTCATCCCGGAGGACTCTTGCAGTCTGCCGTTGCTATTTATGAGAACTTAAAATCAAATTTAGAAATGGACGGTCGGACAGACAAAACCCTTGTCATCACCACAGGCATCGAACAGCTTCTATTTTCTTGTTGGAAAGAATTCCAGCGAGCAGACAGCTTTGAGGGAACGGCTTCTTCCCACAGCAATTCAAACCAGTCAGCATAACTATTTCATCACCACTCTGGAACTAGATTATTTCAGTCAAGCCAAACAATAAGGACGTTCTGTAATTTCTGCGAATACGGTCGTCGGTTGTTGGGCAAATTATGCTACTCAGGGGCGCACGGTGGCGCAGTGGTTAGAGCGATCGCCTTACAGGAGGTTGCTGGTTCGCTTCCAGGTTGGGAAGGATCCAACTTGTGACTGCACTCCGGTTTCCTCCCACAGTCCAAAAACATACAGAGGTTGATTGGAAATTTGGGGAAATTGTCCTATACAGTGTCCCATACCTATGGACAATTTCAAGTGGTTGTTATTCTTTGTGTGTTCTGCGACAGACTGGCATCCTGTCCAGGGTGTCCCCTGCCTCTCGCCCTATGAATGTAGGATAGGCTGCAGCCCCCCTGCAACCCCCATGAGGGATTAAGTGGCACAGAAAACAAATGAATACACTACTCTTTGAATATCTGTCAAAATGTTCAGTCGCTTAGTTTGAACATAAATAGTTGGACAAGCAAAAAAAACAACCTTTTTTACATAATTCAACTGAATCCACATTAAAATATTCCTTTATTATTCAGTCGGATTTCTTCTCTGTATTCCCATAATAATGTCCCAGGTACCACGGGAAACAGGCTTGGGACACCCTGGACAGCTCATCACAGTCAACCACTCAAAGAGGTTAGATTAGATTTTACTTTATTAGAGAAATTTGTGGAGTAAAATCAAACTTATGGGTACCAATAACATCTGCTTGTTTAGGGACAGTAGGAGGAAACCAGAGTGGGGAAACCCATAAAAGCAAGGGGTGACCATAACAATACCACACGGAGGAGTTTGTTCCGAGGGACGTCGAGCTGGAATCACAAGCATGACGTTTTAGTCTTGAGGCTTCAGAGGAACCTGCTGTACCATCGCTTTGATATGAAACCAGCGTACCTGGCTTACCAAGCTCAATCATAACCTCACTCTATTTAAAGAACTGTCCTTCAACCAGCAACCTTCTGGATGTCACAAATCCAAACATACCTTGACCAAAAGTCAAAAAAACAATAAAAGACAGTGCAAGTCTCTACGGCAAATAGAATATATCCACACAAAAAAAACTACCACTGGAGCTGAGGCCTTCTCTTTGAAGTGAAATATTAGTGCTGCTTAAAGGCCATTCTTTTTGTTTATCTTTGTTTACAGTGATCCAGTAAACACTGTAACTGCTAATGGAGGCGAGATCCGACTTCCAAGTTGAGACTACTGATGATTAAAGTGCAGCTCTTTATCCGTGCTAATTAAAGACTTGGGAAACACAAACATCACAAAGGAACTTTACACAGAATCCACCAGTGGCTTAGCTCGAGTTTTACAGTGAGATTATGAATTTAGTTTAACAAATAACACAGGGTTAGTAACGTTACTTGGAAACCATGAGAGGGGACTGGACAGCAGTTTGGTTTAATGAGGACGAAATTCATAATGCTTGCCTTAAAAAGCAACATTTCTTTATTTCAGTTTGATATTAGGCAGCTGATAAATTTAACCTCATTATCCGTTAGTTTTAATCATTTAGAAACTCTTTTGTTCCACTGAAGAGGAAGAGACTATTTGTTGCAAAAGGTAAACATTGTTGGAACAGTGCGGTGCGGAGAAACTCGGATAAGCGGCTCTACAGTGCTGGCGGAGCACAATAAGCAATATTAATTCAAACGTATGAATAACAATAATAATCAAATAAATACATGAAAAAAGTTGTTTTTTTTAATAGAATATATTTAATCATATAAAGAGTACATTTGTTAAATTTAAATCAGTGTTGGCAAGTGAAAACACATGTAGATGAAAACAGATATCTTGAATATTTAGGTTTTTTTTTTTATTTTAATTATTAATGGAATCAATAATTAATAATTGATGGGTCATCATATAGAATCGTTTGCTTTTCAGTCATGTTTATTATAAGAGCTTCGGAAAATTGTGACGTCAAAATATATTTAGTTAACAAACAATCAAAATTTCTGATTTCAAAATAAATGTATATTAGAATTGTACACGATCGAAGTTTTTTAATTAAGAAATAAAAGTAAAAAATATAATGTGAAAACAATGATTTATGTCAGTGTATCTGCAGTTTTACTTAATATTATGTTACATTCACATCAGGTATTTTCAACAGACGTCCAAGGGTACATGGAATTAAAAAATAAACCAAAAGTTAAAATTGTAAAAATATTACTTTTGAAATGCCACACAAATAAAAACACCACAGAGTAAGTAGCGTAACGTTTTTTTTCTGTCTGCCCATCAAAGAGGTTCTTCATGTTGTGTTAAACTGGTTAAAGATGAAGACTTTTATTTTTAACGACTGAATGAGATAACTCTCTGTTGATATCACTGTTTTTAGTTCTCATGTCATCAAATGGCTCTCTTTGAAGAAAAGTTTGGACACCCCTGACTCTAATTTTAAGGCTAAATAAACTGTCCATTCAGGAGCCAAATCTCTAGCATGTTTACCCTTTTTTTTTTTTTTGCTAGATTCAGTGTGCAAAGCATTAAATTGACCGAGACAAAATAGACAGCAAACTATTTTGATAAAGTATGTTTTGACTGTTATATACAATGAAGGATATTTTTACATTTCATACGACTGGTTTTGCTAGTCAACACCAGTGCAGTGATTCTGTGGATAAAAATAACCATTCAGCCCTCACTTTCTTTATATCCATTTTAATAACAATAGCGTTTGATATTAAAGTGACAGAAATACATGGAATTGTGTGAAAATAAATGTTTTAAATGGAGTGCAACTTGTCTGTCACGGGATTTTAAATAAGAAATATTATTTTCTAAAATCAAAATATTTCATTGACACATTTATTGTTGTTGTTGTAATTATAGTATTGAGCGTGACATGTCTCTTAAAATAAAGTCAATGTTAAAAAAGTAGCTAGTTCTAGATTTAGTTTTAAATACAAAGTGGAAATCGTAGAATGACCAACTCACATTTATTTGGTTCATATCATTTCTTCTATATAATTCCAATTATAATGATAAAGAAAAATAACAAAATTAAATATGAACAATTGTCTTTTTTCTAATAATAACCAATGACCCGACGCAAGATAAATAAGTATTAGTAATAATAAAGCCAGTTACGTGATGTTTCGTTTTTCATGTTGCAACTCTTCGTCATCTCCCTCCAAACGTGCGTAATGACGCACATAACCTTAAAACCGAAACTGATCGCTTAGAAAAAAAGAAAGTAAAAAAAACTTCTTACCTAAGTTGACGAAGCTCATCACCATGTCCGCGTCATTGAGAAACGCGCTCTCCTGGTACGTGGCCAGGTGTGGACTCTGCGTCGTGCGCGGCGGCGACTGGTACCTCTCCAGCATGCCGTCCACCTGGGACCTCTCCTGGCTGAAGATGCTGTTGTAAAGGTCCAACATGAACAGTGGCGCCGAGTTGTATTTCCCGTGCGACAGATGCGGTCTGGGTCTGTGCGGCAGCCCGAGGATGGACAGGATCTCCTTCTGCATCTCCCTCTTCTCGTGCGTGCGCAGCCGCCGGTGGATGAAGCCCGGGTGCGCGTCGTTGTGTCTCCCATCCAGCAAGACGTGACTCCCCGTCGTCGGGGAGACGCAGAAACACGCGCTGAACAACAATCCGACCAGGACGAGACAGCAGCTGGTCATTGTGTTTCCCAAAAATCTCCAGAGAGTCTTAGTATGTTCCGTTCACCTCTGGCAAGTCCGGTCCAGTCAGAAAAGCTCATGCGTAAAGTCCGTCTGTGGAGGATCACAATCGATCATCAAACTCCCTGTTTTCAAGCCATTTTCTAATACTTTCCGAAGCAGAAGACGAAGAAGAAGTGAGATGTGGCTCCTCTTCTCATGTCGGGTCCCCCCGGTGAGCGCGTCGCTGCTGCTGCTGCTTCTGCTTCTTCTTCTTCTGGGACAAAGTGCACCAAAAACTCGCACTAAAACTCCGTCCCTGCCTCGCTCGTGTTCGAGGGCCCAGAGACGTGCACGCGAGAGGCCATGTCAAGAAAACTTCGTGCGTCGGTCACCAACTCCTGAACCAGGCGAGAGTCTGAGGGGGATCAGCAGGTTGCAGTCCATAATATTCCTGCGCACTTGTGTGTGTGTGTGAGTGTGTGTGTGTGTGTGTGTGTGCGCGCCCACTCGGTGCGAGGAGGAGGAGCTTCTCATGACACAAACATTGAAGCCTCACCACCGTACAATAGTGGTTCCTTCGCGCATGAGCAGAACGGTCTCCTTTTTTTAGTGGGAATAACCAAATATTTACGCTCCGTTTAAATCCTGTTTTTTTTTTTTTTTTTTTTAATTAAAAATAAATAAATTGGACCAGTCTATATTTATTTAAATCACACTGTAAATAAAGTAAATTATAAAATAATTTGAGTAACTGCTTTAGCTACACTCGTGCTGCCTTCAGGTACACACTACTGAGCAGGAGAAATGGTTCTCCTGTGGTGGAACGACCCCTAACGTTGGAAAGTGAAACAGCAACTGACTTTACATCTATATCAGGGGTGCCCAGTTTTTTTTTGTTTGTACCACGGACCTGTTAAATATCAGGATTATATTCACGGACCGACAGAAAAAAAAGTCCAAATACATTAGCATCACCTGTAAAAAAATATATACACTTACTTGCATGAAAAAACATCTCAGTTTATCAGCAAGAGTTCTAGACTGATTACAACCAAATGTTTGTGTTTTTGCATCGATCTATGTTTGATTGTATGCAGATGATGGTGTTGTGTAAGTGTGAGTCTCCAATGTGTGAGCATGTTTGTGTTTTTAAATTATTTATATGGAAATTTGGACTCGGAAACAGAAGTTTTATTTCTGGGGTTTGTGTTTTACAAAGTCACACGATAATGTCAGAGAAAATCAGTTTTATTTTTTTAAATGAAACATATTTGAGGCAGTAATAATATATATATATATATATTTCATTTTATCTTGTAAATGGTAAATAGTAAACATCCTCCTATCAGTGCATCAAACCTGTGTTATGTCTCCATGAGCTCAAGATGCTCAGATAAGACTCCGAGGTGTCCAGGTCAGTGCTACTGAGCCACAGGCTTATCTGTGTGTGAGGAATGAGAACCAGCATCAAAGGTGATCACACCACACACACACACACACACACACACACACACACTCACACACACGGACAGACAGGAACACACACACGTGTAATTTCCACTTTTTATTATTACAATGTTTGAGCTTGAACGATTTAAAATAACTATAGGTTCTATATTTATTTATCTTTTTACTTAATTTAGTGTAACAATTCAACTTCTCAAAACAAATAACTATTCTGTCTATTCCATAATTATTTTTTTTTGACAAATTTGAGTTTCTACAATCGACTCTAAAAATAAGATATAGAAAAATCTTCCTCTGTTATCCTGTTAATACAACGTTTTTTAATAACCCTATACCATAAGTACCTACTTTCTAATAAAGTTTTACCTTACCTTACCTTACCTTAATCGAATTTCATGCTTTTTTAGGTGAATTGCGATCTATTGCTTTAACTTTAAAATACTGAAGAATTGAAAAAAATGAGCTGTGGAAAAAAAAATTACTAAAAGAAGTATTTAACTATAATGAAAGGAATATACTCAAAATAATTATGATTGAAAATATGTAACTCAATGTATTTGTATTATAAAGTTTCTTTTGAAAATACATTTTTGTTTAAAACTATGCATCAATCAATTTAAAGTCAGTTTATTACCTGACATAAGGCGACAATAAGAGAATACAAATAGCATTTATTTGCGATATATTATGATAAAGTTGTCTATATTTTTTGAAAAAATAAAAGAATACCTCTATATGTTATGTTATTTGATTTAGGGAATTTCCTGCTAAAATATGAACTTCTCTCAACTTGACCCAGAAACGACATGTTTGGGAAAAGCTTTGTTTTGCACAGAAAACACTGTAAATAAGCAGCAGGCAGAGAAGTGTGTGTATGTGTGTGTGTACCTGATCCAAACCCACAATAACAGATCCAGAGCTAAAAACCGCCTGCAAGTGATTCATCAACTTCTTCTCTTTTTTTTTCCTGGATGCAGAACGACTGTTTTTATGAATGAGAGCTTGTTCCTGATTTATACCTCAGATACACAGGCTGAACTGAACTCTGACTCTACCTTCAAGTGTAGAAGAAGCATCTTAAACATTCGACACCTTTTATAATCTTTGATTTGTCCCGAAAAAGGTCCACATGAGTGCATGTCCCGCTTGTCAGAGCTGCTGAAATTGATGGTGTGTGAGCGTGAATTGGGTGATTTGGAAGCAGTAGAGGAGACATTAAACAGAGGTTCTGTGTCCTGTCATCACACCGTCTAGACAGGACAACTCCTAGACCTAATGAGGTCTGTCTCTTAGCATTACTGACACACACAAGCCACACACACAAGCGCGCAAACACACACGTTCACTCTGGGCTAAAATGGCACCACTTTTTCTTTTTTACTTCAATTACAGCCTCTTTACAGAGGAAAGGTTAGACAATAGCATTTTTTACCTGTTAATTAACTCGATCTTTTTCCTGTTAAATACATACATTCTACTTTAATAACATCATTGAACAAATTATTCAGTAAAAATAGTGAAAACTAATACAACATTGATAAGATATGGTGAAGAAACTAAATATAAAAAAGCATGTTTTGAAAATAATTGACTTTGGGCATAGCAAAAAATAAACTTTCGACACGAATAATGCTTCAAAAACTTCATGAGGCAGTGTCTTATTTTTAGATCTCAGTAGGTGGCGCCCTAATCTTATTCTTATCTAATTCTTTACTAAAAGATTACGTGAGCTTTCAAAAGAATAGCTGTTAAAACAATAGGACATAGAGTGCCATCTAGTGGGCTCTGAAAATAAAGACTAGTGATGTGCTTGTGAAGCTTCATGAAACAGTGTTATGTTGTTTAGAGATGGCACCATTAGTTTAAAAATGATGTGGTGTTTCATTATAACAGTTATTCAAAACAAAGGAAAATAGTGCAAAGAACGCCATCTAGTGGACTCTGAAAATAATTACACTGCTTCATGAAGCCTGTCTGTTTGTCTGTATGTTTTTCCGACAGCGAAGTTCAATGAAACATTGAATCTAGGTTTAAAATAAAAAAATATATATAAATAAATAATTTAGTTGTTATTGTTTTTGATTCATATTTTTATTTTTGGAAGCAGTGAAATAGAGATGGGTTGAGGAAGCTTCATGAAGCAGTGTCATTATTTTCAGACTCCACTAGATGGCGGTCTCTGCACTATTTTCCTTTGTTTTTAACTGTTCTAATAAAAAATCAAATCCTTTTTAAAACTGATGGCGCCACCTACTGACCTCTAACCAACATGACACTGTTTCATGAAGCTTCATCAGCACATCAACAGTTCACACTTGTGTTTTTTAAATCACTTTTAAAAGCACAAACATATTTTTGGTTTAAATAAAAACCCCAAACTTGTTAACTTCACTTAGACGAACAAAGTTGTTTTATACACGTCCAGAATTCGCTAAGGTTTCAAAAAGCATAAATTCAACCATTCAGATTTCGATACTGTGACACTAATTCAGGAAATCCAAGGCATTCCTGAGCCAGATACAGAGCACTGCAATTCTTCCCCATGCTAGAAAGCTCTGGACGAAGCTGAACCAACTGAAAGAACTGGCTCTGCTGTAAAATATATACATATATTTTAAATTCAAAAACTCCTGCTTCTTATGGACCCAACAGAACCAAACTAAAGTTATAAATCCCATTTGTATTTATCGTCCCCCATCTCTCCGGATTCCAGATCTATATCATGTCCAATCAAAGACAAAACATCTAGACTGTTCCAGGAGGACACTCGATTCCAAAAAAGAGTGGTATAATGATTTCAGGCGTCGTACCAACAACCCCATCATTACCAGCCTCCGTGGGTCACACTGGCAGCATTACGCCTCCTGGCAAACAACAAAGTCTTGGACCGGATCCAGCTCGGTCCCATGAGGGGAAACTGTGTTTCACGATGGCACACTTTGATGTCCTTCAAGCGTATTTAAGCTGCTGTTTCTCTCTCTTCCTGATGATGAAAGTTGGACTAAGTGATGAACCCTTGGAGATTGGCAATTACGGCGGGAGTGTGGGAAAAACTTCCTAAAGAAAAAAGTATTTTCCAAGGCAAGATGGAGGAATAGATTGAGCCTTAACGAGCACATGGGTGGATCTCAAAGAGTCGTATGTAGGTTAAGGAGACTGGATTACATGCCAGTTGTTATGAGAGCAGTTTTTCACTTAAATATCGCTGCCTAAAAGAACTCGTGGAAAATGGCTAAGGACTTGAAACCGGCCGGCAGCGAGGACGCAAATACACTTCTCATCTGTTTTGGATTTGAATCCCCAGTCTGTATACTCACACGAAAAAAAGTGGCTCCTGTGTTTTCACATGTTTGATGTTGATGAAAAAGCATAAATCTTCAGGTGAACTCACAGTGACACCACTACTGAGTTGGAGACATTCAAGTTAAAGGTCGGGGCCATGTTGTTTTCAAGCCATCGGGTCACCTTGACCCAGAGATAAGACAAGGGATACCACAAACACATTTGTTTTCAGGCCTTCGGGTCACCTTGACCCAGACTTCACACAAGAAATACCACAAACACATTTGTTTTCCGGCCTTCGGGTCATCTTGACTCCGAGGTAACACAAGAAATGCCACAAACACATTTTTTTTCGGCTTTCAAGTCATCTTGACTCTGAAGTCACACAGGGGATACCACAAACACTTTTGTTTTCCAGTCTTCTGGTCATTTTCACCCTGAGGTAACACAAGGGATACCACAAACACATTTTTTTCCAACCCTCTGGTCATCATGACTCTGAGGTAACACAAGGGATACCACAAACACATTTGTTTTCAGGCCTTCGAGTCATCTTGACCCAGAGATTAGACAAGGGATACCACAAACACATTTTTTTCCAACCCTCGGTTCATCATGACTCTGAGGTCACACAAGGGATACCACAAACACATTTATTTTGAGCCGGCAGCAAAGACACAAATACAATCCTCGTCTGTTTTGGATTTGAATCTCCAGTCTGTATACTCACACAAAAGAGTGGCTCCTGTGTTTTGAGATGTTTGATGAAAGAGCATAAATCTTCAGGTGAACTCACAGTGACATCACTACTGCGTTTCATTCAAGTTGAGCAGGAAGCGAGGCCACCGTGCCAACCATCCACAATGGTGGGAAACAACACAAACCTATCGCGCTGCCAGTGGGAACTTGGGTGATCGCCCTCTGGGGAAGAACCTTTTTCACTCGCCCTACAGTCCCCTGCTTGCACATTTTTTCCTGCGTCCATGACACGGGGAAGAAACAAGAGGAGCGTTGGCTGCCAGGTATGGTAAGCCTCTGGCATCTGTCCTAATTTCTAAAGAGCACCAGCTGGAACCGGCCCATTCTCGGTTCCATACCACAATCCCGACTCCCCTGATTCTGTTTGACCGCCGCTTATTGAGAGCACATGTGTCGGACATGTTTTTGTAACCCTTAATCACCAAGTATTTTCTCTCCTCTCTTTCTATGAAAATACCACCATTTCATTCAGCTCCTTTCTTGGTCTTTATGTTAACTTAATGCTAGTTCCAGGGTCCATTCTTTTCTCACCCATCCGGCGGCTGCTCTGGGCTTTTGGCATTGTGACAGTACATTAAGATGAGATTTAAGGTGGGAGAAAACTTAGATGTTAATCACTTTTAAAAATAGATAGATTCATAGTCAGATAGTTGTATGGATGGATGGATGGATGGATGGATGGATGGATGGATGGATGGATGGATGGATAGATGGATAGATAGATAGATAGATAGATAGATAGATAGATAGATAGATAGATAGATAGATAGATAGATAGATAGATAGATAGATAGATAGATAGATAGATAGATAGATAGATAGATAGATAGATAGATAGATAGATAGATAGATAGATAGATAGATAGATAGATAGATAGATAGATAGATAGATAGATAGATAGATAGATAGATAGATAGATAGATAGATTGATGTGGCCGTGTGACTGATATGGCCTTTGGCCTCTTGGTCAATTTAACCTACAGATAACACAAGGGATACCACAAACACATTTGTTTTCAGCCCTTCAGGTCACCTTGAGTCAGAAATAACACAAGGAATATCACAAATGCATTTTACTTCGGGCCTTCGGATCACCTTGACCCAGAGACAAAACAAGGGATACCACAACTACATTTGTTTTTGGGCCTACTGGTCACCTTGACTCAAAGAGGACAAAAGGGATATCACAAATGCATTATACTTCGGGCCTACGGGTCACCTTGACCCAGCGATGACACAAGGAATACCACAAATACATTTGTTTTCCGGCCTTCGGATCACCATGACTTAGAGATAACACAAGGGATACCACAAACACATTTGTTTTCGGGCCTACGGGTCACCTTGACCCTGAGATAACACAAGGGTTAAGGATAGAAAGACCTTCCAGCATTTACTTCAATGCATACATACTGTTGTTGTTCAGATAGAAGGACGAACACATGGATGAAAATGTGATTCTGTGCTCGAGGTAAAACAATACTATGACTGTGTGATGATCTCCTGGTGAATTATAAAGCTGCTGAACTGAAGACTGTTGTCTTCAGTCAGTAGTTGACGGTGTTTGTCTGAAAAACACCAGAAAACAATTTCCTTCCTTTTTTCTTTGTTTGACAAGGAGGATAAACAGAACTTTTTTTTTCAGGGGAAATTCCGAGAGAAGTCGAGAAGCGACTCCGTGGGTTTATGAATCCATCGACTGCAACGTCGGTGAGAAAGATGGTTTTCACGGACATCAAAAAGCACGAAAACACAGACTCATCCAGCTCTTCAAAGTGTCGGCGTGAAAAGGAGGAAGTGCTCTTTGAAGAAAGCGTCTCTGCTCTCCATCTTCAACCAACACTCAGATGGTTAGGATAGAAAAACGGTAGGAGGTGTTCCCGAGCCGGGGTCGAGACAAGAACGACAGATGCCGATTCAAAGGTGAGGAGATAAGGAACCAAAAACCCTCCAGTCTGACGCTATCAGCGGCCCCCGGAAGGATCTTCCTTCCTTCTCCAGAGTGCTCGTCCCCGGCACCTCTGCTGCCGTCGCTGACTGATAGTTGTGTCTGGGATGTGTTTGAAGGAATCCACACAGACCTGGGCTTTGTCCCTCATGAATTTGAAATATGAGAGAGAGAGAGAGGGACGCCATTGATGTCAACTCAAAGAACAAGATGTTGTGCGATGATGATGATTCCGGAAACAGATAGTCAAGTCGTCCATCCGGAAAAGTCGGGAAGAATGAGATAAAAAAAAAAAAAAGATTTAAAAGGAGTTTCCTGTTTGGTCTGTGTCGAGAAGAAACAAAACCTTCGTCCTGTGAAAACTCAAAGTTTGAGTTAAGAAGGTTTTGGGTTCGTATCCCACAGAAGTCACACCGGGGCCATATTTGGCCCCTTTGACTGTAGCCTTGCTGCCCTCAAGAGATGTTTTTTTTGTCGACAGCTTACAAATGTATTTATTATTGTATTAACTCTTTGACAAAAACTTTTAAAAGTTTTTTGTTTCAGATTTTTTTTTGTAACTTTTGTGAAAAGATTTTGAGAAAATATTGACATCATATTTAGAAGAAAAAGGTCATTTTTCCATCAGTTTCATTTACACAAAAGGTTCATAAATATTTGTTTTTCTAAAGTAAGGTTTATTTTATGTTGATATTTCTTTCTTTACTATTGTTTCTTTTTTCTTTTTTTTTTTTTTTCATATTTTAGCTTTTAGACTGAGGGCCCCTCACAACACTCACACTATCTAATGTGGCCCCAGAGAAGATTTAACTGCCCAACGTTGATCTAAATGATCAGGATATGTTCATTTTTCGTGAGTTTTTTCTAAATGTTTTTGGTTGGATTTTATTCCTTAAATTCCTTAAATAGATTCAATATTTTTGACAATAGTAATGACAGTGTAATAATAATAACAAAAAATTACTTCTAGTTTGCAATACACATTTTCTAAATAGAAGAATTAAAATAGAGGAATTCCTCTGAGGGGTCCGGGACCCCCGTCGGTGAAGACCACACTCCTCGGACCTGCAGCGTGAAACCCGACACACCGAGGAAAGGTGCTGGTTCTGCTGGTTCTGCTGGTTCTGCTGGTATCTCCGCCGCATCAAAGCTCGCGGCGCGACAATGGCCGACCATGGGGGCGACGAGATTAAGTTTGATGTGGATTAAACAATATCCGGCACTGGATTAGAAAAGGAAGTCTTTAACCGGAAGCTCTCGGTTAAAATCCAGGATAATGATGAGATTTATACGATTATTATTCACTCGGGAATTCTTAAGATTCCTTCGAGGGTTTAGTCACGACCACCAGCACAGTACTTTATTACAGTAATAATCATAACAAGGATGATAATAATACCAACAAAAGAACAATAATAATAATGATAATAATAACAATGATAACAATGATAATAATGATGATAATAATAATACAAACAAAAAAAAAATATAATAAGAATATAATAAGAATACCTACAAATAACAAAAATAATAATGCTAATAGCCACTAAAATAATAATAATAATAATAATACCAACAAAACAACAATGATAATAATAAAAATGATAATAATAATACCAACAAAACAACAATACTTCATGTCTTAACAAGAAGGATCTGTCTCGTCTGCAGTTAATACAAAACTCTGCAGCGAGAATTCTGACCCGCTAAAGTAGAAGAACTCACATTTCTCCGGTCCTTAAAACTCTTCAATGGCTTCCAGTTTCTTTCAGGATCAACTTTAAAATTCTGGTTCTTACTTTCAGATCTATTCATGGTCAGACTCCTCCTTACATCACTGATCTGATCCAGACTTACACCCCAGCTCGGGCTCTGAGGTCTGTGGATCAAAATCTACTTATGGTTCCACGCACACGGCTCAGGACCAGAGGAGAGAAATCTTTTCAGGCTGTTGCCTGAAGCTTTGGAACGATCTTCCTCTCTCTCTGCGCTTGATGGATCTACTGACTCCTTTAAGAAACATCTTAAGACCTTTCTATTTGTTCAGGCTTTTCCTTAAATTTCTCGAACTCCTGTGTTGTTCTCAGTATTATCTTGATCTTTAAAGTATGTACTTTTTTGAGTATTGTTTTGATTGTTTAAGCGCTTTGTGACCCTGGTCTGGAAAAGTGCTCTATAAATAAATATTACTTACTTACTTACTTACTACTACTACTAATAATAATAATAATAATAATAATAATAATAATGATAATGATAATGATAATAATAATGGTAATAATAATAATAATGATAATAATGATACCTACAAAACAACAATAATAATAATGCTAATAGCAACAATACTACTACTACTAATAATAATAATACAAACAAAGCAACAACAATAATAATGAGAATAATAATAAGAATATAATGAAAATAATAATAATAATACTAACAAAACAACATTAATAATCATGAAAATAATAATAATAATACCAAAAAAACAACTCTAATAATAATGACAAATATAACATGAATAATAATAATAATAATAATAATCTCTATTTATTTAATAGGGAGCGAGTATAACAGGGGAGGGAGTGGAAAAAACGACAAAGTGTTGAGCTCCAACTTTGAGACACTTTGTCGCGGTCATGCGAGCGACCTCCACCGCTCCCCGGAGGTGCCCCGGACCGATAATAATAATATAATGAAAATAATAATAATAATACCAACAAACAACAATACTAATAATGATAATAATAATATTTATAATAATGATAATAATAAAATGAAAGTAATAATTCCAACAAAGCAACAATAACAGTAATGAAAATTAAAGTAATAATATTAATACCAACAAAACAACAATGATAATAATGAAAATTATAACAATAATGAAAATGAAAATTATAATAATAATGAAAATGAAAATTATAATAATAATACCAACAATGATAATGATGAAAATAATAATAAACTGTATTTTTATTATGATTAATAAGGAGTTGTTATTAATGTTGTTATTAATCATTATCGTTGCTGTCCAACAATTAAACATTTCATTTGTAAAATATCTGGAGACTTCTTTAAAGAACAAATATCCACAGAAACAAAAACAGTGTTTGATTTCAAAGTGATGTCATGTGACTTCAAGTCAGCAAACACATGTTGGATCTGGTCAGATTAGAGTCAGAAGCTCTGCTTCATGTGGGCCGCTCTGTGGTTCTCCTCATTTATTCCTCCTCCGAGTTAATCTGGAAACCAGATTAATGTGGGATGTAATGTTTACCTGACCTTACAAGTCTGGGTCATGATCGTAGTGCGGATCCAGACTCACGGCGATGGACGCCAATAATATCAAACGTTATAATAGCTGGTTAGTATTGCAACAATGAGCTCAGTGAATCAGAGCTGCGCTGTTTCCTGAAAACTTCTGGAGGGAACCGTCGGTTGTACATGAACTTGATAGATACAGGTCTTTAGAGGAAGTTGTTCGTGTTGTACGTTGTTGGATTCATTTTATTTTCAATCCATTAAATAATGCCTTTCTTAACTGGTTGGAAACAGGAAAGAAACTGAAAAACTAACATTTGAGGGGAAATATATTTTATAAGTATTAAAATAATCATAATAGTCAATTGAAGTATTATTCTTAGAGTGATGGTTCACCCAGAATTCAAACTTTCTACTCATCCTCAAGTGTTGGGATTATTTTCAGAGTAATCTTTTCCTTTTTAGAGTAATAGACAAAAAATGTTTGTTCATATTAATGTACTGACTGGAGCTCAGTTGTCTTTGTCCAAAAACACTCTTAAAAACATCCAAATACCTCCATACTGCTCGTCTGTAACGTCACTCTTGTATTGAAGCCTCAAAGAGAATAATTTTTCTGGACAAAATTAAACAAATCGATATATTAAGCTGGTTTGTAGCAGACTTTTAAAGATTAACAAGCAATATAAACAGGAAGTACTCTGGGTTATATCTTCCTCTCTCTTTGCGCTTGATGGATCTACTGACTCCTTTAAGAAACATCTTAAGACGTTTCTATTTGTTCAGGCTTTTCCTTGAATTTCTCGAACTCCTGTTGTGTTCTCAGTATTATCTTGATCTTTAAAGTATGTACTTTTTTGAGTATTGTTTTGATTGTTTAAGCGCTTTGTGACCCTGGTCTCGAAAAGTGCTATATAAATAAATATTACTTACTTACTTACTTACTTACTACAGTTCCAGCCTACTGTTTACACTGGAAGCGCTAGCGATATTTACCCCTTTTGCAAGTAACACTTATTTCTTTTTTTCTTCTTTTTTTGTGACATTTTTACCACCACCAGTACCACAACAAAACATGTTTGGTTATTAGCAAAACTTTGTTTCCTCCATTGACAGACAGCAATTCCCCTTACAAATAATCTTTACTTACTTACTTAACATATTATGTGATTTCTTTTGAAATGTTAAAAAAGGTGTCTTTTGAGGTGTTAAAAAAAGCAGATGTCTCTCAGATCTCTGTGTGCACTGCTTTAGAGTGCATTTTAAGACAGTGCACTTACTTGCATGGTGCGCAAATTTCAACAGGGTAGTTCTGTCTCAAATCAAACACTGCTCTACACACTTACAGGAAATTACTTGACAGCTTCTTCTTCTACTACTTTTTAACGCTGATTGCAACCAGCCATTGGACTCATATCCCCAACACCTGACAGGGCTTTTTACCAACTGAAACAAGTTATTAAGTTGTGTTTCATTTAGTTATAATTGTTGTTGTGTTGTTTTGTGTTAAAATTAGTATTTTCACGACACATTTACTTCAGTATCTGCTCCGAAAACGCGTCGTCAGTGACGTAGCTTCCGTTTAGTGTCACTAAGATTGCGGTCGTTAAGGGTGAAAAGTGTCCATCGATCAACACTCAATTTTCTGGCCGTTTGAGTGCACTTATTTAGTGCTCATTGCGCACTACATTTTCACTGATGACTCATTGGGACGCACTTAGAATATTAAGTGTAAGTGCAGACTGTCAGGATAAAACAGGAGATAAAAAAATATTTTTCCACCTGTTTTAGATCAATAATTAATTTGTGATAAATTTTTCATAAACCATAAACTGCACCAACTTTCTACCCAGTACTCCAGCGAGGGCAGTTAGCAGACAACTGTGACGTAAACCGAATCCTTCCACTCATTTCCTGCTCGCCGGCCGGCTGTGCCCCGGAGAGGAAGCCACAGGTTTTGGCAGCCAATCACGTGCCAGAGAGCTGTCAGTTGCCGTGGTCGCCATTGGCCCACATCAGAGCGACTCTCTCAGGGGTTTTCATTTTATTCCGCAGCCACAAGGATTCCCTCCAGATGTTGCCGTCGGTGCCCAGCTACGGATTGGTTGCAGAGATTGACCATTAAAAGAGATTCTCACGGAATCACAGATCTGAAAATAAACCTCAGAGTGGAGACACCTTTGATGTGAGAGAGTAAAGTAAAAAATAAATAAAAACTAGATACGTCTCTAAGTCTCTCGACCATAAAAGTGAAGAATGTCTTCTTAAAATCGTGATAAGTGGTGAATACAAATCAAACTGTTTAAGCAAAAATGTGACATATTTATAATCTCCAGCATATCTGGTCTAGACAAGGGGATGCTTGATTTCTACACCACAGCAGCAGAACACTCTCTGGCTATTTTTCTTTTGAGATGGATATCAATGCAGTTTTATCTTAAATCAGTGACTGAAAACCTTCTATATTCAAAACAAAACAAAAAGAGAGACTAGATGCTACAAATTATTGATTTATTAGTAGATACGAGTCTGTATTTAAGATTAAGAAATTAAATGAATGAAACCTACCATGAGATCACATAAATAATGTGTTGGTCTTTAGGTCTTTAAGTGCATTTTTAGCTATATTAGATTATTTTATTATCCTTCTTTTTACACAAGTCTTATTCCATAATTTATTTTAAAAATAGTTTATTCGCAGGGAAAAAGGCAAAAAGAAATAAGCTAATGACAAAATTACAATTTCATTATTAAAAACGTTTTTAAAATTTTTGTCAACAACATTTAAAAAACATCCTAATATCAGA